>NC_052509.1:11336689-11687770 GCF_014356525.2 Nilaparvata lugens | reverse complement strand
GACTGTTAAGCTGGGTTTACACCAAAGTTATCAACAAAATGTTTCACAAAATAATTCACACACTGGAAAAATTGACAGAACTGCAAAATAATTCGGAAAATTTGACAAAGCTACAGAATAATTCACACACTGGAGAATTTGACAGAACTGCAAAATAATTCACACACTGGAACATTTAACAGAACTGCATTAATTGACAACAAACTTAGAAATTCCATCTGACATGAAATAGTTTCACATTATTGATTGAGAAACATTCAAATCAGAATTGAAATATGTCAATCCTAGCAAATGATTATCTTATTGAGATTCCATTTTAAATTATATTGAGAGCTTAACTGCTTATAGGAATAAATGTAACACATGAAATATAGGGTGACAAAACACAACTAAAGCTGGATTTACACCAAAGCTATTAATAAAATGTTAATAACTTAATCCTTATAGATTCTATTAGATTGAACATAACTTATCATACATGTGATGAACATATGTGTTTTTCAAGTTCCGTTTAATCCAATAGAATCTATAAGGATTAAGTTATTAACATTTTATTAATAACTTTGGTGTAAATCCAGCTTTAGTATAATCATTTTATCATTAAGCTGAATCTAAAATTTTTGCTCATACCGTTTTGAGCTAGAAAATATTGCATACCGAGTCAATGTGAAACTACCGTATTCTATAGTAGAGTCCACGTTATAATGACAGTGGAGAAAGATATAAGAGCAACGTTGCCGATCGTTGTCTTGTCAATGCCTTCTATGGAGGGTAACTGATACAGGTTTATTGATGTAATATTAACTGTTCATTCTCGTTCAAAATAATCAATTTATATTTTATCAAGCAAGAAATTATATTTTTCAGTGACTTCATTTTAATTTTCATAATCGAGATTAAATATATTGTTAATTAATTATATTTTTACATTGTTAAAAGACGATCTGACAACAGAGCAAAGCGAGAAAGAGGTAGCGTTGTTGAATGATAGCAATACAATTGCTAATCAAACACTGCCATTATAACTTGGACCTTACTATAGTTTGTGATATCCAGTTCATTCAATTTAGTTTATGATATCATTTCTGTTTAATGTTTAGATCATCATCTTAATACAATTTTCCTCAATAGCGGAATAATAAGTATTATTTTAGTTGCTCACTATTTTCATTTGCCTCAAAGGAGAGACAACAACTGTGAGATGAGATTGAAGATTTATTAAAGATTGAATAAAGGATGTGTAGATATAATACAATTTCTTGAGTTGTAAATTCATCCTCCTTCATCTGCTGGAGTCTCCCTCTAGTAACACATTTATGATTAAGAAAGTTAACAAGTACAAAGTCATGGTAGACTAGACAAAACATAATTGTATTTTGTCACCCTATATTTCATGTGTTACATTTATTCCTATAAGGAGTTAAGCTCTCAATATAATTTAAAAATGGAATCATCAATAATGATAATCATTTGCTAGGATTGACATATTTCAATTCTGATTTGAATGTTTCTCAATCAATAATGTGAAACTATTTCATGTCAGATAGAATTTCTAAGTTTGTTGTCAATTAATGCAGTTCTGTTAAATTTTCCAGTGTGTGAATTATTTTGAAGCTCTGTCAAATTTCCTAGTGCAACTAGAATTTTCAAAGTAGGCTATATTATTCAATATATAGTACTTTCAGTACCGTATTCCATATCCTATTATATTAAGTGAGCAATAATTTCAGTATCACTTGTAAATATTTTTATATTTAGCTATTTATATATTTGGCTATTTATGTCCAACGGATCTCGAAAACGGCTCTAACGATTTTCACGAAATTTGGAACATAGTAGGTTTATGATATAAAAATTCGATTGCACTAGGTATCATCCCTGGGAAAACTCGCTGAACGACATTAAAAGGATAATTCATCCTTGGAGAAACAGCTGAGACTTTCGTGGTCTGTGGATAATAAAAAAAGTGCGTCTGTGGAAAATCAAAATATTTCATCCCCGAAATTCATAAGCTGACGTATAGCCAGCTGTACAATATAAAAACGATCATCATTTTAAAGAATTGTGTTCTGTTTATCAATAAATGAAAATATTTATTGAGCGAAGCTCGGTGCCCCGATATTAATATTGAAGTACAGTATATTATCAATATTCTCCCAAGTGTGGAATTTTCATTAATATGTTGAAAATTTGTTAATTTTCCCGATAAAATTTCCCGATATTAATATTGAAGTACAGTATATTATCAATATTCTTCCAAGTGTGGAATTTTCATTATTATGTTGAAAATTTGTTAATTTTCTTACTCGATTTGCGGCAAAGAAGCACAGTGGTTGTGGCAGCTAGCAATGCCAGTGTTGCCAACAGAACAGGCAACAGAAGTCGAATATCGAAGTAGAAACCTCGGGCCATTGCGCCCCGTCTCACTAGCTCAGGTCCTGGCAATTCTGCAACAGACACATGAATATACACAAATCAAAACATGTTATAGATAAATTCCTGAAAAGTAATTACATAATGAATATAAGACAAATACCTACAAAACTCAAAATCATATGAAATGAATTCATGATCAATCTCTGAGAGAATGAATAACCAGACACCATGCATTTTCTGAATTTGAAGAATATTTAAATTTTATTTAAATTCAATAGTGTAGATAAATACGGTATTTATTTATTTATTTATCCCTCAATTATTCCCAAAGGGCTATTCAAACGTTTAATTAGGCTATTATAAAAATAAAAGTTACTAGAATATAATAAAATAAGGATAACGGTACTATAGTGAGGTCCACGTTATAATGACAGTGGATAAATATAGGAGAATAGCGATGCCGATTCTCTGCATTGATTAATAATATTTCTACACTGTCAAAAACATAATTGACATTGTTGTGGACCTAGAAAAGGATAGTAACCGGCTTTGTCGAATGATAGACAAGGATAGCAATTCCAAAGTTGAGCAAATACTGTCATTATAACGTGGACCTCACTATAGTACCGTAGTTATATATTTCTATTCGATTAAACATCAACAACAGGTTTGAATGCATAAATATATTCCATTATAATTGATATTCATTCCAATACATTAGGCTGTTACAAACATATTAGAAATAGTATTTATTCCTTTCTAATGTTCGTATTGGTACACTTATTTCAGGCTGAATAGAATTGTTTATCTTCAATGTTGCTTCAGATCACGAACTGCTTAATTATTAAATAGAATTGAATTGAATAACATTATGAGTGGAGTTTGAACTCTCAATTTGAAGCTCAGATTTTGCAGGCCGGACACAGCAATGTCTCCCGGCTACATACGCCAAACAAGTTATTGACACTTTGAATGTTTTTTATTGGCCTATGAGTAAATATAATTGAATAGGTAGCAATAAATTAGGTACCTCCATCTTTGGTGAGCGTGAAGAAGGTATACTCTGCATTGGTGGACCCTGCCACGTTGTAGGCCTCAATGTGGAGAACATACTCGGTGGCTGGCTCAAGGCCTGTGATTGTGAACCGTCTCTGAGGTTTCAGCGAATTCGAAACTGAAAAAAGTAAGAGTTGAATGATTAATGAAGTGCATAGGATCAGTAGGCCTCATATACGATTTATTGGAATGCTGGTAAATAATTGGCTACCAGCTAACCAGAGTCAAAAGCCAGAATCCAGCTCAAGATAAAATAAGATAAGATAATATTTTCATTCAACACAGTACACTTTACAATATGCAGTTGAAAAACGTCAGGTCTTAGGCTATGTACGCATGGTAGCGTCGCACCGCGCGGTTTGAGACGCGCGTCCGACCGCGCGGTGCGATATACAATGGAGATAATGGCAGCGTCCACATGCACCACTCACTCGAATCTGGACGCGCCGCGCACTGCGCCGCCCAGACTTTCAACCTGAACCGCGCGGCGACAGCGCAGTTCCCAGTACACTACAGTCAGTTGGACTGTACACATGAGAGCAGTCGGACGCCAGTTTTGATGTAGTTCACTTGTTTTGTGTAGTGATTTTACAGCAGCTCTGTTCAGTGTGCAGCCATGGAAATGAACAATTTTGACACGAATTGTTTATAGAAGAATTAAAAAGTCGACATGTCATATGGGATATGGCGAGTCCTGATTACAGAACGAACAAGAACTTGATGCCAAGTCGTCTTTACGATCTCCAACAACTCGTCAAAAGATGAAATCGACATTCGCAAATAGTTAAAAAATTTGGGTTCGTATTTCCTCAAATTAGGGTAAAGTGTCACAAAAGCACCATGCGTTAATCTATCGGTCAAAAATAGGGTGAACCCAAAAGTTTCTTTGCCTTCGTTTTTCTCTCTTTATATCTACGATACACAAGCCACATACATGTTACCTCTTCAACTTTTTTGCTAAACTGGAGGTGGACGCCGCGTATAAAACGCTCGCATGTGTACAACTGCAGAATTTTGGACGCGCGTCGCACCGCGCGGTGTGACGCTACCATGTGTACATAGCTTTAATAAGTAGCAATAATCCTATACTATTAAACGAGCAACTTCCGTTTTTATGTATATGTTCAGATGTTTAGATGTTCATATGTTTGTATTTCACCGGATCTCGAAAACGGCTCTAACGATTCTCACGAAATTCAGAACATAGTGGGTTTATAATCTAAAGATTCGATTGCACTAGGTCCTATCCCTGGGAAAACTCGCTGAAGGACATTAAAGATAATTATTTCGTCGTCTGTTGTGATGGAAGTGAGTGAGCGAGTTCATGTGTGGTGGAGTGTGTCAAAATTATGACTCAGCTGTTGAACTTTTGTAATCATTCAATCAGGTACTTAGTGCAGGTTGCAAAAAAAACGGGTTATTTTCAACCCTGATTAATTACAGTAGATCCATCCTTTTGAAATGCTCTTCTCTGATTTGATTCACGTGAAGTTAATCAGGATTTAAAATTTAACCGGCTTTTGTGCAACTGGGCCTTTGTGAGGGAAATTTTTGCCTTCCCTTTGGGAATAATCTCAATTTACTGTGATTGGATAGAACATTTCTGTATGAATGTTATTATAATTTCTTCTTTCTTAATACATTTTTTATGCTTTTGTACTCCAGAGCGAAGCTCGGTCCCCGATATTAAGTCTTAATAAGTTCACAATAATAGTAACAATGTTTAGAATGATTCAGAATCCAATGGTAAATTACTCTGTGGAGATGCATGGAAACGGTAGGCCTTATATACGATTTATTGAAATGCTGAATTTATAGAATATAAATAGCCTACATTGTGGGTTGAATTGTCCAGTGAATTTTCTCTACTATTGGGATAAAGGATTTGATATTATTTCTTCAGTATTTTTTATATGTTATATCAAATGAAATTTGAGAAAATAAATAATAAATAACGTATAAGAAAATTAATCATAGCCAGTTATTAGTCGAATTCTATCTAATACAGAAATGCATAATTTTCACTACAGGATTCAACTGAAATTGGAATATTTTTATTCTTTAGAAACTTGGAAGTTGCAAATAAATTAGAAACAATCAACAATATAATTTGAATGACTCGATACACTTCATCTACTCATGTTAAGGAGTCATGAAACATGCTTAATAATATTCTACAGATGGAAATTGAAGAGGAATTGCATTTTATTCAAATAATGCTAATCGATAAATAATTATTATTAAACGAAAATCGAAAATTAAATATTCATTCAATAACAATTACTTATAATTTCATTCACACGATTTTCTCCTTCAATTTCAGTGTCCACTGAAAGCGACTACATAGATAGCTTTTCAATGGCATCATTTTTTTTTTAAATAAACTATTTAAATTACGCAGTGGATATTTAGGAGCACAAATTTTAGGATATGATCTCTTGAGATTCTTATTCTTATCGTATTTACTATTTATCATCTATCATTCATTATTATCCATGGTACATCAGATAATGATCATTCTAGATTTTAAAAGAAATAGTAAGCTACTTCTCTCGTCCTAGACATAGACCTAATACTTCTCGATTAAATGGATATTGTATACTTATTGTGTAGTAGAGAAGTTAATATTGTGGTAATTATTCATATTGAATGAAAAAGACTAAGAAATTGTCAAAAAAAACAAAGATTTATTGATACTTAGAAAGACCAGTTTCGGTTATTACACCATTGTTAATCTCTGATAAACCATCAGAGATTGACAATGGTGTAATAACCGAAACTGGTCTAAGTATTAATAAATCTGTGGTTTTTGACAATTTCTTAGTCTTTTTCATTCAATAGAATATTGTATAGCTTATTCATTCAATCAAAAACTCTGTTGACTTTGAGACACTCTGTTTCAAAGTGAATATTTAAATGCATTTACTTTTATGATTGAGCTTCCTTAGCGTTTCTTTACAGGCTGATGAAGTAAGCTCCTCCCCAACAGTGAAATTTGTAATCCAAATTATTCAACAAACAGATTAAGGCCCATATGCAGATACTCGGTTTAATCGGAGAAATGTCAGCTGTTCATTTAAACCTCGTATGAAACACATTATTATAATAAATGCAACCATATCTACAAGTAAACGTGGTTTAGCGTTAGACGTAGTGTTAGAATATGGCCCTAAGTGTGTTTAAATGTTTACTTCAAGGATCTTACCCATATGCAGATGGTAGGTTTAATCGGAGAAATGTCAGCTGTTCATTTAAACCTCGTTTGAAACACATTATTATGATAAATGCAACCATATCCACAAGTAAACGTGGTTTAGCGTTAAACGTAGTGTTAGCATATGGTACTAAGTGTATTTAAATGTTTACTTCGAAGAGAGGATCTTAACCTCAACAGAGTTATTATAAATTGTTCCGTCATGGGAAACAACATCAATTTCAATAAATAATCACAATAAACCCAGTATATACGGTACTTAGTCTAGGTGAACTCCGAACGTACCCAGCACCCACTCCACATTGTTGACAAGGCGATATCTGAGGCTGAAGTAGAGAAGGGGGCACTGGTTGTCAGGCCACACGTGGAGTCTCAGCAGCAGATGGGTGGAGTTGGGGGCCAACAGCTGTGAACCAGGGGGCATGCCGGGGGCCTGCCCCTGGGTGCGGACTGAGATGGTAGAGGAGGGCGGAGACACGCCCAGTTTGTTGTGGGCCAATAGGAACATGTGGTAGGTGCTGCCGCAGAGTAGGTTCTAGAATAGAGAATATTGATGACTTTTGAATAATATTTAAAGTATTCAGAAGGAAATTCAAGTTACATAGAACCTGTGCTTCAACGAACTTTGAAAGGTATGTGGATAACAAAAAAAAAAAGTAGAAGGAGAAGGAGGTGTAGATGGATGATAGGAGTAAGAAGAAAAGGGGGAGAAGCATAAGAAGAAAAAAGGGAGTAATAGGAAGAAAATAAGAGATTGATTGATTGTAATGCATCTACATAAATTGGCGGAGCTTTGGAGATATCAATGTTCATTCTTCGGAAAGAATATTAAAAATATCCTCCCCACTAACTCTCTACCAGAACGTTAATTTAATTAATTAAACTAAGGATTCATTTATTAATGGAAATATTGTAAAAGTTTCAATTAATATGAATATTTAAGAGAAAAAACAGAAAATTAATAAACTAAAATAATTATATAGGTAGATAAGATCAGAGAGAGAGAGAGAGAGAGAGAGAGAGAGAGAGAGAGAGAGAGAGAGAGAGAGGAGAGAGAGAGAGAGAGAGAAGAGAGAAGAGGAGGAGAGTGAAGGAAAATTAACCAGGAACAGAGGAGAGGGAATAAGTTGCTGATATAAGGATGTGAAGAAAGGAGAGGAGAATAAGGTGGAAGAGGATGCAGATGAAGACGAGGAAGTGAAGGAGGGGAAAAAGAATATGGAAATGAAGAATGTGAAAGAGAAGAAGGGGAATAATGGAGAGGAGAAAACGTGGTATAAAGAAGAAATAAGAAGACAGAAAGAAATAGTGGAGAAGAAGATAGAAGGGAGGAGGGTAGAATAAAGGAGACAATAGGATTGAAAAAGAAATGACGAGGAAAAAGAGGGGGAGAAGAAGAAGAAAATTGGAGGAGAAGAGGAGAGGATTGATTATTCTTTGCTGAAAGCATTTTTCTCATGAACAGACAGTGGACAAAGTTCATTACTAGACTGTAGACCTGCTGGTCGATGCAAGGGTTGCAAACTAATTCAAAAATTTTTGCTAAGAAAATTAGTGACATAATTTCATGACTGCTTCAGTTTGTTTTAATATGGATCTGCTTATATTCGTGTTGTTTCTATTGGCAATGGAGTGACTCAGAATCGATAAACTCATCCTTTCACCTGCAGTTGCAAAGTGAATAATTTTAAATCGGGAATAATTCGAAATTCATTTGCCAAAAATTCATACATTTCAAATGTAAAATAGACTAGTCTGAGTTCAACAAAAAATACAATATTTTAAAAAAACAGAGATGATTACTGTATTAAAGATTGCAAATGGATGAAAACACTCTTACCTTGAGCTCATGCGTGGTAGAATGTCGTGACAGCGTGATATCTTGCGGATCTTCATGAGCACGCCTGTAGTTGAGTGTGTAGCGCGTGATGGCAGAGCCACCCGTGTCCCCGTGGCGCCACTGAATCAGGATGCTACTGCTAGTCGCGCTTCTCACGAACAGGGTGGGTGCGCTAGGCGCCACTGAAGAGAAATATTAAGAATAAATAAACAAAACAGCTCCAATCGTAATAGTATAATTATTCATTTTCACCAATATGATAATAGAATTAGAAGTAGGAGTAACTTTATTGACTAGGACTTTTTTAACAATGCATGGCCAAATTCAAATAAAAAATTTCAAACACACAAAATACAAATCTTAATGCTCAATACATTATGATAATTGTTTAATTTTTTTACATTCGAACCACTGTGAATGGGGTTTATTCGTTTATAAATCATATTGATGAGTCAATGCAATTGTATTTACATATATAATATATTGAGTGGTTTTTGTGATTTGATTGTTGGTTGTCTATCTATTGAATAAAATAAATTATGAGAATATTAAACTATCAAAATTAACGAAAGTAGCCTACATAATCAATATGATGATAGTAAAAATAACATCACCTAGTTGTTTTCAATTGTGTACTGTTTTGTAAATAAATGGATTGATAAAAACCCTCTTTGAATTCTTATAATATTTTCAAATAAATGAATTATATTGTGAATCAATATGAATACAAGAAGGTGATTGAATAAAATATTATAGAGAAGAGAAGGGAAATCCAGTACGGTACTGAGTTTTTTGAAATTATGAAACTATAAAACAGAAAATGAATTTTCAATTTCCAATAATAAAAATTTGTTTGATTTTGTTTTCCATAAAAAAACCTTCCTACGTCTACTAAGCCTCAATAAATACGGCATCTGCCTTAGTAAATAATACTACATAGCCTTGATGAATGAATAAAATAAGCCTTATAGATATCTACTAGACCATCATCAGAAGCTCATGAAACATCTCTTCAGGAGTAAAATGCATCCAACATTATTTTCTCAACCAAAAATGAGTTTTTATAATATTCACTAGGTATGATCCCAGTGTCTAAACCACAACAGAGTAATAATTTGTTCAGTTTGTAACAGTTTTAAATCATGGTAACCAAATAATAAGACACACTATATCAGCTTTAAAGTTGTTCACAACGTGGCATGTACCGTATGGTTGTCAATACTTAATTTGTTTGAAGATAGATGATTTGTATATTTTTGGTGAGAGTTATTTTAATTAATCAGGAAATAGAAATCTGAGTATGCCTACCTCTATTAGAAACTTTTATTCAGAACATGTTTTAACATCTTGGTGTCATTTTCAAATGAGTCAATGGCACTTGAAAATGACACTAAGATGTTGAAGCATGTTGTGAATAAAAGTTTCCAATAAAGGGTAGGTCTACTTGGATTTCTATTTCCTGATGATGTGTTTAGGCCGGTTACAGAGCAGTGCATATGTACCATCCTGACCGTACGCATCGATGAATCAGTTTTACACATTCAGAGCTCGACCGACCGTAAGTGCGTATGCACCATCCTGACTATACATCAGTATTTCCGACTTACAAAATGGACGCCTTTACAGATTCATTGCAGCTCATTATCTTTGTAAACAAAAGATTAGAAGACGTAGATGTCAAGTTCACACGTTGGTCGCCCAAAGAGCATTTCAAAGGGAATTTAGTACCATTATATTGTTTTAGAAATAATAGCATTGCTTGGGGATGGAGATACATTTTTTAACTACCTCAGAATGTCCATAAGAAATTTTGATGAGTTATTTCAAGCTTGTATCACCATTTGGAGTACTTGCAGTCACTTTAAGCTACGAATCAAATAAATGTAGATAATAATTATAAATATATGATTTTTCCAATAAGAATTTTATAAATAATTGAAGAAATGTATAGAAAAACTCTGAATTCAAATGACACTATGAATTATTTATTGAATTTATTCATTATGCTATGCAATTCAATATCAGCTGATTATCGGGCAGAGGTGTCAGCACATTGGTTATGTTGCGATCGGGCTACTGATCAGTACAGCTCTAAAAGCTTCTATTTGTTTCAATAGCGCGTCAGTCGACCGATGGAACGGATGCGCACGAGCTCGACCGATGGTTTTCGTACGCAGTATGAAACGCATGGTCCTGACCGTGCGCATGCGTGCCGTCAGTCCTGCTCTGTACGGATACATGGAATATTTATGGAAAAGACAAGCGCGACTGACGTACGCACTGACGGTCAGTCAAGCTCTGTAACCGGCCTTAGTGTGTAACCAATTCAAAGCATGATACCAACCTTGCACAACCAAATAATAAGACACACTATCAGCCCCCAGGTGGTTTTCGACATGGCAAGTATAGTTGCCAGTGCCGGCCCTCTGCAGGGAAGTAAGCACTAGCTCGCCAGTAGTGTCGGCCAGTTGTACATTCCGCTGGGGCACCGTGATGGGGGTTCCATCTCTCAGCCACCCCCGACGGGGAGCAGGTTGCCCCACTGCTGAACAGGGTAGTGTCACGGTACCCCGCCAGGCTACCCAGACTGGGGTGCCGAACGAGGTGATTCTGGCTGGAACTGTGAACACAAATAAGATAAAATATCGAATCAGTTAATGATTTATCCATGATCAATCAATTCCAATACAAGGCAAATCAATATAAATATAATACAAGTTACTGATTGTAGCAAATCAAGAATTTACTCTGATGGCTGAATTATAGGCTAGTATCAGAATAATATTGAGAGATCAAATTTCCTGACTATGAAATACTCTGGAGACTCCCGCTACTGCGAATATTGACAAAAGAATAAATAGCTTGTTGGAAATTCGATGAAAGCTGCTATAAAGTGTGATAAATAAAGTTTATATTTCTATTCCAATTTCTATAAACAACAATATAATATAATGTTATAGATGATTTGGGAACTGAATTGTTTATTTGGGCTATGCCTGTTGTTCTTTCCTGATCATATTCATATGATTTGTAATTGTATTAACAAATAAATAAATAATAGAATGTTCCTTGAGATAGTATTATTCTAGATTGAAATAATTATCGTACATTAATAAATCACATTGTTTGCGAAAAGACATGAGCATATTTTTCCATATTCTGGCTTAACAAGCATATAAGTATGAACTTGTGTGCTAGCCGATATTCATGTTGTAGATAATTATTATTACCCACAATTAATTATATAAACAGTGAATAAAATTTACAGTCAAGTCTGAATTGAAAAGTCTTCATTGAATTGGAGAAATAATGCTATATTAAAAAAAAAACTGAAAAATCAAATTTAAATGAGGTGGTCAATGATGTCTTGGTGGTGGGGAAATTAAAGTTTGAGTAATGGAGTAGTCGAGTGGATCAGATGCTGGCTTTATGATTCAGAGGCCCTGGTTCAAATCCCGGCCCGGGCAAGATATTTTATCTCGGGACACTCCCGTGTTTCGGATGGACACGTTAAGCCGTCGGTCCCGGCTGCCTGAAAAGCAGTCGTTAGGTCATGTATAAGGCCTTGAAATTGATCAGTTGCGACCTGAAAACTCTGACACCCAGACCTGAGCCAGCCAGGTCACTCGATATTATTATTATTATAATGGGAATATAATCCCAAATCGAAATCTTTATTATTTTCTATCATTCATTGAAATAACTTAACAAGTTAATAGATGGATGGAAGGAAATGTATACTCCGATTTAGGAATGTTGTTATTAATCCTACGAAAAAAATATTTTCAGCATAATTTTGAATTTGACTTCTATATGTTTTCTACATTTCCCATTTGTATTGAGCTGCTAGTTGAGGATTCCTAAGTAATAATTCCACTTTTATCTCTTGATAAAATTCAGCTTATTTCTCACCTCTATTGGTGGGAACTTGAGCAACCACCTTGCTGCTCTGTCCTTCTCCAATTCGAGTGCTGGCTGTGACCCAATATTGGTACTCGACATGTTGTTGCAGGTTCCTCGCCTCGTAGGACAACTGACCACTGCCCACGTTACGCTTGCCGTGGTTTAGTTCTTCCTCACCGTTCACACTCTGAAATCAGAAGAGAATCATCAATAAATATTGAAGCATTAAATAGATAATTAAGAGAATAAATAAATATTTTCAATTATTATCTTGCACTGAGACCAGGTACTTGATTCTTTTTTAAAATATTTGTTCAGTTTTTTCCTGTAAGTCAATGATATTAATAATTTCATTTTCCTTTCCATGTATTGTTTTTCAAATTTATTTATTTATTACATTCCACAATCACAATATCAAATCAATGATTGCGAGATATTCAACAGGATAAACCAAAAATTGTTTCTCTCCCTAATTTTGATCGAAATAGTCCACATGAGGTTATGAAAACACTTTTATAAAGATTTCAAAAATTTATTTATTTATTCATTCGTGGACAGAATCACAAATAATATGAAAAATTGTATAAAGATTACAAAAATGTATAGTCCAAATATACATTATACTAAGAATTTATTATCTGGGTTGATCAGAAAGATGAAACAAATTTTTATCACACTTGTATGCTCAATGTGCGTAATAAGGGAAATGATGGGAATTAGTTCCTGGTGCCCTCTAATATGTATATTTTCAAATAATAATAATCAATGATTGCACATAATGAATTGAAGATTCAATTCAATTTAATTGAGCTTCAAAGATTCATATATTGTAAGCTACCACACCTCCAATCTTTAAATTCAAAATCTACAGTCAAATTGCAAAAATGATCATTTTTCTGTATAATATGTGTAATGAGTTATAAAAAAATGTAATGCGAATAAGTTTAAGAGAGAATTATATGACCATAATATAGAGTTCTAAGGCCATATTATTGCTTGAATGAATTTACCAACAATTGAACTCCAAAACATATTGGATCATATTCATGCATTAATTTACTGCATGTTTTTTGTTTATTGTATGTTTTATGACTACTCTGTGATATGTACTGACTATTGACGTTGCTTATTACTTGATTGTTCCATGGCAATAAAATGTTATTCATTCATTTATCCAGTTCAAGTAAGAATAAAAATGTGAGTTTTTCAATAAAATGCAATGTTTTTGTACCATCATTAGAATGGGAGAAAATATCCTGATAATAGCTACAGGACTTGGAATAAGAGAAGAAACTGACGGGTGTAAAGGGTGTACTTGGTGACGACGCCGTTGGGTTCACTGGGAGGCAGCCATGACACCATGAGGAGTTGGGAGAGCTCACTACCACTTTGATATCAGCTGGCGATCCTGGAGCTGTAACAAAAATTAATAAAATTGGAGGAATATTTCCAGGTTTTAACATGGTAGATCTACATTTGACTTAACTGAAGGGGACTTAATATTGGAGGGGACCACTAGTACGGTACCCTTGTGATATTCTTTAAAACACGAATTTAGTTTCCAGCACTTATGCCATTCTCAAATGTCAAATGCTTGTTTGTTTTGCTAAATTATGTTTGTAGCAGATGCGTATTCCTGTCATTGAATCAAGCTTCAATTTATAATAATCTTATACAGTATCATAGAGAAACAATAGCATAAGTAGGTATCCCATGGTATAGGGCGTTTATGTCGCAACTTTTACTGTTATCTCAAGCCGATTAATGTCGATTATTGTTACTGATTTGACCGGGTAAGAGTGTATGAATGGCACAATATGAGAGTCTACCAGCGTCATGAAGCTTCAAAGGAAAGAACTACGTGGACTATCTACTTGAGATAACAGTAAAAGTTGCGACATAAACGCCCTATACCATGGGATATCTACTTACGCTATTGTTTCTCTATGATAGTATATAGGCTAGTATTATCTTTCATAGTAGGCCTATACCTAGTATATCATCTTCCATACGGTAGTATAATATTATCTCATATTGTAAACTACCTAAGGAATTCAGCCTTATCATTACTGTAATAAACTACATTTGAGAAACAAAAGTTTTTTTGTTTTTTTTAAACAAAGTATTGTTTTTAAAATAAGAAAATTGTTTTTTTTTGCTGTCTCGTCATGTTTGCTGAGAAACAGGGAGCAAAGCCCCTGTAGTAGACTATGGTTTTAGGGATTTTCACATTCATATCAAAAGTAGCCTACTTTATAATATTTGTTTTGCAACCGGTATCCATTTATTAGCTCTACTGTCTTCATTTTTATCCCAATATCTATAAGTTACTAACGATCACCACTTGAATCGAAACAAGATTTAAAAAAAACTATATATATACACTATATACTATACTATTAATAGTATCAATGGAAACATACAATTAGCTTTCCCTGAGAAATAAGAATGAGCTTGACATAAGATGATAATAAATTAATCTAGAAAAAGTAATGCATATAATTTGATGACCTTAAAATTCTAAAGAACAATGAATGAATTCCTCTGACGATCTTCCTCAATATTTTATAATCCAAGATTGTCAATAAGGTGTGACTATGTATTTATATAATAATTATGTCAAATAAATTCACATGAATTAATGAATGAAATATACTGACCAACCTTCTCAGTACTTATAGCAGCAGATAGAGAATGATTGTAAACCATCCCCACCCAGGTATTAAACAAGACAATACTGTCAATATGGTAGCCTATATAGGTATTTATTTGTGACAAAAACTAATATGCATGAACCCTTCAAAATTAATAAAATAATAGAATAAGAATATAATAGGCCTACTGTATTACTACAATAATATAGAATATAATACAAATTATAACTTCTAGTTTCGGTGATCACACACACCATCCTCAGTTTATAAAAATAATTTCAAATAATTTTTTCAGGTTATAAATTTATAATCTGACGATGGTGTGATCACCGAGACTAGAATTTATAATTTGTATTATATTCATATTATTTGAGTACTATATAGTATTATTCTTATTCTATTATTTTATTAATTTCAAAAGGTACTACAATTCTATTTTATAAATACAAGAAAGTAGCCCTGAATTCATATACATTTCAATATGATTTTTATCAATATTGATTTTTATCATATTGAGTGGATGGATGAATTTCTCTGACCGTCCTCCACAGTACCTACGGTATAAACCAATAATATCTCAATATATTTATTAGGTCTATGTATTTTTCCATGACAAATAAATGGATAAATATTCATGAATGAATAATAGAAAGAATGAATGAATTGACTGACCATCCTCCTCAGTATGACAGTAGATAGGGGCTGATTGTACCCCATCTCCCACCCTGGTGTAGGCTAGCACCGACATGCTATAGTTGGCAAACCTGTGTAGGCCTGTCAACACAATCGTCATGGCTGTCGTTTTCCTTGCATCGTGACTGCCGTCAAATCCTGAAACACAAGAATTATGTTGATAAAACAAGTTAAACGTCAAGAATAATATTTGAAAAAGAGTTCTAAGAAATTTAAATTTTAATGATGACGGTAATCTAGAAGCAAAACAATCATGTTGTTAAACAATAAAAAAGTAGAACTATACAAGAATAATATGAAAAAAGAAAAATTATATTCTGAATATATAATTATCATAATGATAAGACTATCACATGGTTGTTGTTTTAGGAGTAAAGTTTGACTTTCTTTTCACGTTTTAAAATTTTTAATTAATATTACAGTATTTTTTAGTTATTAGTGATGATTTAGTGAAAGTATTCTTATTAATTTGGTTTTCAACTTTCCTGAATTCTAAATTCCTAGTTTATAAATACGGTATTTTGCACTCAAAATTGGACAAAAATCGTGAAGTGTAAACATAACCTATTTTTGGACAATTTTTATCTAAATTTTGGAAAGGAACAGTTTAGGGCTTTAAGCCTGTTGTTCCTTTCCCAATCATTCATAGTTGAGAATGATATTGTACCTATCAATGTATAAATAAATAAATGAATAATATAATTGAGAATTAAATTTCTTCTTTTGTCTTCATCCTATTAGAACTGTTGATATTAATTATAATGAGAATATACCGTGATTGAATTAAAGAATATTGGAAGTAAATTGAAGATTCAATTCTGAAGCTCACCTTTCTCGAGAGTGTCATAGAACACTTTGTATCCCTGTATGATGCCATTGGCATGAGGAGGTGCGGGGGGCTGCCAAGACACCTGCAGTGATTGTGCACTAAGAG
This sequence comes from Nilaparvata lugens, assembly GCF_014356525.2. NCBI lineage: Eukaryota > Metazoa > Arthropoda > Insecta > Hemiptera > Delphacidae > Nilaparvata > Nilaparvata lugens. Next base: position 11,671,100 of record NC_052509.1, on the reverse strand, counting down.
CTGTGCACCTCACGTCTTCTGGGGGCATGCTTGGCACTGAAAATAACCAGAAAAAAACAATTTGTCATGAAAAATATCCCAATATCATCACAAACACCTGCGTCAGGCTCAGAGCACAAGGTTTACTACAAATTAATACAATAGCAAGAATGAATTGAAATATATTTATGAATGAATTGAGACGCATGTTTATGAATGAATTGAAATATATTTATGAATGGATAAATCATCAAGTATTGAGATAGATCGAGGAGAAATAGCTCACTTTTTCTGACATGATCATGATATTTCAGTTTTTCTCCAGTATCAATTCCAATAGAATTTACACTAATAGAACATTAATAGAACAGAGATATTGTGTAATTTCTCCATATTAAGGTGAATAAAAACAATTTTGTCAGTTCCATATAATCATAGAGAAACAATAGCGGAAGTAGATACCGTATCCCATGGTATAGGGAGTTTATGTTGCAACTTTTACTGTTATCTCAAGCCGATAGTTCACGTACTTCTTTACCGAGAAGCTGTGTGACGCTCGTAGTCTCTCATACTGTGCCGTTCACACACTCTCACCCCAACAAAACAGTAAAAATCGACAATAATTGACAGTAATCGGCTTGAGGTAACAGTAAAAGTTGCAACATAAACGCCCTATACCATGGGATATCTACTTACGCTATTGTTCCTCTATTATATAATTCATTTGAGCCAAACATGAGTTTCAATGCACTAAGACATCATCTTCAGTGGTTTTTTTCAGTTAGATTGAATTGAAATAAAAAGATATAGTCAGTTCCACATAGGCCTAATTTATTTGTGCCAAACTCATGTTTTAATGCACTAGATCTAACCAAAAAAGACCAATGAAGATGATGCCTTAATGGATTGAAACTCAAGTTTGGCTCAAATGAATTATGTGGAACTGACAATATCGTTTTATTTCACCTTAATCCAGTAAGGATGCCTTACAGCATTGAAACTGTTTGTTTCAAATAAATTATGTGGAACTGACAATATCGTTTTCATTTCCATTCCACCTTTATATGGAGAAATTACACAATATCTCTGTGTTGCATATTCATACTTTTCCACTGATGAAATGAAACTCGAATTAAAAAAACAATTTTAAAGTGAAAATGCACCTACTAGGTATTAGTAGTTACGATCGTTTCGACCTGTTGTGGGTCATCATTGGACTGTAGAAACTACAATATATCTGTTCATATATTACATATATATATATACATATATATCTGTTCTGTTTTATTGAGATGAATACTGGAGAAAAATTGAAATTGATCATGTCAGAGAAAATGTGCTAAAAAACCTATTATTCAACTCAATTAAGAACATGAAAATCTATCACTGTAAAATTAAGGTGAACAAATGATTTGACAATTGATAGAATTGGAGAAATACTTAGAATAGATAATATTTCATGAAGCCACCAGGAAATAAACTCTGAAATAAATTGTGAATAAACTAGTTGATAATACAGAGCTTGGGACTAGGAATAGATTAGAAAATGTATTTTTATGTACTAATAATTATTGGTAATGAATAAACGAGACTAGGAACTACTTCAAGTCAATTTTCCAAACATAAGATAATCAGACATGGCATATTTTCCGCATAATCTGAAATATATAGTAGACCTACTCTATCTCTTGTAGGCCTACTTCAAGACTTTTATATTTTTCCTTCTATAGGACTATTCTAAGAATATTATGATCATCCCGACACATATTATTATAGTGGGGTATCATGATTAGAACTAATTTTAGTATTAAAAATTTTGTATGTATAATATAACAATAATTATTATATTTGGTCAATAAACTCCTCTGGTTCATTCATTGGAAATCAGAGAAATTATTATTATTATTATTATTATTATTATTATTATTATTATTCGTCTAGAAATACGTCAAAATAGAGAAGTTTTCAATAGATATCAGGATCAATCACCATTTCCTCAATTAATATTATAATATAATATTAAATTATTAATTCTATATTTTCTTTAAAGTTTTGGGCAAATGCCAGTTGTTTCTCAGCGGATTATTTATTGACAATAGATTCCATTCAATTTATTTTTTTCAATACACAATCTTAATAAATACAATTCACATATATTTTAATCCCTCTAGCTTTTAGCTATTTGAGGGAAATAGTAAATTTATTGTCAATTCATTGTGGGCAGTGGGCTAAGGCGTTTATATGGAAATATAAAGAGATCTCCAGTAATTTTCTACAATAATTAAAATTAATATGAAATTCAAAAACAAATCAAAGCTTCAAATCAAAGATAATTTTCACTCACCATCCTCGAAAGTCTGTGTGGGTAAAGGCTCAGACATGGGACCCTGGCCAACTTGATTGTATGCCTGTACTACAATTGAGTAACGAGTATACTTGGCCAATCCACTCAGCAGCAATTCTGTCTCCATTTCTCCCCTCACATTGGTCATGTTGTAGCCGCTGCTTGCACTGTTGCATAACAAATAACACGGTTTAAAATTAGGGAACAACTTTTTAGTTGATGTCTGTGCACTGTTACACGACAAATAATAAGGTCCATAATGGTAGAGCAATTTTAAAATTGACAATCCACTCAGCAGCAACTCAGTCTCCATTTCTCCCCTCACATTAGTCATGTTGTAGCCGCTGCCTGCACTGTTGCATAACAAATAATGGGGTTTAAAGTGGGGGAGCAATTTTTAAGTTGATATCTGTATGTAATGTCACATGAAAAATAATGGGTTTGAAAATAGTGGAGCAGCTTTTAAGTTGATCTTTTTGTATGGACTGTTAGATGACAAATAATAAGGTTTAAAATAAGGGAGCAGCTTCTTAGTTGATCTCTATGTGCACTGTTATATTTGAAATAGTGAGATTATAAAAATTGAAGCAACTTTTGAGTTGATCTTTTTTTATGGACTGTTAGATGACAAATAATAAGGTTTAAAATGATAAAGCAACTTTCAAGTTGATACTGTGTGCACTGTTACATGACAGATAATTTGGTTTACAATGGTGGAGCAGCTTTCAAGTTGTTCTCTTGTGCACTGTCATATTTAAAATCAACGGGCTCAAAATTTTGGGGCAATTTTAGAGTTGACAATTCAATAACCAGCAGCTCGTTCTTCATTTCTCCCTGCACATTAGTCATGTTGTAGCCACTGCTTTCACTGTTGCATAACAAATAACATGGTTTGAAATGGGCGAGCAACTTTTTAGTTGACTGCTCTGTGTAATATTGCATTTTAAATATAAGAGTTAAAAGTTATGAAGTAATCTCATTGTATTCTACTTTATGAACTGCTAATACAGCTCTCAATTATTCATTTATTAATACATTGATGCATACACTATCATTCTCAACTATGAATGATTGGGAAAGGAACAACAGGCTTGAAGCCCAAAACTGTTCCTTCCCCAAATTTAGATAGAAATTAGACCCTCAGATAGAAGTTTCATTACCTACACACTACCATAGATAAAGGATAAGCATAAGCAAGCTATATTTCTTGTCTCTGACACTACACAATATAAGAAGGTTCAAAATATTAGTTATATTGAACTACTATTATTTTTGTTTTTTCTCTAAAAGGAAGAAAATAAGGAAAAATGATGATAAGAGAAGTAGAAACGATGAGGAAGAAGATGAGAACAAGAAAGATAGATGAGAAGCATATGAGGAGGAAGAGCTAAAGGAGGAAGAGGGAGATGAGGAGTCTGATGAAAAAGGAGAAGAGGAAGTTAAGAGGGGGAGACAAGGACAACTATATAGTGAGGTCCACGTTATAATGGCAGTGTTTAAATAGCAATGGTCTTGCTATCATTCAACAAAGCAGATAGCGCTGTCTCTTTCTCGCTTTGCTCTGTTGCCAGACCATCTTTTAACAATGTAGAATTGATAATTAATTAACAAAATATTTAATATTTATTATGAAAATTCATTATGGAATTATTGAACAATATAATTTTATGCTTAATGAAATATAATTGATTATTTTGAACGAGAATGAACGGGTAATATTACATCAATAAACCTGTATCAGCTACCGTCTATAGAAGGCATTGACAAGACAGAAGATCGGCAACGTTGTTCTCCTATTTTTCTTCACTGCCATTATAACGTGGACCTCACTATAAACCATTGATAATTTGCAAAAATTGACCATAGGGAATTGGCAAACATCATTAGCCTACTCATATTTCTTATGTCAATGTTTTGATATTATTATATTACCTGATTTCCTTATGGCCAACGAAATACCCCATAATCTGGCCATGTCTCAACTCTTGCTTAGGGGCAGTCCACGTGACCAGGACCTGAGTGGGGGAGATGGGGCGCGCCTGGACGCCCTGAGGGGGGCCAGAGGGGCGCTGGGCCTGGGTCTCGACCGCCACTTCCCTGCTGGGCTGACTGCGTCCAGCTGGACCCTCGGCCAACACCCGCAGCGTGTACTGGGTGGCCGGTTTCAGGTGCTCCAGAAGGGTGCCTCTAATCTGGCCGTTCAGTTCTACTTGTTGCCAGGCGCCGTCTTGAAAATTTAAGCAAAAAATCATATTATAAGATGTAGAAAAAATAATTATATGGATCAACACGAACAACAACACCATTATTCAATTCAATGATACTCAAAACACAAATCATTTAAATGATTAGGAAAGGACCAAGAGGCACAGATCAAATCTGTGTTCCTTCCCCGAATTTTGATTCATACACTACATGAGTCCAAAAAGTGGGTTATGCTTCATTCATTTTTGAAATTGAGTCCAATTTTCAGTTCGAACAGTAAAGTTACAAACAAATTATGAATTTAACACTTAGCAATATAAATCCAATATAGTCTTAGTTTCTTCAAGCCGATTAGTATATTAAACTAGAAAAAGGATGTTAGCACTGACGAGCATGCTTTCAAATACCAGGGGATTCATCGTCAATACTGTTCCAGTCATTGAATAAATATAATTATTATCATATTTTTCATAATTAATATAGTTTGAGATTCGTTATTCCAAGGTCAAAACTTGATGAAACATATCAAGGATAAGACGTTGATGTTGTCAATATCACAATATTATTTTGGTTCTCAAAAACAATTTAAATTACAGGACCAGGTTTCATGGAAACATGTGGCAAGTCGTTCTTGTTTATACATCTAGTTTTTACTGGAATTATCACTATTGTATTCTCATAAACAAACAGAGTTTCTGTTTGGCTTGAGAATGTGCAACACCAGCACGAAACGATCGCCGCCACACCAAAGAATGTGAGTGTTTTTTCACTTTAAAGTTATATAGGAATACGATAGTAATGTGGCAAATGTTATACCATGAAACCTGATTCTGTAATTCAAATTGATTTTGAAAAACATATAGCAGTTCTTAATAGATGGAGAAATTCAAGGCTTTGAGTGAATATTGTGTTCTCACCTTCACCCTGGCCCTCACGATACTGCAGAACGTATTTGTTGACTTCACCAGTTTCAGCTCCGCTGTGCTGCCATTGCAGATTCACGCTTTGGCTGTTCACCATGGCCACTTTCAAATCTGTCGGGCTGGCTGGAGGCTCTGACAAATTAAAAATAGTAAATAAAATCAACATTGAGAATGATAAATTAAAATAAGGGAATTAATTAGGCTACAAAGTTTTATTCAAATACGATGAAGATCAACTCATAATCTTGTGATAATATTATCACTTTACTCACATCTTCAAAAAATGACACATGGTTACCAGCTAATAATAAGTAGGTTTAGGCAGAGTACCTATAGCTTTCGTTCCTCTATGGTTGAGGCTATACGAGAAGACGATATAGTACCTAGTGATGACTAGTTTTCACGACTACAGTGAGCGTTCTATATAATAGCATAGAGAAACAATAGCTTGAGTAGATATCCCATGGTTTAGGGCGTTTATGTCGCACGCAACTTCAACTGTTATCTCATGTCGATTACTATCGATTATTGTAGATTGTTACTGTTTTGACCGGGTAAGAGTGTCTAAACGGCACAGTATGAGAGACTACCAGCGTCACACAGCTTTTTGGGAAAGAACTACGGTACCTACGTGAACTATTGGCTTGAGATAACAGTAAAAGTTGCGACATAAACGCCCTATACCATGGGATATCTACTTACGCTATTGTTTCTCTATGATAATAGCAACTGGAGGCAAGTTCCGGAAGCATATATAGCTTGAAATGTGTGAACACGAACTTTAATATGTCAAGCCAGTTACACACAAATCGATTTTTGAATGTACGATTTTTTCCCGTCCTCATAAAATCAACAAGATTAATATGGAGCTTGACAAACATAATCTGTTTAATCTAATAAAAATTAGAAGGACATTTCAAAAATCGATGTGTGTGTAACTGACTTAAGGCCGGTTATACGAAAATATTGATTCTTGGACGTACGGTACGATTTTTTGCCTTCCTTATACATTCTATTAGATTGAACAGATTATGCCAAACAGATAATGGTTGTCTCCTTCCGTTTAACTTTTAAAGGCCAACAAGAAATCGATGTATGTGTAACTGGCTCTACAGTGGGACCAAGTTAAATCTCCTTGCAATCTCTACCTCAAGTTAACTCCAGTTTGTTATGTTACATGAACAAAATAGCGAGTTACAATATTCAAAATAGAATATCTAGGGAAATCCTCTACAAGACTACAGGTCTGTCGTTGTGTAGGAGGGAATATCTACTACTGTACTGGAATTTATTGTAAAAAAGCAAGTATTATTTGTACAATCAAATAATAGATTCACATTGATAACTGGGGAAAAAGTTGCAACATGCAGCCTACCTTGGACAAGCAGCTGCACTAATTGCTGGTCCCTGCCGTACAAGTTGCTGGCCTGGCAGAAGTAGGCTCCACTGTCTCCAGATTCCACGCTGACTATTTCCAGTTCTCCCACCACTCCTTCAGGTGTCACATCTTGCTTCACTGAAACCCTGATTCAACACAAACAATTACTGGCACAGTGTTTAGTGAGATGCAGTGGTATTTATTCAAAATTAAAACATATAAGCTGTATATAATTCATTCAATATATATATTTATAATATATATAGCCTACAATGTAGAGTTTATTTGCAAAAAAGCACAAACATGTTGAGAGTTGTCAACTCTGAATTGACCCCATTATAATTATAGTAGTTGGAACATGTTTGTGTCTCTCCACAAATAAATGTGTAATATCTATTTTTAATTATATATACATTTTATACATAACCTTAACTTTTGGTCAACATTAACATTCTATCAAAATTTTTGGAGAGAAATAGTACAGGCTCAGCCTAGTTTTTCCTCCAATGTTATAATAAATATATATTCTATAATTATATATTATGATTATAGTGCTTTATACAATAATCATGAATGATAATAATTATTCTCTACTGATTCATATAATAAGTTCATCATCAAAATGAGAGAGAAAAAATGGTAACCTTGTGCTATTCCTCTCTCAAATTCAGATAAGGTTATATTCCGAGATATTTGTTCACTTCACAAAATTTTCAGTCCTTAATTATTTCCACAAAGTGGATTTTTAAATTTAAATGCTTCAAAACCAAACATAGAAGAAATATTTTACTTTATTTTCACTAAAATAGGATAAAATTTGACAACATTATCAGTGTTTTCATTGGAAGAATAAAATACTACATCTAATTATTATAGAAATAACTTCTGTAGTACACTTTTTATTTTTTTACATAAACCCACCTAACCTAACCTAACCATCCATGTCATTTTTAAGTGTCAAAATTTTGAGACTTGAGTTTAGTTATTTCTATAATAGTTGAACAATTCAAGTAGCCCTTTCAAAATAATCTATTAGATTACACCTATTTAAATTATTTAAGAGATGATGAAGTTCTTCTTTGTGGATGATTACTTGTCAATGTATGGGCCTATAGTGCTGGACTTTCAAGTGCCTAAGGCCTAACCTGTAGAATTGTGATTGAGTTATTCATAAAATAAAACAGAGATATACCATGAGATAGTAAAATGTTATTTTGAATTCGTCAGTTCAAGCTCACAGCTATAAAATTTCTCAGGAATAATAAAGCACACTTTATACATAACATTTTTATATCTTGTACATATTTTCGTCTATATTCATATTTTTTGCCAGTTTCTTACCTGTAATTAGTAGCAGGTGTAAGCTGAATCTTGCCACCTCGCATCCAATGAATGTTGATGGGTGTATCCCCCTCCACCTTGCAATTCAGTGTGGCCGTATCTCCCTTCTTCACTGTCACGATACGAGAAGGTGCTGAGAAGTATGGAGACGCTGCAGAGAAGAAGAAGAATAATTAATATTAAACGAAAATCCAAATTAAAAACTCATTAGCATTTGAGTGAATGCAATATCTCAGTAATTTCCATCTGAAGGAGAATAATATTGGATTTATTATTGCCAGAAGGATAGAGAGCATACCGGTACAAATAATGACAAATTAATGTTGGAAATTGAATCAATGTTTGAAATCTTTCCATATTTAATCATTAAATTGTTCACAAGACTATTAGAATAAGTGTATTATAGTGTCTTTTCACATAATAAAGGCCTCCACTAGAAGTTTTTATGTGTTGAAGTATCTCACCGTTTTTATAAAGTTTGCGATAATATTGTCATAATAATAGCCAGTTGAACATTTCCCAATCATTCATATGATTTGTCTATTATTTAAGTAGAAATAAAAGAATAAATCCGTAATCTTCATATTTATTTTCAAACACGCCTCAGTAGATGCCTATATTCTCCCTATTTAGAGAAGCAAGACTTTTCGAATAGCATTTAATAAAAGAATAAATTAGCCTATACATGAACTATTTGGCTCAACTCACACTTAGACGAGAGCATGTGTTTTCAAATGGTGACACTCACACTTAGTTGAGAGCATGTGTTTTCAAATGGTGACACTCACACTTAGTCGAGAGCATGTATTTTCAAATGATGACAGTCGCGGAGACTAGAGTCGACTGGTCTGAGTGTCACCATTTGGAAACACATGCTCTCGACTGGAGTCGAGTCTCTTCTAAGTGTGAGTTGAACCTTAAATATAAATTCCGTGTGTTGTTCCATTATACTGTATACATTGGACTGTATTGTTTGCTCTATTCAATAAATAAAAATATGATGATAAATTTAGTTTAGAAATTTCCAATTAGGCCATACACCTTACACTACTGTATTGTTTCCTTCAATTTATTTATGTTAGGCTACACTGATAATTATTGATAAATACGGCAGTCTAATCAAGTTAGTGGAATACATATTCCTGTTCATTGTGGAAAGTCTGTTGTAGGCTACATGAATACACTGCATTATTAAAGTTGAAATAGCTCACTTGATTAATCACAACAGATCAATAGTTTGGGCGAAGTTGAAATAGTTTATTGATCGAGAATAAATTATAGAAATCTACATTAATTTTCTCCATTACAACTGCACTCAAAGGATGATGGATTCAATCTGTCATACATGACATCGAAACCCATTCAATTTTTGAAATATTATTTTGTGAATTGGAGATCTGGTTGCGGATTTAATATTACTATTACATGTAATTGATAAAGCGAGAAGATCTCCAATGTACAAAGATGAAACGTGTGTTTTATCATGTTTCGTGAAGGCAATATTATGGTTTTTAGCTCCATGCTATACAAACAAGAGTGAGTTGACTTTTGGTCTGTGAATCAAGGCTGCATGTGTTTTTCACATAAATAGATTTTGAATTTTTCCTTTCGAGGCCCGTGTTCTTTGAACCGTTTTGAAGTTAGTTGTTGAGTTGAGGCATTAGTTACCTGAAAGATTCTGTCTTGAGAATTCAATTATAGGCTGTCGCAGTTCGGGCAGTTTAAACCTACATAATTGTGTTTTCGGGATTTGAATCTTGTAGGGAAAGCTGGTGTTTTGATTCATCAGCTGGCAGAAGTTTTTTTTAATATTTTTTTATTCAAAGTGGGGAGTGGTTTAACCAGACCTTGAGGATCAGGCCAAGGGACAATTTTCAAGGTAAAGTAAGATAATAGTTAATTGTTCATTCATCATTTTCTTTTTTTTTCTCAGTCCCATGATAGAAAAAAAATTTTTTTTGTTTCGTTATTTTCAAAAACCTGAACGACCATTTTTTTCTTTCTTCCCACCGTACGCTTACAAATCTGGGAATATTCACATTGGAATTCTTCATTAGATATAGGTAATTGAATAAAATGAATATTATTCCATACAGTTATTGAATCAGTTAATTGAAGAATTCAAACTGATATAGTTGATACAATTCATACGATTCGATAGAAGTGATACAGTAATATTTATCCATATTCATCTGCTCATTCAATAATACGGTACCCTATTTTATTACATTTCATTAATACAAAATATAATTGTGTGGTATTCAATCACACAAATAATACAATACGGTAAGTCTTTAATTTATACACAAATCATAAATTATATTACACTTACATTTGACCTTGAGTTGTATGACCTTTCCGATACCACTGCCTATACCATTGTTGGCCTGACAGAGATAGAATCCTTCCCTGTCTTCCTTTACATGCTGCAACAGGAGAGACCCATTGCCCAGTAGTTTAGTATGCTGACGATCTCTCATGTCTTGGTATTCACCTGATTTACTACCTGAAAATATGATTATATATGGAGATTATGAGTTTGAGATGAATACTTCCATATTTGTGTGTTCACTAATCACCAATCACTTTAATTAATTATAATTATTTTAATTTATTTTATAATGTATTTATAGTTATTATCATTATTATAGTTTATGATAGTGATTGGTTTGTTATGTAATATTGGAACTTTCACTGTTATAAATTTATTTCTTTTGAAATGAACTTTAAATATATTGTAGCCTAATAAATACCGGTACTGCATAAGTACCTATTGAGTAAAATTAGTCTTTGGACTCTCAATATATATTTTTAATATGATAGAATATTATGGGTAGGCCTATATGATTTCATATGATAATATATTCATTTTATTCATATAGGCCTGTAGCCTATGCTTATATATTATTTCACTCTATAGTGGAATCCAGTCCATTTTAATACTTCATTGCTCTGATGAGAAGTATTTATTAATTGAAGTATTTGAAATTATAAATTAAGTATTCATTAGACAAAAAATACAATTATTCAGGTAAAAACTACAGGCATTAAGCCCAAAACAGTCTTTACTACCATTTACAATCGAATAAAGTAAGTTACTAAAAGAAATAAAAATGAGAGATACAGTACATGCAATTCACAAATATATAAGAAAGATGATAAGTATGAGGAAAGCATAAGTAATTGTAAATAATCTAAGCATAAATAATAAATACAGAATAAAACTAATCTAACTTATCCAAACTCATCTAAAACCTATCCAATAAGTTATAAAGAAAAAAAGAAGAAAAGAAAAAGTTTTAACAACAACAGATATTCAAGTATAAAATTTAAGGGATTTAAACTGTATGTTTCATCAACTCTATAAAATTAATAAGAATCACGGACATCAAATTAATTGAATCAATTCAGAAACTGAATTAAAATTTAATTATGAATAGCCTCAATAATGCGCCTTCTAACCTCACTAACAGGGCCATGCACATCAACACCTTCACAAACGCTATTGAATAGCCTCAAAACTCTATTAAGTGGAGAGCAGAAGTTATGAAGGGTCCTTGATCTTGGTACATGAAAGGTCCTAACTCTTCTGACATTGAACGTGGGTACCTGGAAACCAATCCTAGAGAGGAGAGCGGGTGAATTAATGTAATTTTTCAAAAGTGACACCACAAACATCAATGAAAACCTGTCACGTCTAGCCCTCAAAGAGTCCATATTGAAAAGGGATCTCAAACGTCCAGAAGGAAAACCCAAGGGACAGGCTCTTCTAAATTGCATATAGAATAGGAAGCGAAGGAGCTTATTCTGTACTTGTTCGACTCTTAATGTATCCTGATGAGTAGAGGGACTCCAGACAATAGATCCGTACTCTAGGACACTTCTGACTAGCGACTGATACAGAGTTACAACAGTCTCAACATTATTGAAGCCGGTAGAGTTTCTCAGAACAAAGCCCAATAGCTTGTTCGCTCTGCCAATGATGTGATCAACATGTGCTGAAAAGGACAATGTACAACTGAATACAATACCAAGATCCTTACACATTGTTACCCTCTCCAAGCACACACCATTGATTGAGTAGGGATAACGAGCTGGATTAACCTTTCTGGAGAAAGTCATACATTTACATTTTTTTACATTGATATCAAGCTTATTCACATGGCACCACAATGCAACTCTATCAACATCAGCCTGCAAGGAATAGCAATCATCCAATCCTCTCACCTCTTTGTAGATCTTCATATCGTCAGCGAATATCAAGCACTTGGAGTTGGGTATCTGAAGTGGCAACTCATTTATCAATAGCAAGAACAAAAGGGGCCCCAGATTGCTACCCTGGGGAACACCAGACGTACTGAAATAAGCATGAGAGACCCTTCCTTGAACAGTTACAAAATTTTTTCTTTGAAACAGGTAACTTCTGAATAAATCAACCAAAGCACTACTAAAGCCCAGCTGTGACAGCCTCTTCAACAATATACAATGATTAACACGGTCAAAGGCTTTACTAAAATCAGTATAGATCACATCCATTTCTCCACCGGCATCAAGTACATTGGAGGCAGACACTGTAAACTCCAATAAATTTGTCACAACAGATCTTTCAGGAAGAAAACCATGCTGATTTTCAGACAGTATTGGTCGTGAATACCATAGAATCTCATCATAAAGAGCCCTCTCATAAACCTTAGCAAAGACAGACAATATACTGATTGGTCTATAGTTCATGATGTCATCTCTCCTGCCAGACTTGAAAATTGGGATTATCTTCGAGACCTTCCATCTACTTGGAAAGACTCCATTTCTCAGTGACAGGTCAAATAAATATTTCAACGGTCTTATTAATAGCTCACCACAACCCTTAACAATGAAGGAAGGAATACAATCAGGTCCAGGAGCTACTCTAGGCTTTAATCTTTTGATTGCAGATTGAATACTTTTCTCCGATAATGATGCAACTTCCAGAGTACTATTGGCTGTATCATGCAAAAACTCAATCCCATCACCCTCCTCAAAGCAAGCGGTGACTGGTGAGAAAACAGATCCGAAATAATTGGCGAACCCTGAGGGAATTTCATCTCCAACAAAATTTTTGTCATGCAGAGTCATTTTCTCACAAAATCCATCGGACTTGCGCTTCTCATTAACAAACTTCCAAAAATTCTTGGAATTGGAACCGAGGTCAGACTCAACTTTCAGCAAATAATTCTGATAGGCAACTGCAATCAAAGACTTCAGTTCCCTTCTCAGTCTCACAAATTCATCTTTGTAACGAACTGAAGATCGCTGTTTACGTGCACATTTATTCTTCCTCTTAACCAAGTCAATTATTTGGCGAGTGAACCAAGGCGGATACTTAGACCTCTCACTTGAGATGCTTTTAAGGGGGATCGTGGCATTAAAACACTCATAAATGACACTGTAGAACCAGTCAACGGCCGCATCAACATCCTCAAATCTGTACAAATCATTCCAGTCATAGTCTCTGAGCAAATTATACAGTGCAAAATAATCTGCTCTATGGAAATCATAGACAGGAGGAGCATTAACGGGCGATCGCCGTTTCACAGAAATTCCAGTTATCAAACTTATATTCAGGGCTGGATGGTGCTCAATATCCTCTGGTACCAGTGCATTAGAGTCATGCTCAACGTTTATAACGGGTAAACCACAAAGAACCAAATCTAGAGTGCGTAGGTTAGAGTTTTTTATTCCATTGATTGACTTCAAGTCAAAGAAATTTAGAAAATGTCCTAACCTCTTAGCTGCTACCGAACCATTGTGAAGATCATAATTACAATCTGTTACTTCAGGCAAATTAAAGTCACCAGCAATAAGCAGTCGATCTCCAATCAAGTGGACATATCCTTCAATACAGTCAAAGTACTTTCCATAGCTCTCAGAATTGGCAGAGTTGAGGAAGTAAACAACATTAACATATATAGGACCATCCCTATCAAATATTTTAATCATCAAGCTCTCAAAACTCCGACAATCGAAAGATGAGTTGATGTTGGCACACTCTTCAGAACGGATTTGCTTACGAACCGCTATCAGAACTCCCCCTCCCCGACATGAGTCACTTCCGGGGCGATCCCGGCGATAGACGACATATCTTTCATCAAAGACCTCATTATCAGAAAAACCAGAATTCAGCCATGTTTCAGTCAACAAGATCAAGTCATACTCAGAAGCAAGTAAAGATTGTAATAACACATGAGTTTTGGTCCTTAAACCTCTCACATTTTGATAATAAACGCTCAATTCCCTAGAAGCCATAGCAACTAATAATCAATTACAGCCCACCCCTAAACTCAACAAAAATTCCCAATCAAGCATCATGCAAATGATACACAAATATGTGCAAGTAATATAACCAATTGATTAAAGATTAAAAATGTTTAGAATTAGATAAAGAGTTCTGAATGTAAGCAAATGAGGATGAAAAGATTATTTAACAATAGAAAAATTGGAATTTAGAACTAATTAATTAATTAAAGAGCAATCACGAATACTCTCAAGATAAAAATGGAAGAGAAAAAGAAGCTGAAAAAAGAAAGACGATATAGAAGAATTAATTAATCCAAAGAGCAATAAGCTAATATTGATTTGAATAATGATAAAAAAATGTTTAGAATGAGTTGGAGTTGAGCAAATAAGGAAGAGAAGATGATTTTACAAAAGAAACTTATTAATTAATCCAAAGAGCAATAAGTGAATGCTCTCAAGATAAAATAACAGAGAAAAATCTGTATGAGATAGAAGAAAAAATCCCACCCGGGACCACCAACAGCCTAAGCCTCCAACCACACAGCCTAACCCACAACAACTAAAACAGAAAAAAAAACAATACAAAAAAAAATGTGATTGATTTTCTGAAGGAGCATCGATGTTTAAAATTTTAACATCAAACACCAGTAATTTCTGTTGACAACGAACGGTTGTGATAATAGTCCAGATAATGATCATTATCATTTCCATAGTTTGACAGCCTACTTGGCACTACAAAATGAAGGAATGCTCATAGCACTGTCTCAACACAGCTCTTGATACATTGGCTAGGATAGAAACGCCTACATTAGGTTTAATTCAACAATGACAATGAAATATAATATTCTACTGGAGCAGTCGATAAAAAAATAATAATAATGGATGAGAAAAAAATATATAGGCCATATGAGTGTGTTAGGTGGAAGCAAACTCTATCTAATCCATATAATACTTCATTGGACTCTTATCAGCCTATCAGCTATGAACTGCAGCCTATCTACTTATCAGCCTACTACCTCCGAAAAAGTATACCATGTTACTAATCTGACATTAATGTTCAATCCCGCTAGATGAAACAAAACAATATCCTACTTCGTATCTCGATTGATTGAATGAATTTAAAATTATCACTTATAGTAATTAAAAGTATTTATATAAATAGAAAGGTAGTTCGAATAGTCACAGCTCGAACGGAATATTCAACAAGCTGGTGGCTTAAACCATATAGGGAAACGAAATTCTATAATAAATTTGATCCAATTTTTTCTATAACTTTTACAGTATATAAAAAATGGATAATAAAATTTCCAATACAAATAAGCACTTTGAGATACTATTTTAAATAATCATTCCATATGAACGGTATATTATTCATAGATAAAGTAATAACCATAGAGATTTCTGCCTAAACTGTAATGAACCACATTACAATCAGCGAGAATATTAAGCGAGAAGATTTTATTAAGTAATAGATTGTAATTTTTAATAAATCCATAGGTAATGAATCTACATATAATTAAGATGAAATATTTTGTTGATTAGTTATTTATTCTACATTGTTAAGAGACGATCTGACAACAGAGCAAAGCGAGAATGAGTTAGCGCTATGCGCTTTGTTGAATGAAAGACAAGGATAGCAATACCATCGCTTATCAAACACTGCCATTATAACGTGGACCTCACTATAGAGGCTATATGATAGAGTTGATGATTTGATTCACATACAATTTAAACTCCAAATAAATGTACAAACTAGAATTTTGAATTAATCAGATTAATTGAAATCCAAACACCGAACCGAACCAAAAATGTCCACCACAATTGTAAACATAATATATTATTAAAAATCTCACCTTTATTTAATTCATTTATACAATTTATTATTTTACAAAGGCGACTTTCTAGAAGTATTTTAAGCCTAGGTGATGATAATGGGATGAATGATAATACAATGAAGGTAGAGTACATTATCAAAATGATAGGGAGAGGAAAAATAAGGTAACCTTATGCTATTCCTCTCCCAAATTTAGATAACACATAGTCCGAAATAGGAACCTGAAACCACGATAAAAATAAGAATTTGCGCCTTTACTTGTTCATATTATTTTAAGATATAGGCCTACTGACAATTAAAATGTGAATTTAATTGGTTAGATACTATACCAGTGGCTTTTTTCCATGTAATAGTTGGTTCGGGAACTCCTTGAGCTTGACAGTTGATGACAACATGACGGTTTCTCTCTACACTCGCGTCAACTGGTTCAATTGACCATCTTGGAGGAACTGTAAAAATAGAGAAAGTTCCATGAAAAACTCCATCAGAACAATGATATAAAGTATTTATGGAGAATAACGAGATTGGGGTTGAAGATAAAAAAAAATTTGTTTAAAAACCATAGGGTTATAGCTTTTGAGACATTATATTGTCATTATGTAGGTCTATGTCTCACTATTTTTGTTATACAATTGTGATTTTGTTTGTTTCAGACATTTGAACTTCATCATTATCATGTTGGAGCAAAGACTAAGTACAGACTCAAAACGTTTTTATTGGGAAATAATAATGATTCATTTAAAATAATGAGAGAATAATAACTTGAAGCTCTGATAGAATTAATATTTGCTGAGTTGACAACACTTGCAAAATTATGCCATGGAAATCTTTAAGACGATTTTTAATATAAAAAAACTTTGTTAAATAACTGTGACGTGAAGTATTTATCCATTCATGTCTCCAGAGTATGATATAATAAACTCACTAAAATAACTGTGACGTTTAAGCTTAGTATTCATTCATGTTTCCACGCTACAGGAGGAGCGAAATTGTTTCTCAAAAATTTCCCAATAATTGCAATAATTTCCTTTCATCTACTGTCATTATGTGTATTATAAATAGTGGAGAAAAACTTTGTATCAGCATAATTTCATCTGGACATACGAGTATTATACTAAATTATAAATAATATATCATATACTCGTATTTATGGTAGGCCTATCAATAATAATATACCGAATATTACAAACTCTTCAAATAATTTAAATTGGAATTATAAAGATATTAAATATTTCATTTCCTATAACTTAAAGGTGATTCAACACATTATTGGAGTAAGCAAGGGTTCGTTTAAGCAGAGTATAACACATTAAAACGGAGCTTGAAGCATTTTCACATTAAATCTTGGTTTAAGCATTTTCTGTCATATTTAATAAGCAGCATAAACGTTTAGGGATTATTTGTGCAAGTGCATAGTGCTATAAGAAGCTGGAGAAGCACATATATTTCAGAAGTTCATTTTTGTCTGACAGATTAGAAATAAGCAAGAAATCGGACATTTATAGAGAAAGCAGAAGAGAATTGTCTCTCAAGCCGCGTTTAAACCAAAGTTAATAACAAAATGTTAATAACTTAATCCTTATAGATTCTATTAGATTGAACATAAATTATCATACTCATGATGAACATATGTGTTTGTCAAGTTCCGTTCAATCTAATAGAATCTATAAGGATTAAGTTATTAACATTTTGTTATTAACTTTGGTGTAAACCCAGCTTTAGATTGAAAGCATTATTTATCTATATGGAATAAATACCTAAACTATCAAAAAAGCCTTTTGACGTTGTTTGTTCGTTCTCCTCATGTAGATTATATTTGAAATACCACCATTGATATCATATTATAGTCTATTCTGTAGATAAATAGGTTTTTCACTTCAGTTTGGGCAAATTTATGAGCGAACTATAAGGCTGGTCACACACCGTTCAGTCAAGACAAGACTAGTCACGTTTAGTCACAATACTTCACATAGTTCCTTATGAAGACATGTCTTATTGCAATGACTAATCAGTGTGTGTTGCGTCATAAGTATCAATGTAAAGTATTGTGACTAAACGTGTCTTGTCGTGTCTTGACTAATCTGTGTGTGACCAGCCTTAGGGTGGGTAAACACCAGTTTGTTGATGCTATAGTCACGATTAGTCACAATACTTCAGATAGTTGCTTATGAAGCAACACACACCGATTAGTCATTGCAATTAGACATATCTTCATAAGCAACAATGTGAAGTATTGTGACTAAATGTGACTAGTCGTGTCTTGACTTATCTGTGTGTGACCAGCCTCAGGGTGGGCACACACCAGTTGATGCTAGTCAGGATTAGTCACAATACTTCAGATATTTGCTTATGAAGCAACACACACCGATTAGTCATTGCAATTAGACATGTCTTCATAAGCAACTATGTGAAGTATTGTGACTAAACGTGTCTTGTCTTGTCTTGACTAATCAGTTTGTGACCAGCCTTACAGTTTAGAATGAATTTGTGATTCCCACATAATTCATAATACATTATACATTTAGATTCATATGTAATAGGCCTGATTATATTACTCTCAACAATAAACATATGAAGATTATCAGATTTTTAAAGGACAGTTACAAAGATAAAAATTAAATTTTTATTATAAATTCAACAGATTATAATGATGAAGGAAATACATATCAAAAGTTTTCTTCATGTTTCATTCAATGAATAAAGCTTCAAGATGCAAAGCTCATTGAATTGTATGGATACACAAATATGATATGAATATTGATAACAGAGAAAATTGATTAATCTCATATCAGATTTGTGCCGTCTAATACAAGAGAAAGGTTTGAGATGAAACAAATAAAAATCGGCTACAACTGGGGTGAGGGACAAAAAGCATAAAGATTCAGCTCCTAAATAATTTTTGAAACAATAATTATTATTAAACGAAAATCCAAATTAAATGCTGTAAATTATTGAAACTATTTGAAGCATTTCAATATCTTCAACACCTTGCTATAAACCATACACATATCCATAACTCATTAATCTGTGGTATGATGATATTCAGCATCTAAACATTTAGTTCTAAGATCAACAGATTTTTGAAAATAATTTCCACTCTAAACATGAAGAAGCCTCAAAATAATATTTCCCTTTCAGATTCAGCAGCAGAAGCATTATACTATTCCTAGAAAAGCTCCTATTATAAGGAAAAATTATCATAAGATTCTATGTGATAATAAAAATATCAATTTGTCAACTTTGATAAAAACAATGACACTATTCTAATAATTGAATATATTAATTAAGCAAGATCTTTGCAGACCAGATATCTGTGACACGATCAATTTTTTTGAAATAATCTCAAAAATTAGGAAACTATTTCTTTCGATGGTCGAGTCAAAGCTGTTCCATTCTACAAAGATCTTGTACAGTTATTTGTTAGTATGAATTCAAACTACAATGGTGTTTCAAAAAGTATGTTTTTGCTTCTATTTCACAATTTTTGTTCTCAAAAAGGTCTTTTGAAAAGTGGGGAGCTTAAAGATATATAGAACAGATCCACTTGAAAAGTTAACGAATAGGCTAGAAGTATGTCTTTACTTATATTCTCCATTTTTGGTTTCTCAAAAAAGGTCATTTGAAAATTGGAGAGCTTGAAGATATATAACAGATTCACTTGAAAAGTTGATAAATAGGCTAGAAAAGTTTTTATACTAGTTAGAATATATTTAGTAAAGATTTTTAGCAGCAAAGATGAAGAAGTTCAGGAGTTTATGGAGAAGCAAAACACATATAGATTAATACACTTATTTGAGGTAGACAGAATTTTTAAAGCACATCCATCAAAGCAGTAAGCTTCATCCTTCAATGAATAGGCAGTGATTTGGAAGAAGAACACTGATAAAGCCTGGTTAACATTTAACATTGCAAGTGATAACACATAATAAGAAGCATAAAAGTGATCATTCAATATAAATTATTATTATTAGTGATTTTATAGCAGTCATCCAGTGCATTGTTTATGATATTTATGTGATTTTTCATGGATTTCTCAATGAACAGTTGAATAACTGAAATATCCCAACATTTTTTTCCAGAATACCATATTTCATTCAATATAATTTATTAGTGATGGTAAGCTATTGCAGTCCAGTGTATTGTTTCCAATATTAATTTATTCATGAAAAGTCTCAAGTTTATTTCTTTGAGTTGAGCAGGGTTTACACAAAAGTTATAAACAAAATGTTAATAACTTAATCCTCATAGATTATTTTAGATTGAATGGAACTTGACAAACACATATGTTCATCATGTGCATGATAATTTATTTTCAATCTAATAGAATCTTTAAGGATTGAATTATTAACATTTTGTTTATAACTTTGGTGTAAGCCCAGCTTAACTAGGATTTTTTTATTGAACAATTCACTAACTGGAATATTATCTTAACAAATCTTTCAAGAATATCTCATGGGAATATCTCTCATAGGCCTACAGTCTAATAATTTGTTTTATGTTCTTATTTGTGGACTATTATAGGCCTAATAATGGATTCCAGATTTTCAATTTTCCAACAAACAATGGAGTTAATCGTATATAATATGAATACAAAAACAATGTCGTAGCCTCTTAATATAATCATGAGCTTCTAAAAGAATTTATATTTAACCGATGATAGATACACTATGTTACTATTCTTAGCTTAATTTCTTTGTTTTTTCATGAACTCTACAATAAATTTAATCTCGATAGAGTGGAATGAATGATTGATTTTTCAGGGTAGACAATTGTTGATAATTAGAAATTTGAAAATACTTAAATTTATCATTGAGAAAGAATCTGTTTCAGTAGATTTATCAATCATACAGATATTCATAAGTAATTTCAGCAAACTGTTTTAGTATTTATTTCAGAAAAGTGTATGCTGAGCCACTTCATTTTATTGTTCATATAGAGTGAATCATAACACAGTTTGTGAGGTTTTGAAAATTAAAGATTAGTTTATTCTTTTTAATTCGAATTCTATTGAACAATTTACTGAATTTTGAAGTGGAAAACTTTTGAAAATCAATGAATAATTTATTCATTTTGAATTTGAATTCTAGTGAACAATTTACTGAATTTTGAATTAGAAAACTTCAAACATATCTTTAAAATACCATTGTATTTGTGACAATGCTACACATATACTAACTATATATCAAAACATGCAGAAAAAATACCACACACCATTCCATAGAAAAAATCTACGTCTACAAGATGAGACAAATGAGGAAAAAGAAGGAAGATATAAGAAATTATGAGAGAAATAAAGATGGTGCAAACTTATGTTAGTTACCTGGTGATTAACAAACCTGGGGTTCAAACTTTCAATCCACTTTCGCAGGTGATTTATTCGCATTCCTCAGTGCCAAAGCGTAACGAGAGAGAGAGACAGATAGATAGCGCACACTGAGTGAGTGAGTGAGTGAGAAAGCGTTCTTGTAGTTTTTGTGTGGTTGGTGAGGGGATTTGGGAAAATCATGGAGGGTAGAATAGATGGAGATGCCCATGGAGGTTTTGTTTTTTGTGAGTTTATTACAAGTTTGAATAAAAGTTGAGATGTAGAGTAATTCATCAATACAATGATTATATAATCAATAATTCACCATGGCTTAATAATTAATATTATAGCCTTATTATTTAGTTTAATAGTGTGATTCAATCAATGATTAACACAGGTTTTGTCTTTGTTGAAGTCAATGTTATCATGATAGGCTAAATAATTCTTTGAATTTTGATGAATGTTGAATCAAATTCATCAATGGAAATATTTAAAAAAACACAATTTTTTATATTCAGAGCTTTGATTTTCTATATATTTATTCATTGATATAGAATAAATCAGTGAGTGATAATGGTTATACAAGAAATATAACTATCGCAATCAACAATCATAATATCTATAATCTGTATCAATATTTGCTCTCACGATATCCAACTGTAGAATTTCTTTACTTGCTATTAATGTTGAATGAAGTAAAATATTCTATGCAATTATTTGAGGCACCTAGCAGAATATTGTTTGGGGTAGTTGACAGCATTCAATTCAAATCTTTGTTCCATATTAGGCTATCATAAAACATATATTATCATAGTATTTGGATAGATTCATCTCTCATGTATTTCCATTTTTTAAATTCATTTTTCTTGTTATTTCAGTAGGGGTTTCAGACAAACTATATTTCTTGAAGCATTTTTATGGAATACAAAACATGTACTATCTTTGTGAAGGACATTTTCCCAGTAGAATTTGGAAACAATGTACTTCTAGAAATTTTTATATGGATTACACACAACACAGATTACCGTATTCTTGTGAATGAGATTTTCCCAATAGAATTTGGAGTCAATCTGTTTTTAGAAGCCTTTGTATGATCATATAACCCAGACTATTATTTGTGGAGAGCATTTTTCCAATAGAATCTTTTAGACAAACTATATATTTCTGAAAACCTTCCTGTATGAATTATGCAACATATAGGTATTACTTGTGAAGGGAATTTTCCAGAAGAATTTTTAGACAAAGAATATTTCAAAAAACTTATGTATTGATATGATTGAACAACACGAATCATTCTTGTGGAGGACATTTTCAAGTGAAATTTGGAGGAGCCTCTGTATGAATTACACAACAAAGATTACTTATTTTTTGTAAAGGGCATTTTTCATCAAGCCCACATCTTTAGACAAACTATAGCCTACATTATTTATGGAAGCATTTGTATGAATCACACTACACAAATTATGTTATGTGATGAAGGGTATTCTTCCAGTAACATTTTCAGACAGACCATATATTTGTAGAAAAACTTTGTACATTGTATGAATTGAACTAACATCTATTATTATTCTGAGAACCTTTGTATGTATGACTTGAGACAGATTATTTGTCCAGGGAATTCTTCCAGTATCTACCTACCTAACATTCCCAGACAATCTATATTTTTAAAAACCCTTAGTAGCCTACATTGTATGGATTTAAAAACACCGTTTATTATTCTGAAAACCTTTGTGCTGTATGACTTGACACAGTAGATTATTTGTAAATGGCATTTTTCCAGTAACATCTTCAGACAAACCATATATTTCTAAAAAAATATTTGTAGCCTACATTGTATGAATTAAACAAACATCTATTTATTATTCTTAAAACCTTTGAATATAATAATGACTTGAGTCAGATTATTTGTCCAGGGAATATTATTCCAGTATCTATACCTACCTAACAATCCCAGATAATCTATATTTTTCAAAACCCTTAGCAAGTTGTATGGATTTAACAACACTGTTTACTATTCTGAAAACTTTTGTATCGATATGACTTGACACATGCTATTTGTGAAGGGCATATTTCCAGTAGAATTTTTAGACAAACTATATTTCTTAAGAATCGTCTTTACATTGTAAGGATTAAACAACACCGATTATCATTTGTAAAGGGCATCTCCACCTTTCTCCCCTCCCCGGAACCAGGACAGGACAGGGTTGTGTTACCTTTGACCTGCAGTTTAGAGCTGTATCGCGCCTGCTTGGCTGGATTGGTGGCCACACACGTGTAGACGCCGCTATGCTGAGAGCCCAGACTCGCCACAGACAGCAAACTCGAATATTGGTCGAGTGACGTCAAGTTAACTCCCTCGCCGGCCACCAGGGGCGCGTCGTCCTTCAGCCAGTGAATGGCCAATGGCGGATCGCCGCGACTCACGCCGCACACGACTCGTGTGCGCGACGCTTCGGTGAGGCCGTCCGACGGAAACGAAAATGGCTCTATTATCGGGGGAACTGCGGACCAGAAACTACAGTTAACGCCGGCCGAAACGAAAACGGGGACCGGAATCTACGGTAAGGGTTGAACCCGGGGGGTGGTGGACCTGGGGAGGCTGGGGAGTGGTTGTGGAGAGGTCATGGGGGATTCTGAATCTCTTTCAAGTGGAAATAATGTTTAACTCTCTTAGAAAACGTTTAAACATTTTCACAATCCTTGACGAGACAACAAAGTTTGAAGCTTATCAATTTCACTATTAACCAAATTATGACATTATTTTGAGGGCCATTATTATTAGCCTATTGACCTGTTTTCCATCACCAATCATTGTGTGAGTAGGCCTATGTCTGGCCATCTTTGATGAATAAATTAACTACAATGTGGACACTTTTATGATTTCCATCAACTTCAAATTTCAAATGTTGGATTGATTGCATCAAGATACAGTGTATTGATAAAAATACAATTGGTTGAAACAATAACTGTATCTTACATTATTTCTCAGGCTTATTTATTCAATGTGGATTGCAAAAAATCCAGTTTCCAGTGTTCCGGTTAGAATAATGAATGTGTGTTAGTGGAAAACACAAAGAATTCGGTTATTATAGACTTCTTACTTTTCAGCAAAACAAGTTCTGGAAAGTATCTTTACTTTTTGGGTTAGAGCAGGAGTTCTTAAAGACCTTTGTTCATTCTCTGCAGAGTTGAAAAGTCTGTTGAAGAGTCCTCTCGTTCCTTGAAATCTACAACTATTCTGTTTTAAGCAATGATACATTGTTGTAGAAATTATCAATTTTTTGAAAATAAATTAATAATTGGATATGACGTCTCGAAAACACCTTCATACTAGAAACAAGTTAGACCTTTTCCATGACCATGAGAGCCAGGATTGATTGATTGATTGATTGCATTCATAAGGGTGGAGTTAGGACGCCAGGATAAGAACGTTTAAATGAGATTAGATGGAAGAATGTCGTATTTTGGTTTTCTATTGTGATGAATCAATAGATCAAATTCATTGTAATAAAAAACAGGCAATTGGGAGTAGAGCAGTCTTGAGTTAGGCCTGTTGCTCTAGCTCAGTCATTGATAAATTGATAAATATTGAGAATTCCAACAGATTCAGAAACCCCCATACCTTTCCACAACCAGACCCCAACCGCGCACGCAAGTCCCAACAAAGGTCACTTACAAAACTAGATCTCAAGAGTTGAAAAGAGGAAGAAAACCAACAGACAAAGAAGTGAAAGAGAGATAGTAAAATGTTGGCAAACGGAGGATGTGATTGGTGCTTTACCGTTGACCACAAGTCGCTGAGTGTGCATTACTTGAGCGGCCGGGTTGGCGGCGACACACGTGTAGTTGCCGTTATGCTCCGGCGACAGGCTCTCCACCAATAGGATGCTGTTGAAACGGTCCACGTGGGTCACCGAGACCCCTCCGGAGGTGTCCTGGAGACCGCCGGAGTTCTGGAGATTGCCAGAGGTCTGCAGGTCCATCGGTCGGCCATCTTTGAGCCAGGTAATGGTCAGCGGAAGGTCACCCTTGGTCACGGAACACGTCAGGCTGGCACGGTCGCCCACGTTGTGGGTGCGGTCGGGGATAATTGGGCTTAGCTTGGGGGGCACTGCAATGATATAACACAAAGCACATACATGTAAGGGGTGAGTGACGCTGTCAACGTGTGACGGTGTCAAAGTGTGACAGCGTCAAAGTGGGTTGCCGACAATGTGGGATGATGTCAATGTGGGTGGACGACAAAGACTGATGCGGCACTGGGCTGCTCTCTGAGCTGTTCATGCTGAAATACTGGGAAGATCAATATGACAGAGACAATAAATTTTCTCATAGAAAAGTGCTATAAGTTTGGGTACACTCAACTTAGACTCAAAAACCGCGAAAAGCGTTGTATCCAGAATTTGGAATCTAGATGAATATATCACATCTATTAAAAATATCAATGTCAAGCTCCTAGTTGAAAATCAGGAGTTGTTTGGTATCCAAACTAGCAAGTCTTCCTGAAAAACTTGATATCTTCCTCTTGTCTCTTCATAATTTATATAAATAATAGTTTTTCCTTTTAATACAATATATTATTTCATCTCATATCCTGTTAGTAATTGATCCTAATAAATAGATCGATTCTGTATTACAAGTAATTTAATCAGAGCTCATGACATCAGAAGAATAAGTTACAGTTTGAATTGATCAAAATACATGTATCATCAGGAATGTGGGTGTCAAGGGATGGAGACGTGAGGCTGTCGATAGAGACGAATGGAGAGGCATTTTGAAGGAGGTCAAGGCTCTAAATGAGCTGTAGCGCCAGGGAGTAAGTAAGTAAGTACATGTAACATATTGCTAATGAACAATTAACAGTTCTGTTTTCAAATAATAAAATTTTCAATTAGATTATGTGATTCAAAATTGCTTAAAATAATGAAAGAGACGCATACCAATGACAGTAACCTCTCCCGTTCTCCTAGCAGTCTGTCCTTGTTTATTTCTGGCCCAGCAAGTGTACAGTCCGGCATCGGATGTTTTTTGAACGGGCGAAATTTTCAAAATTCCCCCGGGAAGCACCCTTTGTCTCAGGTCTT
The DNA here is from genome assembly GCF_014356525.2 of Nilaparvata lugens. Lineage (NCBI taxonomy): Eukaryota > Metazoa > Arthropoda > Insecta > Hemiptera > Delphacidae > Nilaparvata > Nilaparvata lugens. Next base: position 11,644,434 of record NC_052509.1, on the reverse strand, counting down.
CTGGTAGCTCTCTTCCACCTATAAAATTTTGAGAAATAATATTATGAGGAACAAATAAAAATGTAAGATCAATAATACTTTGATAGTCCAATCTCATTAATAGAAAGTCTCAAGCAAGCATTGTTCGTCAATGATTCTTCTTCATCAATAGAAAATGCCAAGCATTTGAAATTGTGAACAAAATATGTAGGTTGACATGTGAAACGTAAGATCTTTTGATAGCTCTTTCTACATATAGAACTAGAAAACTATAGAACATTTTCAAAATAAGATAATTTGCTGTGAAATGTAAGATCTTCTGATAGTTCTTTCCACCAATAGAAATGTCAAACAATAGAAAATTTTCAAAATGAGATAATCTGCTGAAACAAAAACAGAAGCAGGCCATGTTTTGAAAACGTAAGTACCCCACAGTCTCTATTCCAAACTTGATAATTGTTTGAAAGTTCTACAATTGATTGATCATGATAATTCAGTACCTATCAACTCCTGGAATTTCTTAAGACTACCGAATTATAATACTAGACTATAACTGGAATGACTGCTACAACTCCAATTTAAATTCATGATAATATTCATCTCAGTCTGTTATTCTATCTCGTATTCTCATTCTATTAACCGTAGTTACCTCTCTCCCAGCGTATTTCTTCAATAGGGTACCCGGCAACTGGACATTTTAGCTCGAAATCCTCTCCAGCTACAGCTGTCACTTTTGGAATCACTCTGATGTACGGGAGACCTGCAGAATACACACGTTTATAATGTATTCGCATAGCTACTCATTCTGTACAGGACACCAGCAATACAAAAGTCAATAGTAGCTCTCCCAATTATATTATCAATACATAAATTACACTAATGACATTACAATTGGATGTTGTCAGAAATATCACAAATTTATTGCAAAATTTCATACATGTTTCACACTGGAGATGACACCATTGGTGTTGAAGTGGTTAGGTCCACGTTATAATGGCAGTGGAGAAAGATAGGCGAACAACCTTGCCTAACCTCTGTCTTGTCAATGCCTTCTATAGACGGTAGCTGATACAGGTTTATCGATGTAATATTAACGGTTCATTCACGTTTAAAAAAATCAAATTATATTCTATTAAGCAGGAAATTATATCTTTCAATAATTTCTTAATGGATTTTCATGATTGAGATGGAATATCTTGTTAATTAATTATTAATTCTACATTGTTAAAAGACGATCTGGCAACAGAGCGAAGTGAGAAAGAGATAGCGCTATCCGCTTTGTTGACAGATAGACAAGAATAGCAATACCATTGTCATTATAACGTGGACTTCACTATAGGTTGGGGCATTCTACTAGAGATCGCTCTAGAGATAAAGATGGCATTGTGATGCTGAATTGTCATCTAAAGGTTTCTGTGTTCATGCGTCCGATTTTAAAACGCCTGAGCAATTTCTAGCTGGAAAATATTGCTCCAAATAATTTGAAAAATGATTTTGAAATTCAAAAATACTATACTATGTATCCTTTCCTTAACTGCACCTGATAAAAAGTATTTTCATTTCAAAATCAGTTTGGAAAGTAAGAACCCATTTAGTCCCTATTTTATTTATTTACTTACAACATATTTACAAAGGCAACTTTATAGAAGTCGGCTATTTTAAGCCTAGGTGATATTAAAAACGATCATTCATGGTGATTTCAAGAGATCTGATTATTATTCTATGAATCATGTTGAGGATGAGATTATATTTAGTATTTTCCATACCATAAACGTTGAGCCTTGCAGAATGTACAGCCTTCCCAGCTCTGTTCTCAGCCGAACAGGAATACTCTCCACCATCATCCACGCTAACCGACGAGATATTCACGTGACTGATGACGTCACCGTGTATTGTCACGTACTGTCCTATCACGAATCTGTCAACAATAAAACAAAATTCATAAATAATCAACTTTGAATATGTTCAAGCAAAACTAAAGTACAGGTCTCAACGTCTTAAACCTGAGATCTTCAGGCAAATTTTCTTCTTCACTGAGAATTGCTTTTCATTTCATTTATTCATAGACAGTAGGTACAATGCAGGTAAAAACAACAGGTATTCGCCCAAAACTGCTTTAAACATTAATTTGGAATACACAGTCTAGAGGTTATGTAAATGATAACTTAATTCACACACTATTTTGAGTCCAAAAAATGTATGATATAGTGAGGTCCACGTTATAATGGCTGTATTTGATTAACATTGGTGTTGCTATCCTTGTCTATCATTCTAAAAAGAAGTTAGTGCTTTCCTTCTCTAGCATCGCGACGTTGCCAGACGTTTTCAACAATGTAGAAATAATTATGATCAGTTAAGAGAATATCAAATCTCAATCATGGAAATTTCCAATAAGATATTTTAAAATGTGTTTCTATTAGAATATAATTTATTATTTGAACCAAGAATGAACATTAAGTATTACAATGTAATATAATCTGATGTCATCAGATACACCTGTATTAGCTATCATTTTTGACCGTGCGAAGTGAGGTCTAAGATTCAAGTCGACGGTTTTGCATTTCTCTTTATGTTTATATTTTTGTTTATATATTCCGCATTTACAGCGGAACGCAACAATAGAATTTCATGAAATTTGACAGGTATGTTCCTTTTTGAATTTCATGTCGACGTGAACATACGGTTTTTTGAAATTTTACATTTTAAGGATGATACTAAAGGATAAAGGGAGTCTCCATTGAACGCCAATATTACCGTGAAAATCAGACTTGAGAATTATTCATTATAAATCAGCTGTCTAGTGGACTAAAATACTACCCGTACAAAAACATCGAACATCTTGGAAATGTATTTTTCCATCAACGTTGTAGACAGTTGCAGCCAGACCTGATAACAGCGCTCACACTCACATTCCGGGACGACACGTCACGGTACGATAGGACAGAAAGCCCTATGTTTACTTAGGATATTTTCTAGACATTTTAAATTGATAAATAAACAATTAATTTTCGAGAAAACACAACAACAGGTCAATGTAACTTACTGATCGCGAGCTCTACTGTTCACAGAACTACTAGTTATATAGAAGGCAGTGAATCGGCAATGCTGATTTTCTATGTACTTCAACACTGTCATTATAACGTGGACCTCACTATATCTGCTTTTTCGAATGATAGACAAGGATAGCAACATCAATGTTGATCAAATACTGCTATTATAGCGTGGACCTTACGCTAAAGTTGAGAGTGACTCACCGGCTGTTTTTGGGTAGAGGAAACCCATCCAAAGCCCAGGAAATGGAAGGGGTAGGATTTCCACTGGCGCTGCATTTCAGGGAAACTGCAGGACCTGGTTGCAATGTCTGCTCTATGAAGCTGTACGACAATACTGGTGAAGCATCTGAAACATTCAATCATCAGAATTGAATGAATTTCAAAATAATCATCGAATAGATAACCAGAATAGAATACATTTCCGAAATGATCATCACAATTGGAATTGAAACATTGAAAAAACTTTTGAGGTGATGAGCGTAACTTATTTTTTGAACTATTTATATAACAATTTGAGAAAAGAACAGTTTTGGGCTTCGAGCTTGTTGTTCCTTCTCTAATCATTCATGATTAGTTGAGAATGATATTGCACCTACAAATGTATGAATCGATAAAACTATTAAATCTTAAACTAATCAATCATTTTTTTTCCATCAATAGGCTACTATTATCACAATGATCTTCAATAATAATAGATATATTATAATTATCTGAAAGAGGAAAACCTTGCACTAGACATATTCATCTTTGTGCTAGCTACAGGGTGGGTAAAAGTCCGAGAACAGCTCAATATCTCATACACAAAGGTTATTTGACGGTAGGAGTGATTGGGGATCCTACTCAAATTGGAAATACTACTTTACCATGATATCAAAAATCTGGTCCGCCATCTTGGATCCGCCATATTGAATGCAACTTTATTTTATAAATAGGAAGGTGGTCATGCAATGGATGATTTCGATACGAAATTTCAAGAAAAAAATGAATGGCGAGAACTGCATATCGATATCTCAAACCGTTCAGAAGATTTTATTCACATTATTAATCAATATCATGCATATCAGAAATGAAATACATACGTGGTATTGAATTATAATGTGAATATCTTCTGAACGGTTCGAGATATCGATGTGCGGTTTTCACCATTAATTTTTTCTTGAAATCATCCATCGCATGACCACATTTCTATTTGAAAAAATGAAGTTGCTCATTGTTGCCCATATTGAGTAGTATTCAATATGGCGGATCCAAGATGGCGGACCAGATTTTTGAAGTCATAGTAAAGTAGTATTTTCAATTTGAGTAGGATCCCCAATCACACCCACCGTCAAATAACCTTTGTGTATGAGATATTGAGCCGTTCTTGGACTTTTCACCCACTCTGTATATTCTACTAGCTTGTATTGATCGTTTAAATTCCAATTATAATAAAGTCTAAAAGGTTACGGTATGTGAATGTCACGCACTTCACACTTCTGGTGCAAGGATACTCACTCATTGAGAATAATATTGACAAGTGATATAAGCAAGATAAAAGAAGATAATATTTTTATTCAACACAGTACATTTGACAAATTGACAATTTTGAATTTAGTAATTTTGTTAGAAAGCCGAAAGAATCCTTCGAACTGTGTTTGGAAAGATTTTAAACTGTATTTCAGGATTAGAACATGAATTGAAACCTTGAATTGAGGCACTTACGGCAAAAATTAACTTGAGCGCAGGCAGTGACTACAAAAACTGCATATCAAAGAGTTTGTCAGTCTACCATATAGTTTAATTCATCATACAGGATATAGTCTCCCACTAATCTTTTGTATTTTTCTTTCATCCACTTCACTATATACTAGAAACAGATTCATGAATTTGTGAAATATGTTCACTCTCACTCTTCTCGAAAACAGGAATCTCGAAATTCGAGCTAGTGCTACTTCAAAACTCTCAATTATTCGAAAAGCTCTACACCTCTCTTTATTTATTTCTCTCTCTAACACACAAACTCTCTCTCTCTCTTTTTGACTTGGATGTCCTAGGGTTGGGAAATCAATCTCTCTTTCTCCCTGTGATGACCGAGTGCATGGGTTATGATTTCCTCTTTCACACGTTCTCTCTCTTCCTCTCTAACTCTCTATCTCTCACACGCTCTTTTCTCTCTTCCACACTCTCTCTCTCATTTTTTCTAGTATCTCTTTCTCCCTGTATATCATCTAGTGCCCAGGTGTTGAGATATCATTCTCTCTTTCATTCTGATGTCCTATTGTTGGAATATCATTCTCTCTCACTCTCTCTTTCTTCTCTCTCTTCTGATGTCAGAGTGCTGACCTCTCTCTCACTCACTCACTTTCTCACACACTATCTTTCACACTCACTTCCTCTATTTCTTCCTCCCTCTTTATCCTCTGATGTCCTAGTGTCGGAATATCATTTTCTCTCACTATCTCCTCTGATGTCAGAGTGATTACCTCTATCACTCTCTCTCACTCTCTTAAAAATAAAACAATCAATCAATCTCTCTCTCTCTCTTCGCACTCTCTCTCTCACACTCTCTCTCTGTTCTCCTCTGATGTCAGATTATTTCAATGTGCAAACCAGTGGAATAATCGTTGAGTATGTTCGATACTCGATAGTCTCGCCGCTATCGATACTGAGCACTCTCGATCAAAGGTCAACGTTTATTGGTGGAGAGAATGTGAGAGGTGAAGTGGTATTTTTTGGTGAAGAGCAATTGAAGCTGTTGACTGAAATTCGCTGTTGTCGAGGATTTTGGCTGAGCTGAACTATGTAGCTACTAGTGAACTATACAACCACCAGTGAACTATGTATATGGTATGGTACATATAAATTTAGTATAAAAATGGATAAAGTTGCCAGTATATCGCTTTGGTTACCCTGGAACAAAAGTTGTTTGCTTTTCAGTATTTAAATGTATAATGTCAAGGACTGCATTATTGATTATTCTGAAGATTGTTGAATTTTAACCACAATTTTGTTTTCTTTTGAAAAAATGTTGTCTGGGCATTGCTGTGCAGTAGCCAGAGATTTCAATACTTCAATAGTTCAATACTAAGCTTCTCACATAGAGATAGCAACAGAAGTGGATTTTGATGTTGAATAAATTCTCAAACTTGCACAAAACTCCCAATTGTAGACTGGCAGCCGCCGGAGCTGTCTTCCCCTCGGCACGGCGCCCCAGGCACTGATACATGCCTTGGTCCTCATTTCTGCTTAGGGAGCAAACCCATACTAATTTGTGGGAATCCGTCACTATGAGTTTGTGGACTGGCATTCGCCTGAGATTTTTCTTCTTCTTCTCCTCCACCTTCTCATACTCTTTCACCTTTTCCTTCTGCTTCTTCTTATCCTTCTCACTCTCCTCCTCCTTCTCCCTCTCCTTCTTCTACTCCTTCTCCATCACCATCTCCTTCTTCCTCACCCAAAGTAGTGGTGTCCTCCCTCACCTAGATGGTAGTGTAGATGGTAATGACATTCCTTACTGTAGCTCAGTTAAAAATGTAGGCATTATTATGAATAATACTCTCGACTGGTCAGAACAAGTGAACAAAACTTGTAAAAAGGTATTCTCAGCCATGCTTGCATTGAAGAAAATGCACGATATTCTCCCTAGAAACATTAAATTATTATTGGTTCAATCCTTCATCTTCCCACATTTGATGTATTGTAATTCTGTTCTCAACGATATGCAAGTAACTCTGAATCATTTACAATATTTTCATTTACAAATCAATCCTTAGTTGAATAAATGAAATTAACGTTTTGGTAGAGAGTTAGTGGTAAGGATATTTTGAATATTCTTTCCAAAGAATGGGCATTGATATGTCCAAAGCTCCGCCAATTTATGTAGATACATAACAATATTATCTATAGCTATTACCAATTGCTTTTTTCATATCATATGCAGTTCAAAAATCATTTTCTCAGTCTATATTAAGTAAATTCATCTATAATTTTTCTGTATTGTAAGTTACTGTATATAAGTGTATATATAATTGTGAAAGCCAGTATATATTGTAATCTACCTAAAAAAAGTACTCAATCAATCAATCAACCTACTCCTCCTCCTCCTCCTTCTCCTCCACGTCCATCTTTTTCTTCTACTACATCCACTTCTTCTACGTTGAATAACGGATCACTTATTGTGAATCAGTGTATAAGCTAGAATATATTGTAACTTACATGAATGGAGAACTATACTCTACTATAATCTACCCCAATCTCCTCTACTCTTCTCTAATCTACTCTACCTACCTTCCAGCTGTAGACTGGCAGCCACCTGAGCTCCCTCGGCACGGCGCACGAGACATTGATACATGTCCTGGTCCTCATTTTTGCCGAGGGAGCACCTAGTACTAATATGTATACCAATATGTTGGAATCCGCCCCTATGAGTTCGTCTCACCTCCCAGCAGTAGACTGGCAGCCGCCTGTGCAGTCTCCGTTTCAGCTCGACGCACCAGGCACTGATACATGCCCTGATCCTCATATTGGTGGATTTCTGCCTAGGGAGCACACCCATACTAATATGTGGGAATCCGCCCCTATGAGTTTGACTCACCTCCCAGCTGTAGACTGGCAGCCGCCTGAGCTGTCTCCCCCTCGGCACGGCGCACCAGGCACTGATTAATGTCTTGATGTTGGGTCTGGTCTTCATGTTGGAGATTTGTGCCTAGGGAGCACACCTATACTAATATGAGGGAATCCACCTTTTTAAGTTTGACTCACCTCCCAGCTGTAGACTGGCAGCCGCCTGAGCAGTCTCCCCCTCGGCACGGCGCACCAGGCACTGATACATGCCCTGGTCCTCGCGACTGATGCTGCTTAGCAGGAGGATATCGTTGGGGGACCCACGGCCAGGGAGCATTCGTCCGTCCTTGTACCAGGTTAGCAGGTGAGGGCCACCTGGGGTCACCACGCAGCGTAGCTCGGCTGAGCCGCCTAGGGGGACGCTCACCTGAAAAAAAAAACAATCAAAAAAATAAATAACGCTGTAATATTTCACTGGAAATAACAAAATAGAAATATTTCACTCCAATAATAAACCTTCCTTCGAATACTGTAGTGATAACTGATAGGGACTCTCTTGCAGACCTCTCTTCAGGACCAAACCACACGAAGCGTTTTTTTTTTTTTTTTTGGTCGGCAGGGCAGGAAGTTAGCTGATTATCAACTGACTGCCGAATGTCAACCCAATCATCCAATCGGAGAGTATCCTGCTCTTGCGATTATCAGCTGATTAGCTGATCATCATCTGATTCCCGAACGTCAACCTAATAAGGTGAACTCAGTCAATCAGAAAGCTTTCTGCCCTACCGACTCATCCGCTGCCAGTGCAAAAAACGCTACATGTGACCCTAAAGACCCACAACACACACACCGATTTTTGTTCGTACGGTATTTTCCGTCCTTATAAATTCAATTGCAGTTGTACCACTGAGATTTGGTATAGGCGCATACATACCAAATAAAAATGGAAAAATGGATTTCACTTATATGGCGGTTGATTGTTTTCATCTGAGTCAAAAAGGGAATGCTGCATTTGCGAATGCTGCTTGGAATAACCTGATTCAACCAGTTCAAAAACAACAGACGACAATTGTTTATCCTGTGCTCGAACACTTCGAATGCCCAACAAGCAGTAATCCATTCCTGTCAACACTGATAAATAAGAATTAACTACCCTAGTGAACAATAAGTTCATGGATTGTTGAAAATTTAAAATACACTGTCATATCATGACAAGTGATACATCATGAATAACTCGAAGGATAAATAGTATAGGTTTCATTGATAAGTGAATATATAAAAATACTAGCAGCACTGTCAGGCCTCATATGATAATAATTCATGTGCAGTGCAGAGGTCACTCTGCTACGATACGTCATCTGCTAATGATAAGTCAACTCTGGTAATGATACGTCATTACCAAAACTTCAGAGGTGACAAAAAGTTTGAAAATAGATATGCGAGATGTAACTCTAGCCAGTTATTTTTACAGAGATCTCCGATTTGGTCATTCCAGCACAGTTCACTGTGCAGCATGATATCGAGCAGTTCATGAACAATAAATGCTGAACAATTAGATTAAACAAATGATGTTTCTCAAGTTCCATTTAATCTGATAGAATTCATAAGGACGGAAAAATCGATGTGTATTACGTGTATAACGTGCGAGGCTTAGTTCTAATAGAACGGTTTTATTTATTTATTTATTCGTGGACCGAATCACAAATCATATAAATATGATTAGGAAGGAACAACAGACTTGGCCCAAATCTATTCCATTCCTAAATTTTGATAAATTAATAATATGTCCAAAAAATAGGTTATGTTTCTACTGTAAAACGTTCAAGTTCAATGTTCGTCCAAAAATATATATAAGCTAAACATTTTGAATTTATAGAAATTAAAACACCAAACTATATTTGAATATAACACTTAATTATCACTTCATATTGAATTAATCAAGTTCTTTTATAACATTAAAAGTCGATATTTATTCCATGTTATGAAAGTGGAATAAGTGAGCTTATCTTTCATCTGATAAATTATGTTTCAAATGGATAACTGATCTCAGTTTGTAATGAAAAAATTATTAACCCATTCACTTACTAATTAATTTGCGAAAAAATTGGCCAAAGTTGTCATTTTTTTTATCGCAGAATATGATTTGTACATGGTTGTAGTTACTGGAAAAATATTGAAAAAAATATAGGGATGAAAATAAGGGCGTGGTATCCCACCCTTAAATTTTTTTCCACTGCATTATCTCCTTCAATCCAGTTCCATTCATTATTATCCAGGACCAAAGTCAGGTCCTGGCACATCATCTAAAATAATTATGTTTAATTTAATTTTCACTTTCACTCATTCGCATATTTTCAATAGGAGACTCACTATCACTTAAGCAGCGTTTACACCAAAGTTGATAACAAAATGTTAATAACTTATAGTAGAGAATCTATAAGATTCTATCAGATTGAACATAGATCTTATCATACACAGGATGAACATATGTGTTTGTCAAGCTCCGTTCAATCTAATAGAATCCATAAGGATTAAGTTATTAACATTTTGTTAATAACTTTGGTGTAAACCCAACTTAACATTGTATTCTTCATTATCACTCTCCAACAAGAAACTATGAATGTCATAGTCTGATAGAGCCATATCAATAACACACATCCATAATAAAACAATAGACTAAGAGATTGAATAATAACTTGAAAATAATTCATTCAAATAATAACAAAACAACAGAGCTCGCTGAGGTGCTACTAATAATACTAATGAGGTGCTAATACCAATTCCTTCAATTTGAGTTGATAATGAATCTGGCTAGTGGAAATTGCCGTGAAAATTTATCATGCAAATCGAAACAAGAGAGAGACAATATTTTGAATAAATTTCAAAGAATATGACACTGGGAATCCATTTTTTCTTTTACTTTTGGGCTCCGCTCCACACACATCGATTTTATTTGTACGATATTTGCCTTTTTCAATTCAATTTCAATTATTAAAAAACAACAAAACAAGACAAAACAAAATTACAAAGATTTACGAAACAAATAAAACACAATAAAATGTTACAAATATAAAAAACCATGGGCTTATGTTTGGGTGTGTTGGAGAAGAGAAAAAAAAAGAGAGGAAGATACCTAGCCAACTATGGTTTCCCATGTAATAGGCAGGCAAAGAAGAGAGAGAAGTAATGAGGAAAAAAGGAAGGGAGAAATGGGGGGAAGGAAGATAACACAGGAATAGGTACTTAAAATAAAGGTAAGCGAGTCCACTGAAAAATGAAAAAACTAATGAAAAAAAAAATGCTGGAGCAGAAATCTCGAGTCATATATCTAAATGAAGAAGAAATTACTGTATGTCCAGTTTTTTATATCCAGTTTAATTTTTCCGCTGATCTTATTGTCCATGAGAAAGTGATTTGGAATGAGGTTTATTATTTTAGTACCTATGTAATTAATTGCCTCTTTATACATTCAATATTAGTGTTATAGGCTACATATTTGTTAGCAGTGGCCCTTAGATTATAATAATTAAGAGTAGAGTTATTGTGAGAGGAAAATCGGATCTATATTTTATTAAGTACTCAATTACGGTTTTTATGGATAATTGACGTATAGTCATGACCTCAAATCACTAAAAACCATATCCGTTGGATAGAGCCTGGGTTTGTTTAATATAGTTTTAATTATCAGTTTTTGTGCTACAAATAATTCAGCAATATGACAGTTGAAACAGCCTCCCCAAACAACTATGCCATACTGCAGAATTGACTTGACTAGAGCATGATACATCATTTTCAGGTGGTTCTTATTAAGAATTCTGTTAACTTGGTAAAATTTGAAGGATAATATCTAATTTTTCTACATATGTATTTAATATGAACATCCCATTTAAGGTTTTCATCAATTTAATTCCCAAATACTTAGTATTATTGACTTTTTTAATGGTGGGACAATCACAATTACCCAAGTTTGAATTGCACTGAGAATGGAGTCTCAAATCTTGATTCTCGTTAGGCTGCCCTACTCTATTTGCAGAGAAAGTGATGTAATTAGTTTTTTCAATATTTAAACTTAAGGTATTCTTATCTAACCACTTCTTAATTGAAAGCATATTATTTTCAGCTATAGTATGAACTTCATTCCATGAATTCCGTGAAAAATAGCTGCAGTATCATCTGCAAAGGATATCACAGTTGAGTTTAGAAGTCTTAATTTAAAAAGTCATTCACATAGAGTATGAAAAGGATGGGAGAAAGTACAGTACCTTGAGGAAGACCATAAGAAGTAAAGTTAGTTACACTAGATTGATCATTTATGGTTAGGGACTGGGTTCTATTACTAGATAGCTTTTGAACAATTTAAGCGAGACTCCTCTGAAACCATAGGACTCCAGTTTATTGAACAAAGTATTATGAGGTATTGTATCAAAAGCTTTGCGTATATCCAGCAAGATCGCAATAGTTTTCTTATTGGAGTTTATTTTATCAGATGAAATCTGTATGAAGTATTGATGAATTTTATTAAAGCGTCAGATGTACTTTTACCATTTTGGAAACCGAATTGGTTCTTGTTGATTATTTTGTTGAGATTCAAGAAAGAAACAACTCTTGACTTTATTAGTTTCTCCATTATTTTAGCAAGGTTGCTGATAAGACTAATCGGTCTATAATTACAGGGATTAGTCGGGTCACCTTGTTTGAATAGAGGTTTATTTTGGCTGATTTGAGGCTCGGGAAAATATCCCTCCTCAAAGCATCTATTAAAAATGAAAGCGAGAGGTTGAGATATAAAATTGGCTATTTTCTTCAGCGTAATATTACCTAGACCATCAATACCAGGACTGCAGTTGTTCTTTAGATTTTTAATAGTTGCCTCAACTTCAATGGGCACGTTGGTCTCATAAAAAACGTGTTATCGATCTGTATTGGAAATCGATCACCAGTACTATCAGGATATTGATAGTTTGAGCTTGTAATTACCCACATTTGTGAATAATTGTTGAGGGAGTGAGCATCAAGTTCAGTACTCTTTTCTTGATACTGGCCTCACTATAACTCGTTTATGCACTCCACAACTTCATGCTGTTGTTATTACAATTTCAATTTTCCCTTTATAGTAGACTTCCTTTGCATGATTATGATCTTATTCAAACCATTACGATAAGCCTATATTCATTCTTTAAGATATTGTATTAGGATCTCTTCTGATCTAGAATGCATTTGTCCCGCGTGATTATTGATCTTATGATGCCTTCAGATAGATTATTTATTTATTCGTGGACCGAATCACAAATCATATAAATATGATTAGGAGGGAACAACAGGCTTGGCCCAAATCTATTCCATTCTAAATTTTGATAATTAATAATATGTCCAAAAAGGTTATGTTCACTGTAAAACGTTCAAGTTCAATTTTCGTCCAAAATATATATGAGCTAAACTTTGAATTTATAGAAATTAAAACACCAAACTATATTTGAATATAACACTTAATTATCACTTCATATTGAATTAGTCAAGTTATTTTATAACATTAAGGCTAGTTACACACACATCGATTTTTGGTCGTACGATATTTTACCGTCACTATGAATTCTATCAGTTAAACGGAACTTGGCAAACATCATATGTTTGAAATCATCTGTTCAATCTAATAGAATTTATAAGGACGGTAAAATATCGTACGACCAAAAATCGATGTGTATGTAACTAGCCTAACAGTCGATATTTATTCCATGTTATAAAAGTGGAATAAGTAAGCTTATCTATCATCTAATAAATTATGTTCCAAATGGATAACTGATTTCAGTTTGTAATGAAAAATTAATCAACCCATTCACTTACTAATCAATTTGCGAAAAAATTGGCCAGAGTTGTCATTTTTTTTTATCGCAGAATATGATTTGTACATGATTGTAGTTACTGGAAAATATTTAAAAAATATAGGGATGAAATAAGGGCGTGGTATCCCACCCTTAATTTTTTTCCACTGCATATCTCCTTCAATCCAGTTCCATTCATTATTATCCAGGACCAAAGTCAGGTCCTGGCACATCATCTAAAGTAATTATGTTTAATTTAATTTTCACTTTCACTCATTCGCATATTTTCAATAGGAGACTCACTATCACTTAAGCAGCGTTTACACCAAAGTTGATAACAAAATGTTAATAACTTATAGTAGAGAATCTATAAGATTCTATCAGATTGAACATAGATCTTATCATACACAGGATGAACATATGTGTTTGTCAAGCTCCGTTCAATCTAATAGAATCCATAAGGATTAAGTTATTAACATTTTGTTAATAACTTTGGTGTAAACCCAACTTAACATTGTATTCTTCATTATCACTCTCCAACAAGAAACTATGAATGTCATAGTCTGATAGAGCCATATCAATAACACACATCCATAATAAAACAATAGACTAAGAGATTGAATAATAACTTGAAAATAATTCATTCAAATAATAACAAAACAACAGAGCTCGCTGAGGTGCTACTAATAATACTAATGAGGTGCTAATACCAATACCTACTTTTACTTATAATAAGTAATAGTAGGTATTGCTAATACTGATTTCTAACGAAAACAAAGTAAACAAACATGCAGAATGATCTTAGATATGTTGAAACATAGAGGGGTGGAATCCCTAGAACACAGCAAATGTAGAGTGGTTATGTGTTTCCAAGTATGTGCTGCTATCTTCTGGAAAATATCAACACTAACAGTGCATTCAGAAATACACAGCGAGTGTGTAACGTAAAAGTACGGAGTAAAGAACACTTCTGTATTCTGTATTCATTGTTAAGGTGCGTACAGATATACGCGCCGCGAACATGAGCAATTCACTTTTAATCAGCTGACTGAATCTGTATTCTTACAGAAACGGTAAGATACAGATATAAAAAGCTTGGCATCAGCTGATTGAAAGTGAATTTGCTGATGTTCGCGGCGCGTAAATCTGTATGCACCTTCATGTATTCTGTGGTCGAGGTAAATGGATGACAGTCGACAGTCCTATGACGAGCTGTGCTCGTCAAAGTATCCTCAGCCCAAAAAATTACAAGTCCAGCTCGTCAAAGTAAGCGACACTCAAACAGTGTGTTTATTTTGTAGGGAATTTGATTCGATTCTGAACTCAGTCAGTATTCTTATATTTATATTAGTAACCTCAATTTATGTTTTATTTATAGTCAATTTATTCATAAATAGCAGGTAACCAGTGCTTCACAAGGGACCAATTAATAACTTGACAAACTGATAACTTGACCTACTGAAATTTTGAAGAATCTTGTTTAGGCATATAACAATCCTCTGTAAATTGAGAATCTACATGCAAAATTTCAAGATGATCAGTTAAGTAGTTCAGACGTGATTATGCGTCTTTTGTGAATTTCCTATCCCGTACAGGTCAATCTCATCCTTAAACATTTCATAGATGTTTTTATATATAGATTCTTACAAAAGCCAGACATTTCTCCGGGAATTTCCTTCTTCCAGCAGCGCCAGGCAGAGCACGTGGAAGAGAGAGAGAGAGTGAGAGGGGAGGAGGTAATCCCTTCGACCAAGAGAAAGAACTTTAAAACACAGGCAGGAGTTAGTGTAGCGCATTACCTGCGCTCAGAGGATGTCATTTAAGATAATGACGAAACGTCAGCAAGTAAGTGAAACTGCTTATCGGATGTACCCGGTTGATATTTTAGCATCTTCATCCATCCGTGAATTTTTAAAAGTTGACATTTATATAGATGTCTATAGATTTTATTCCTTCATTGTATTATAGATCACCAACAACAATTTATGTTTTCTAGTCATCTCAAAACAGTTTTAGACATTTCCTTACCTCAGAAGGGGTGATCTGCACATGTAGAGGCTCACTCACAGCCAACCTCAACTCCGCACTAGCTTCCCCGCCTGCATTGGAGGCGGCACACCTGTAGAGGCCGGCGTCCTCCTCGGTTACCGCCTCCACGGCCAGCACCGCCCCCAGCACCCTGGTTCGCGGCCCCCCCACGAGGCCCAACGGCTCGTAGCCGGCTGCTAGCTGGTACCATCTGCAACACAGATAAGATTTGGTTATGCGATGAATTCTTCAGCTGACTTAGGCTAAACTCACACTTACGCGACTCTAGTCGAGAGCATGTGTTTCCAAATGGTGACACTCAGACCAATCGATTCTAGTCTCCGCGATGTCACCAATTGAAAACATATGCTCTCGACTAGAGTCGAGTCTCTTCTCGACCTGAGTCGCGTAAGTGTCAGTTGAGCCTAAATGATAAATCACAACAAATTTCAATGCACCTTCAATGTTATTTGTTATATCCTGAAAAAGGAAAAAGGAGTGAGTCAATTTTGTTGTTCAACGAAATTGATCTGTAAAAAGGTTCGAAGAATACGTGAACAAAATTTGGAGCTGATTGATGAATTCTCCATAAAGTTATAGTAGAACATACAAATTTGAAGCTGATTGATCAATTCTTTCTAACGTTATAGAAGAACACACAAACAGACGGACAACGACTTTGGCCTTCAGTAAGTCAAAATTGAAAACTCGCTAACACTCGTTCAATTATGAATTGAACGAGTGAGTTTTATGAATTAGAATTGAAACATTTGTATACATAGAACTTCAGCTACACAGTGCATACAATTCAACAAAGTTCAACCTCCATGACACCTTCTCAAACTACACGGATATCTCCACTAGAATAATATGCAGGAAATTAAATCAGTGTCACCCCTGAAAGAAAGAAAGCGGTCACCCTTTTGCATCGGGGGAGAACAATGAATGTCCAAAACACTAGACAGGTGAGACATGGAAAAGCTGGGAGAGAGAGAGGGTGTAAGAGAGAGAGAGAGTGAGTGAGTGATTGAGTAAGAGAGAGAGAGTGAGTAAGAGTGAGAGAATGAGTGAGAGAAAAAGAGACAGGAAGAGTGTGAGAGAGAAGAAGAACAGGGACATAATGGAGAAGAACAAAGGTAGAATAAAGGAGCAAGACACAGGTGGACCAGCAGAGTGAAAGAGAGAAGGTGTGTGTGTGTGTGTGAGAGAGAGAGAGATAGAGAGAGAAAGAGTGTGAGAGAGAAGGAGAACAAAGATAAAATGAAGAAGAACAAAGACAGACTGCAAAATGAACAATGAACAAAAGAGGCGCAAAAGTTGTAGGCGATAGGTGAGCTATTGTTTGCTTTAAAAGGGACACAGGAGGTCTGACGACACGGAAACGTTTTGTTGTAGTCAGCAGATTCACTTTAAAATGTCAGCTATTCATGTGAATAGAGCTTCAATCTTTATCATTCAACTAATGCTGACAGGGAATCTCACTGTAGGGCACGTTGTCTAGAGTGTGAATTGTCTTTATTTTGTCATAAATTTGATGTAAGTTTCTATGTAGAATATAATATTCTTTGAATTCAATGCAATTTAAATTTGTTCTCTAAACGAATGTAGTATTATTATATGCCATTTATTTCCCTTGATACTTTCAAAGATTGTAAAGGCCGGTTACCGAGCTCGGGATTTATCCAGAGAGATTCTATCCTCACTGGATTCAGCTAAGTTCTAGACTTTAAACAGCTGGAGTCAGAAAATTGGCTTTCCCAAACGGGATGTAGTCACAGTAAATAGTTGCAGCAAAATGAATCTTCATTTTCTCATTTCTAGAATTGGAAACGGGTTCCTTGACGAAATGAAACATCCCTAAATTATTCAAAATAGCTGAAACTTCACACTATTTTCTCTATATTTTATTTTGTATTCAATTTTCTTGTTTTTCGAAATTTGATTTAAACTTGACTTTGACTATGACTACGACTACGCCCCGTTTTGGAAAGCCAATTTTCTGACTAGCTGTTTAAAGTCTAGAACTTAGCTAAATCCCGAGCTCGGAAACCGGCTCTAAGAGAATTTGTATTTGAATCGATTTTTTTGTGTAACAACCGAAACTAGTATCTCAGATTATTTCAATAAATTGGTGATATTGACATCATCGTTTTAATTCAATAATCCAGTTTGTTGGTTTCAGATTGTAGTGATATCATTGATGTATCATATCAGTATAACTGATATTGACTGATACAGTATATTTGAAATATTAAAATGTGACCGATTTCATAATATTGAATAGAATTATTTATTCTTTATTGATTCATACAATAAGAACATTATAAAAATGATAGGGAGAAAAAAATAAAGTAACCTTGTACTATTCCTCTCCATTATTATCATAATTTGTGTCTTCCTCAGCCTATTATGCATGAAAATAACGATACTGTACTTTTTTAAATTATAGACTATTGTTATTGTAATGAATTACCTGCGAAAATTTCATATCACTTAATTGAATTTGATTTATTCCCATCTCTGTGATAATATATCACAGGTAAAATAATATTGTAGAGTTCATAAAATTTCTTCCAACACACTCAACTATTTTGTCTATTTTTTACTGACATGTATTTGACAATTATTTTATTTTAAATTAACCGATCAAGCTTCTCTGCTCCATCAGGATATGAATTCTGGAGTAACATACCGGAAAGCAATTGAATTATACTATGTTTATCTAAAGGCGCGTACAGATATACGCGCCGCGAACATCAGCAATTCACTTCTAATCAGCTGATGCCAAGCTTTTTATATCTGTATCTTACCGTTTCTGGAAAAATACAGATATAATTAGCTGATTAAAAGTGAATTGCTCATGTTCGCGGCACGATATCTGTACGCACCTTTATGAATCCCGCTACTCAAAACAATATAAGGAGATAATAAGATGATGGTTCATAGAAACAATATAAAACTTGTAGAACCCTTTTATTAGAACATTTTAAAAACTTTGCCCAGTTCAAGTTTTAACTTGAAAATGGCAGAAGTACGTTGAAACTAGTCGTTAAAATGTTTTAAAGTTTTTAAAATGTTTTAATAAAAGGGTACTACAAGTTTTATATTGTTTTTACTAATTTGAATAAAGTAGCCCATATAAGTGAAGTGATTTTAAGATGATGGTTTATCATGACTGAAAATACTAAAGAATCAATTAGCCTGAATACGAAACGGCTTCCTCCATTCCTATTGGTTGATGCTTTTACGTCATTCCTGTTGATTTGTTGCTTCACAACTCTTCGACCAATCACAAGCCAGCAATGATGTAGCTGCAGTACACTCCAATTCATAACGCCTTGCCATTGGTCCAACAAAATGTGACCGGAACAGCCATCCTAGTTGTCTAGTTTTTCGGATCTCGTAATGAACGAATTGTAATGAATGTCTAATCTTGTAATGAATGAACGAATTGATCAGTTCAATTTTGCTTTTACTCAATGAAAAAAATGCGTAAATTTTACGATTCATGAATGAATTTGATACAACAATACTTCACTATCGATTTCCTCAAATAACCATTTCAGTTACGATTTTCTAAACATCAATACAATATACTGCAAATACAGGTTCAAATTTTCAATCCAGTATCCAAATAAATCTACAGCAGTAGCCTGGCAATATTCGTCTGACGGATCCAATTTTGAACAGGGACAACCAATCTACCTCTCTTATGATATTCACGTTCAACTCTCAGCAAGGGGAGCATTGACTATACGATGACGTCACACTGGCTCAACGCAGTACAACACTCCAAAGGCACAAAATTTATTGTAACCGGCGTTTAATTTGAATCTGGGTTTGTTTACACGGACGTATCACACTCTCTACCTTCCTTTCTCTTTATTATTACTCTATGTCTAATCGCTTTTCCTCTCTGATCCCTTTCTGTTTTGGTTTTCAGGTGAGTTGCATCATTGATATTCATCCAAGTATTTGAATTTTTTCCTAGTGTTATCTTCTGTGTATCCTGTTCTCCATAGACTATTATTTTTCATCCTAATCCTCTTCAAAAACATCTCCTTCCCTCATTCAACTAATTTTCTCACTCCTATTTTATTTCTTTCTCACCCCTTGTTCTCATCCTTCTCCAATTCACCTCATCTAGTCTTTCAACTTTTTAACTCTTGATCAAAGCAGAGAAAGGTCGAGAGACAATACTATGCTATTTTGGTTATTAATTGCATGCGTTATTGCAATAGTTCATTTAATAGTGCATAAAAATTGCATTCAATGAGGCATGCAATTAATAGTCCACACAGCAGCTGATTTTTTACCAAGTTACATAGAGATATTGAATTGCATGCGTCATGGCATGCAATTTATAATCCACTCGACAGCTGATTTATGATGAATAATTCTATAGTCTGATTTTTACGGTAATATTGGCGTTCAAAGGACTCATTTTCCTTCTGTATTATCTTTAAAATGCCAAAATTTTAAAAAAACCTTATGTATGAGTCGACGCGAAATTCAAAAAGGAACATACCTGTCAAATTTCATGGAAATCTATTACTGCGTTCCGCTGTAAATGCACAAGATATAAACATATACACATAGAGAGAAATGCAAACCGTCGAATCTTAGTCCTCACTTCGCTCGGTCAACAATTATTCAACAAAAGATGATTCATTTATTTTCTTGTAACACTGTTGTTAATTGGTGAACAAATTTTAACTGATTTCTCCATAGCTAGTATGCATTGTAATCTTCATAGAGTGATCAATCAAGCTATCCTTCATTGCTGTTCTTTTACTTGTTCAGATCTCCTTCGTCACTCGTCCAATCTCTTCAAAATTTTCTGATTCTTCTATAACCTCAAAACCTCTTCTCTCTTCTGATTCTTCTCTCTCCTCCTTCATCTCCTCCTTCTCCTTCTCCTCCTACTCCTCCCACTACTTCTCCTCTACTCAACCTCTTCTTCCGCCACCCTTTTGACCCTTCCTTTCGTCCCCACCATCATCCGCGAATAACCTCAAAACCTCTTCTCTCATTTTTCATTCTCTTCTGATTCTTCTCTCTCTCTCTCCTCCTCTTCCATCATCCGCGAAGCTTTGAACAGAACGACATACAGAGCCTACAACCGTGCAGTATACTCGGCGGTTTAATTAATCCAGATAGAAGCAATACAAAGCGATGTCATGCTATGCTGTCCTTGTTTCTATCATCATCATCATCACCATCATCATCATCATCATCATCATCAGAAGCATCATCATCAGAAGCGTCAGAAGCCTCAGAAGTATCATCATCATCAGAACCGTCATCATCATAGTCATCAGAAGCATGACCGGATTTATGTCCAGTCGGTGTGACTTGCCTGTTATCTATCTGTTATACGGACCGACATGGAAGCTATCCGTGGCTGACGGCGGCAAATTCAAATTGCAAATATACGTTTGTGATGTTTTCGGAGGATATAGGTCGCTTCTATATACCTATATACGTTTGTTAGGTTTTAGTGGACATGAGTCGCTTCTTATATCTATATACGTTTGGTATGTTTTCAGTGGACACCAGTGGCTTCTATATACGTATATACGCTTGTGAAGTATATGGTGGATTCATATATCGGTAGTTGTATAGTTGTATATACACATATATACGTTTCTGATGTTTTCAGAGGTAGATTGCTTATGTATATACGTTGGTGATGTTTTTCATGGTAGATTGCTTGTATACATGTATATACTTCTGTGATAAAGGTTGCTTAAATACATACTAGTAGCTCTGTGAACAGTAGACCTCACGCAGTATTTTCATCCACAAGTACCTGATTGGAACTATAGACCTTATGGAAATACAGCAATAGACTGGCTTCTCCACACATCTGTGTAATCACTTGTCAGCTGATTTATGATGAATAATTCTATAGTCTGATTTTTACTCTAATATTGACGTATGAAGGAGGCTCCTTTCTCCTTTTATATTAGCCTTGAAATGCAAAATTTCGAAAAACCTTGTATATACATCGACGCGCAATTGAAAAAGGAACGTACCTGTCAAATTTCATGGAAATCTATTACCGCGTTTCGCCGTAAATGCGCAACATATAAACATTTAAACATTAAGAGAAATGACAAACCGTCGACTTGAATCTTAGACCTCACTTCGCTCGGTCACTTATATACATCTGTGATGCAGCTCCGGTATATATAGATTGCATATAGATAAATACATCTGTGACGTTGCTTTACTGGATATAAGTTGCATGTGGAAATACTGAGTGTTCCAAAAAGAATGACTCAATTTTAAACAGTTATATTAATTAAAAAAAATGGTGCACACTAACCAATTTTACATCAAATTACTCACAGGAGAGGAACAGGAGAGGAACAACGTTAAAGATCATGTTCATGTTCCTCCCTTAGCACTGTATATTGATCAGCTAAAAACCAGGATAACTGATGCGATAGCTACAGTCCGAGAAGACATCTTGCGAACAGTCTGGGATGAATTTGGCTGCCGTCTAAATGTCATCTGAGCCTCAAAAGGAGGGCACATACAACACTTATAATACATCACCATAAACTTGATACTTCTGTGAGTAGTTTGATGTAAAATTGGTTTGTGTTCACCATTTTTTAAAATAAATATAACTGTTTAAAATTGGGTCATTTGTTTTGAAACACCCCGTATATTATAGCCTACGTTTGTTATGTTTTTGTGGATATAGGCTGCACATATACGTATATTTATACGTTTGTGATGTCCCTGATGGTAAATTGCATAGGCTACATATATACGTTTGCGATATTTTGGATGGACATGGTACATAGTGCTTTCTGTAAAACTACACCGCTGTGAAATTTAATACTGGATTGGTGTTGGTTTGTAGGAATTGTTTGAATTTATAAGAAGGAATTCAATCATCTTGTGGAGCCTTGTCGTATGATTTTGAGTACAACTTGAAACAAAATTGTCATAATTTTTCATGAACACGGAATAAGTCATGTGCTATTTTATAAACTAATCAGTTTTTTGACAGAAGACAGAGGATACCAATACTACAGCGAGGTCCACGTTATAATGGCAGTGGAGAAAGATAGCAGAAAAACGTTGCCGCTCCTCTGACTTGTCAATGCCTTCTATAGACGGTAGCTGATACAGGTTTATTGATGTGATATCAACTATTCATTCTCGTTTAAAATAATCAATTATATTTTATTAAGCAAGGAATTATATTTTTCAATAAATTCATAATTGAGATGAAATATTTTTTCAATTAACTATTAATTCCATATTGCTAAAAGACGATCTGGCAACAGAGCAAAGCAAGAAAGAGATAGCGCTATCCGCGTTATATCTTCGAATTATATTTTTCAATAAATTCATAATTGAGATAAAATATTTGTTGAATTAATTATCAATTCTATATTGCTAAAAGACGATCTGGCAACAGAGCAAAGCGGGAAAGAGATAGCGCTATCCGCTCTGTTAAATGATAGACAAGGATAGCGATAACATTGCTAATACTGCCATTACAACGTGGACCTCACTATAGACCGGAATGCTATTCTGTACTATCATCTGTTCTAGTGTACTTTTGAACTATGTACTAGCACTACATACTATTTACCAACTTATGTACTATATACCCCGTGTACTCTATTATGTGTACTATTCACTGTCAAACTATTGTATACCACTCTGCATTCAGACAGTCTGCTTGTCAACAAATGAACAGCATTAATTTATATGCAAGGTATTACACAGGAGCCTCGTCCAAATTCGACCCAGTTTCAATGGAATTCGATTCTATGCTCCTATAGTGGATTGCACTCCCATACAAAATGATGATTTGATGATGGCGATGATGATGATGATGATGATTGACATGTTGATGATTATGATGTTGATGATGATAATGCTGATGATGATGATGATGATGATGATGATGATGATGATAATACGATGATGATGATGCTGATGATGATGATGATGATGATGATGATAGATTTCGTTGATGAGAATGATGATGGTACACTTCTGTATAGACTTCAACTTGGCCTACAGTCAGTTGGAATCTATTGAAATTTTCAGGCCAGGAAATTATCTCTCACAGCTATAAAGCAGATAAGAGGAAGCAAAGTAGAAACATCAGTGTAGTAAGTTGGGGGAGAAGAATAAGAACATAATATTCTTGGATTATTTTTGAGTTCTCTATTCTTGTATGTTGCAATTAATACTCTCATGCCCGGTTGCAGAGTCGTCACATAAAGTTAAAATCGGACATTTAACTTATTTATGAAGACATAACTCCACTTTTCGTTGCACAGATATCAAAGTAAACTATAGTTCCCATAAAACTAAAAACGCCCAATTAAACACATAATTTCGTTGCAGAGTCGTCAAAAAGAGCTTATTCATGTCTTCAATAGCTAAAAACGGTCATTTAAGTTATGGGCCCGAGGTCGTGCTGTTGAATCCAATATCTACACTCGCCAAATGCATTTTAGAGGTTGTGATAGGTTTATCAATTCTATGTGAGGTCTTTTAGGTCTGTTCACAGTGATGTCGATTGAAACTTTGCCCGATGCCAAGACATTGGTTGGATAGAAGCATGTACGGAAAAAAGTGAATAGAGCTGCAGTGTGACTTATGTGTGATGCTAATTCGAGATATAGCTAAATGGGCTTCCGCAAACGACTGTGCAACGACCAACCATTTATGTCAGTAATTTCAAACTATGTCTCACATAGGTATGTTTGATTTTATGTAACGACTCTGCAACCGGGCATTAGATTTTAAGCTTTTGTTGAAGAGGAGAAATAATCGAGAAGAAGATGGATCTAGAGAACATGGAAAGCACGAGAAAGATTTTTCCTAAGAAGAAGATGAGGAAGAAGAAGAAGAAGAAGAAGAAGAAAAATATAATGGAAAAGAGTGAACTGAGAATATTTTTGGTGGAAGCTTCCTGTTTCGACCACCAGGGACCGCCACTGTGTCACCGCGCCACTTCCGCTTCCGGTCCGACGATCTCTACTCTCCAATTTCCGGTTCCTTCTTGTTCACCCTCATCTCCTCTCTTCATCAACACCTTCTTCTTCTTCTTCTTCTTTTTCCTCCAGATCTTCCCCTTCTTCTTCTTTTTCCTCTAAATCTTCCTCATCATCTTCTTCTTCTTCTTCTTCTTCTTCTTCTTCTTCTTCTTCTTCTTCTTCTTCTCCTTCTTTTGCTTCTTCTACTTCTTCTTATTCCTCTTCTTTTTCTTCTTCTCCTTCTCCATTCGTTCTCAGACCCTTAACTAGCCTCTTTTCATCGGCTAGCAAACGTCATTCAGTCCCGCAAAAAGGAAGTCAGTTGTACTTCCTGCTCCAAGATTTCAGCCAATGACGTCACATTGTTAACATCTGATTATTGTCAAAATCTATTCTTGTGATTTCCACAGTGTTTCTGTCAATTCTGCATTTTAAAAGGTGGTGGCTTGTTCATGCTCTTTTTCTTCTTACAAAAAATATATATAATTTTATATTCAAATCCGGAATGGACTTTATTGAAAAAAAAAGAGAATATATAAATGCATTCTCTCAAATTATAACCTGTTGGTGGAAAGTCTATGTTCAATGTATTTCTCATGGAAACATGAATAAATGAAACATTATATAATGAAACTTTTCTCAATAATTAGGAATTAGGATTGTTAGAATTATTCTAAGAATTGATTGAACAAAAGCTAGAATCTAGTGACTGTAGCAACTGGTGATTAGTTCTAGCTATTTCAATGAAATTATGAATCCATAATTGAAGTATTATGTCAACCTCCAAAATTCAAAATCTTCAAATCATTATTTCTGGACCAAGAATCAAGTGACAAAGCAGTGTATGATATCATAACCGCAACCTTTGGACAACAACCTTCTTTTCGAAATTTCTAAAGAGAAATAGTACAGGCTCAGCCTAGTTTTTCCTTCAATGTCATAATTATATTATGATTGTAGTATTTTGTACAATAAATGAATAAATAAATTAAATATTTTCCTTGAAAATGAATCGGAATTAGCAATTATTGCTAGCTTATATTTAATCGATCCAATGAGTTGAATGTATTCAGGAAATTTCTTCATAATTTCTCCAAGGAGATGAAATGTTTAAACTCATGAGGATTCATAATATTATGAATCCTTGTCTCCATGTTCACCGAAATTCTATCAATTTGTCCCTTAAACATGGGGATTCATGGAAGTACCTATATGAACTCTTCTTTACAACTCATATTTATTAAAATATTCCCTTTACAACTATCTTTGCCGATTACAGAAAAATTTGTTCTCTCATATTGATTTCTATGGATCTCGCAGGTCTGATGCCCAGAAAGATTGAACTCTATCATCTACAATTTGAATGAAAATTTTGTGAATTGAAGAACTACAAGACTTAACTAATTTCAGGCTATGTGATATCCAAATTTGAAAGAGGAATAGCACATGGTTACCTTATTTTTCCTCTCCCTATCATTTCAATAATGTAGGCTACTTATTGTATGAATGAGAAATTCCCGTATGTCCATGAATCAATTATCAACGTACACTGTTACGTTACACAACTGTCACACGAACTAAATTACACTAGAATCAATTTTTATCCTCGAAATTACAAGTAGAAGGTAAACATAAACTCAGTAATCAATAACTAGAGTGAGATTCATTTTAAACTGTTGGTATTGATTGAATGGAAAGCACTGATGTCATCTATAATAGTAATGATAACAGTTGCAAGTAACTATCACTATAACTACCTACTCACTCATTAACGGTGTCAACATAAATACATAGCAATTACAGTGACTCACAAACAAGTCTCAACTACTAATTACAACTCTGAGCGAATGCACTAATACATGTTGAATATTTCATCAATCCCGCTTTGTTCAAGTGGTAGTCGAATGTCGATGGTTGACTATCGGTATTTAGATACCGATGATTGCCTGCTTCGATTAAATGAATATTTGAACAATCTTGTTATAGTATTATGCAAAAGACATGCACGTTCAAGTAACGTACACTATTTTTTATAATAATTCCAAGAATAATAATAATTGATAAATAGAAAACATTACCTGCTTGTTCTGAACTTACTACATGCATTCTATGAGCAACCTAGTTTACAAATTTCAAATCAGGAATTTTGAGGAAGTTGACAAAACTTCCACCTGGAGCACTGAAGGTGGTTTTTTGTAGCAGTTTTGGTGTTCCTATTTCGGAACTAGGAAACATGCTCAACTGTCAAGGAAACATAATTATGGTTCCATTACAGTACAGTTATGCTGTAATGAGAATCATATGTTTATTTGTTTTGCAGACAGCTGTTTACCGGCTTGATTTCATGCTTGGAAAACAGCTGAGATTGAATGACTATGACAAAAAGTATGTTGTTTGTTGAAACCTTAGACCATTTTTAGAATAGACACGCTGGGAAGCCTAGCCTCTGAAGCCAACATCTAACTGCCAAATCCGCCCACCTTGACGTCACAACCAAGCTAACAACAATGCATTCAATAACAACAATGTAAGTTAAACACCACAAAAACCTACACAACAAACTTTTGTGACGTCAAGGTGGGCGGATTTGGCAGTTAGATGTTGGCTTCATCGACTTTCAGTATATACAATGGGCCGTGTCTAATCTATAACTGGTCTAAGGTTGAAACGAACATAAATAGCTCTTATGACAATTTTCGTTAGACATAAGTATTGATGAAAGTCGGTATAGTCGATAATGAAGCTTTCATGGTCAACTATCGCTAGTCAAGTATCGATAATAATCAGGTATTGATGTTTTGCTAATGATAAATCTTCGATGGTCATTTATCGATAGTCAAGTATTGATAGTCAGGTTTCAATGTTTTACTCACAATAAATATTCGATCGTCAAATATCGATAGTCAAGTATCAAAAGTCAGGTATCGTTGCTTTGCTAACAATAAGTCTTCGATGGTCAACTATCGATAGTCAAGTATCAATAGTCAGGTATCGTTGTTTTGCTAACGATAAATCTTCAATGGTCAACTACTATCGATAGTCAAGTATCAATAGTCAGGTATCGTTGTTTTGCTAACGAAAAATCTTTGATGGTCAACTAACGATGGTCAAGTATCGATAGTCAGGTATCAATTTTTTGCCACTGATAGATTGTTGATTCGTCAACACTATTGATAGTCAAGTATCGATTTTTACTAACGGTTTATTGATATGTTATAAGCAATGAGATAAAATTATTCGACTGCAATGTATTGACTGACATCGACAACACTGAAGATTAATTTTTTCTCTATGCATGTGGTATGATACCCACTTAAGGATCCACGGATCCTAAGGATGATCCACTTAAGCTCTAGGCTGCTTGTGCATTGGTAATGAGACGGATGATAATGGGATATGAGTGGATGAACCTGCAATTTTAAGTGGGTTCCGAAGCACTGGGAAGCGATTTTTCAAAGTCATAAATGGTATTTAGTGGAGTTTGGCTCTTGAAGTGGTCACCCTTACAACTGGAGTAGCAGGTGCATCAAGCTTAACTTATGTTACATACTTGATATCAATAATTATTGGTGAAAATGTTTGATGTCATCTATGTATGATCGTCTATTCTATTCTATCGAAGGTTAAGGTCTAATATCGATATATCGGTCCTTAAATACCTCATAACTTATGAGCTATAACAATGTAATGAACCAGGTAGAAGGAGTAATATAGGCAACCCGCACATCACATATGAAAGAACAGTAGTACCAGCAGGAGAAATATAGGCAACAAGCACATCACTTCCATTACTTTCCTTGCCCTATTACATTGAAAGGAAAGTAAGTTATTGCTTTGCGAAAAAAAATTGAGGTTTCCTAATTTCTAAATTTCTATACGTTTCAAGGTCCCCTGAGTCCAAAAAAGTTGTTTTTGGGTATTGGTCTGTATGTGTGTATGTGCGTCTGTGTACACGATATCTCATCTCCCAATTAACGGAATAACTTGAAATTTGGAACTTAAGGTCCTTACACTATAAGGATTCGACACGAACAATTTCGATCAAATGCAATTCAAGATGGCGGCTAAAATGGCGATAATGTTGTCAAAAACAGGGTTTTTCGCGATTTTCTCGAGAACGGCTCCAACGATTTTGATCAAATTCATACCTAAAATGGTCATTGATAAGCTCTATAAACTACCACAAGTCCCATATCTTTAAAAATTTCAGGAGCTGCGCCCCATCTATGCAAAGTTTGATTTTAGATTCCCAATTATCAGGCTTCAGATACAGTTTAAACAGAAAACTTCAAGTGAAAAAGATTGAGTATGAAAATCTCTACGATTAATGTTCTGTAACATTTTCACCTAAAATTGAAAATGAGCTCGATGTTCGAGAAAATAAGATTATTAAATTGCAAACTGTTGGCAACTGTTGAGAAGAGATAGCAGACTTTGTGTGTTATTGTCCTGTCACCAGCTGGCTTAGATCTTTGAATAGTAGACTTGAGTTGCGCGGTAACACTAGCGTCAGTTGATCAATTTTCATAACGGCAAGGAAAATTGTATGATTGCACCACACCAGATTTTTTTCATATTGAGAGTTCAGTAAGTAAACACTATAGTGAGATGCACGTTATAATGGCAGTGGAGAAAGATAGGAGAACAACGTTGCCGATCCTCTGTCTTGTCATTGCCTTCTATAGATGGTAGCTGATACAGGTCTATTGATGCAATATTAACGGTTCATTCTTGTTTAAAATAATCAGTTATATATCACTAAGCAAGAAATTATATTTTTCAATAATTTCATTATGAATTTTTAAAATTGAGATGAAATATTTTGTTAATTAATTATCAATTCTACATTGTTGAAAGACGATCTGACAACTGAGCAAAGCGAGAAAGAGATAGCGCTATCCGTTTTGTTGAATGATAAACAAGGATAGAAATACCATTGCTAATCAAACACTGCCATTAATACGTGGATTTCACTATAGACTGATCACTAGATAGATGGTCTACCAGTTCCAATGAATCTACTTTATAATTATTTTTTCTTAAGTTTAATTTAATTTTATAATGTCAATTTTTGTAAATGTTACCATAGGCAAGAACCTAGTAACAATTGTCAATAAATATCTTATCTTATCTTATACCATTAGTAGTTAGTTGTTAAATATTCAATCAACTCAGACTAGTATTTGAAACAACTATACTATGTTCGATAGTATCACATCTACCACAGACAATACTGGACAACCAATTTCAACGTATCCGTTTTGTACTATTAGTCGTTGGTCCTTGAATATCCAATCAATCCCTTCCTCATTACATTGAACAGAAAGTAGGAGCCGATAATTGCTATCAGTTTATTCGATAGTCGACTATCGATATATCGATAGTGGCAATCAAAAGTATTTCCAATTAGCAAATAAAATTTATAGTCAACTATCGATCTATCAATAGTGACAATCGACAATATTTCCATTGTAATCATTTTATATCGATAGTCGATTATTGATGTATTGATAGTAGCAATCGACAATATTTCCAATCAGTCAATGAAATAGAAAGGGGACTGTCAATCTATCGATAGTAGCAATCGACAATATTTACAAGCAGCTAATAAATTCGATAGTCGACTATCGATATATCGATAGTATCAATAGACAATATACAATATTTCCAATCAGCCAATAGCCGCCAACTATTTGTTTGGTGCGAATTGGTTTTGTAACATGAGATTGAATGGTTGTTTATTTGAGGTGTAGAAGTTGGTTTGGGGGGGGGGGCTGAGGGATTGATTTAGGGGTGATAAAGGGGTATCCTGGGAGGAGGGGAATGGTGGAACTTGTGCCCTACAAAAGAAGCACGCCAGGTTTAATTATATCGCAACAATCGCAGTTAATTAGATTTATCTGTTGCGGTTCTACACGGTGTTCTATTGTTTGTTTTCTTCCTCTCATGGTCTCATCTGTTTCTCTCTTCTTCATTTTATCACCTTCTCTGTCAGGGGCATTGGAGTAACTAGATTCTGTTATTACTAGCAACTTATAGTTGTGAGTGAACAACTACAAGACTTCAAGGCTAAAAATAAACTTTCTACTGGTGACATTTTTCAAGGTTTTTGATTTGTATATCATACAGCCATCAAAACGGAAAAGTTTTCTCAGGAAAATATTTTTTTTCGATCATTACTTTTTGAGATATGAGCGCCTAAAGTTTAAATTTTTGGGACAGAACATTTCAAGTTCGGTAAGAGATTGTAACTCCTAGTTGAGTTATTTTGGTAAATTGAATAACATTCTCAAAAATCAATATTTTTAGGAAATTTTTGTTTTACTAGATCAACAATACCATTAAGAATCTATCCTCTAAATCTCATGGATTTATCTCTTACCGAACTTGAAATGTTCTGTCCCAAAAATTTAAGCTTCAGGCGCTCATATCTCAAAAAGTAATGATCGAAAAAAAATGTTTTCCTGAGAAACCTTTTTCATTTTGATAGCTTTATGATAAACAAATCAATCGAAAAACTTTGAAAAGTATCACGAGTAGAAAGTTTATTTTTAGCCTTTGCACAGCCTTAACCTATTTCGGACTATGTGTAACCTTATATCTAGATTTGGGAGAGGAATAGCACAAGGTTACCTCATTTTTCATCTCCCTATGTTTTATCATTTTGATGATGCACTTATCTCATGAATCAATAAAGAATTGGAAAAAATAGTAGAAAAACTAGAGTACTGTGATAATATTAGACTATTGGTATTGAAGAAAAACTATGAAAGGATTACCAGTATATCACAGGATATAAGTATTCCCTCTGGAACTAGCTACAGTGTGGTCCATGTTGTAATGGCAGTATTTGATTTACATTGGTGTTGCTATCCTTGTCTATCATTTAACAAACCAGATATCGCTATTCTTTTCTAGCTCTCAGCTGTCAGATCATTATTCAACAATGTAAAAATATAATTAATAAACAAAATATCAGATTTCTATTAAGAAAATTTATAATTAAATCTTGAAAAAAATATTTTCTTGACGAGTTGAATATAATTGATAATATTTTAAACGAGAATAAACAGTCAATAAACCTCTTACATCAGATATACCGGTATAAGCTATCCTCCATAGAAGGAAGTGTGCAAGGCAGGGAATCTGCAACACTGTTTTGATATCTTCCTCCACGTGGACCTCACTATGATTTATCCCTTATTCTTTCATCATATAAAATCAATCAAATAATCCTTCAAAATAGTCAGATAAGTAATCAATCTGGATATATATATATTTTTTTTAGAATTGAGTTTGTTTCTCGGTGATTCTTCAAAATTATATTTCTTATATGTAAATATTTCCTATTTTAGTTAAAATGATGTGAAATATTTCTTGTATGTTGAGTTTTGAAGCATCTAAATTTGAAAATCTACTTTATGAAAATACTTGAGGACTGAAAATTTTGTTAATTGGAGAACTACAAGAATTTGGGAAAGGAATAGTACCTTTTTTCCCTCTCCCTATCATTTTGATAATATACTTATCGTATAAATGAATAAGGAATGAATAAAAGAAATGAATAAATCTAGATTATCGATGAAAAATTATAAGATAATCAATCAAATCATTCCTCCCGATTTTGCGTGGTAACTGAATGTGCTCCCATGAAAATGTGTTCGACTCAAATCAGTTACAACAAAGGTGACTTTCGGATTTATCAACAAACACTCGCGTTAATGAATAGAGGCTGATCAGACGGCTTGCAATCAATTATAATGAAATTATTAATCTGCAATTGGAACACACATTCGGCAACATATCCGACAATGGATTGTTGCAATTTGCAATAATTAATGAACGCCACCGTTTGATGTAGGCGAATATTATTGCATTGCTAACGCCGCGGACTTTGAGTATCTACCTCTTTGTCACCTCTGTATCTGTTGGATCGTTCATCTTTGTCATAGGATGGAATAGGATAGGATGTGGTGCGATGAATTTTGAATGAGGGAATGAGAGAGGAGCAGATTGAAGAAAGGAAAAGAAGAAAGATAGTATCAAGTGAAAATGATAGTTGAATGGACAAAGATGGGAGAAGAATGAAGTGGATTTGATTGATCGAGTACTTTATTTATGTAGATTACGATATATACTGGCTTATACACTTATATACAATAGCTTACAATACAGCAAAATTATAGATGAATTTATATAATATAGACTAAGAAAATAATTATTGGAATGAATATGATATGAAAAAAGCAATTTGGAATAATTATAGATAATATTGTTATGCATCTACATAAATTGGCGGAGCTGTGGACATATCAATGTCTATTCTTCGGAGAGAATATTGATAATTCCCTCCCCACTAACTCTCTACCAGAAGGTTAGAAATTAGAGAGTTCTTCATTAATGCATGTTATCAAAGAGAGATAGAGATAGAATAAAGTATTCTAAACTGGGAGAAGAATGAAGAGAGAATAGATTAGAGAGTTTTTCATTCATATATGGTGCAAGAGAGAGAGAGATGGAGATGGAAAAAAGCTTATTTCCTTGAGTATACATCAATATACAATTGGAAACTGGGGAAAAATACCAATAGAAATAATTGAACGAGCGTTAGTGAGTCCTCACTTTTGACTTACTGAAGGCCAAAGTCGTTGTCCGTCTGTGTGTATGTTCTACAATAACTTTAGCAAGAATTGATCAATCAACTTCAAATTTTGCACACGTATTCTTCGAACCTTTCCACAGGTCGAGTTCGTTGGACAAAAAAATTGACTCACTCCTTCGTCCTTTTTCAGGATATGAGAATAACATTGGAAGTGCATGAGGAAAGAATTGGATTCAGTCAGCTGAAGAATTCATTGCATGCAATTACTACAGTTTTTTCATTCATTCATAACATCAGCTGAGGCTATTTGGGAGCTATCACACGCGCTGACACATGATTCCAGCGGGTTAGTATTAGATGTTGAAGCGACAGACTAATATTTCAATTCAAATAGGATCCCCAATGAAACCCACTGTAAAATGATTCTTGTAAGAGAAATATTCAGCTATGTTCTCATAATTTTCAACTCTGTATAACTATAACTAGTAGTTCTGTAAACAGTAGATCTCGCGCAGTTATGAACCGTAGCCTCCTCTTATACTGCCCATCAGAGTAAATCCTGTCTGTATGTCGAGTCATACAATTAATAGTCTACACACGTGCTGATGTTTTACCAAGTTACATTGAGATATCGAATCGCCTGCGTCATGATATGCAATTTATAATCCACTCGACAGCTGATTTATGATGAATAATACTATAGTCTGATTTTTACTCCAATATTGGCGTATGAAGGAGGCTCGTTGTTAAAACTATTCCCCATCTTCAAACAATCTCTTTTATTGATTTTTTTGATTTTGTATTGTCATGTTTCTCTGCGCGGTAGTTTAGTTTGTATCTTTGCAGCTGGAGCGCTAGTGGTCCACTGCTGACTTGATACCGTGTATTCCCGTTGCACATTCTTTTTATCTTTGTTCTAGTTTTTGGATATGTTCTGAAGCCTTTGTCATTTTATTATTGTATTTGTCAATTTGTTGTTCGGTTTCCGGATATTTTTTGCATCTTTTTATAGATCATTTTTTATTGGTGATTTCTTGATCAAGGTAGCACCTGCTTGCTACATATTTCCTGCTTCTTTGTCTCATCGCTTGGCTGTTTAGCAGCAACTTCGTGTTTGTCTCCAATTATTCTGCTTTATTCTAAAGAGTAAAAAGACTAAATTCCACACTCGTTTTTCCTTTTATATTATCCTTGGAATGCAAAATTTCCAAAAACCTTGTATATACGTCGACGCGCAATTCGAAAAAGAACATACCTGTCAAATTTCATGGAAATCTATTACCGCGTTTCGCCGTAATTGCGCAACATATAAACATATGAACATTCAAACATTTAAAGATAAAGAGAAATGCCAAACCGTCGACTTGAATCTTAGACCACACTTCGCTCGGTCAATTAAAAGTTGCAGGTTTCAAAGATTACAAAACAACAGTTCTTGAGCGAGTTCTTCAACCCAAGGGGTCACTAGTAATAGTATATTGAATAGAGAAAAAAAAGTAAATGTATAGAAGATTATATCCAGTAAATCTATAAAAGACTATAGGCCGATCTCCGAGCTCGGGATTCAGCTAAGTTCTAGACTTTAAACAGCTGGAGTCAGAGAATTGGCTTTCCAAAACGGGGCGTAGTCGCAGCTTTTATAACAGTAGTCGCAGTTTTTATTTTCTCATTTCTATAATTCGAAACGTTTTTCCTTGACGAAATTGAACATTCCTAAATACAGTAATTCAAAATAGCAGAAAATTCACACTGTTTTCTCTTTATTTTATTTTGAGTTCAATTTTCTAGTTTTTCGAAATGAAATTCAAACGCGACTATGACAATGACTGCGACTACGCCCCGTTTTGAAAAGCCAATTTTCTGACTCCAGCTGTTTAAGTCTACAACTTAGCCAAATCCCGAGCTCGGAAACCGGCCCTAAATCTTCGGTAAATCAGTAGAAGGCTCAATCAATACTGAGAACTATGATGATGATGAAGAAGAAGCTGAAGAAGGAAAAATAAGAAATGAGAGAAAAAAAAGATGAGAAGAAGAGGAAGGAGAAGAGAAAAAGAATGTGAAAGGAAAAATACGAATGTGATTATGTGAGGAGGAATAGAGGAAAGAAAATTTTGGAAGAAAGGAGCTGTTGAATTTTTGTCTTACACTCTTCCATTGCAACATCCTCTTCATCTAATTATCTTCCTCTCAACCCTATCGCTCTCTCTTACACACACACCTCGTTGTCACCCCCCCTCTCACTCCAACACACTAATTGCATCACTCTGCCCTCTCTGTCACTCCCTTTGTCAGCCCGCCGGCAATTAATAAAGGTGTCACAAATTGAGTGCTCTGTAGAGCAATGTAGAGCGCTCTAGCACCAGGCAATAAACAACTGTAGAGCAGTAATTAACAATTTGTAATTAGCATCACTCTCTCTACATCCCTTCCTCTCACTTACCTGTTCCACCCCCCCCCCTATAAATACCACCCCACCCTTTCCAAACCCTGTCCTTGCTCAAAGCACTACAAACTCTCTTATTTTAGGGTTGGGCCAGGTCTCACTCTATTTTAAAGAGGTTTCATTGTTGTGTGTGTGTGTCACACCACGTGACATCAAATACCAGGACGACTTGAAACTATACTGCAATCTGTATAGTGAGGTCCACGTAATAATGGCAGTGTTTGATTAGCAATGGTATTGCTATCCTTGTCTATCATTCAAAAAAACAGATAACGCTATCTCTTTCTCGCTTAGCTCTGTTGCCAGATCGTCTTTTAACAATGTAGAACTGATAATTTATTAACAGAATATTTCATCCTTATCATGAAAATTCATTATGAAATTATTGAAACATATAATTTCTTGCTCAATAAAGTATAACTAATTATTCCAAACGAGAATGAACAGTTAATATTACATGAATAAACCTGTATCAGGTACCTTCTATAGAAGGCATTGACAAGACAGAGGATCGGCAGCGTTGTTCTGCTATCTTTCTCCACTGTCATTATAACGTGGACCCACTATAGGAATCTTATATTTCAGATTGGAGTGAGAAAAGATTTCAAATCGTACAGGAAGGCTTTGAAGCAGAGTTTTACAGGATCAAAGATTTCTCACTCTATAGTGAAGTTGACGTTATTACGGCAGTGGAGGAAGATAGTGGGACAGCGTTGTCGATTCTCTGCCTTGCCAATGCCGTCACGGCAATCTCTAGGAATCTTATAATTTAGCTAAGAGTAAGAAAAAGTATAATTTGTCCAGGAATGCTTTAAAGCAGAGTTTTTCAGGATCAGGAATTTCTCACTCTGTATTGAAGCTCACGTTATAACGGCAGTAGAGAATGATAGGGGAACAGCGTTGCCGATTCTCCGCCTTGCCACTGCCGTCACGGCAATCTCTAGGAATCTTATAATTTAATTGAGAGTGAGAAAAAAGTTTAAATTCTCCAGGAATGCTTTGAAAAAGAGTTTTACAAGATCAAAAGTTTCTCACTCTGTAGTGAGGTCCACTCTATAACGGCAGTGTAGAAAAATAGGAGGACAGCGTTGACAATTCTCTGCCTTGCCACTGCCGAGAGGATAGTTGATCAATGTTCATATTTCATCCATGAGACATGAATAAATAGCATATGTTAATAAAGAACTATGATCTAGAAAGACTAGCTCTTCAAAATAGATGGTTAAAATTGGTAACTAAATTAACTTAATAACTAGTCCAATTTTGTCAGGTTGGCATTAAGTTGAGGAAGGTTTCTGAACAAGATTTGAGTCCTGTCACTTTATTATGTTGGTAAAAAGTTGAAGAACTCTATAGGCTACCATAGAAAAAGGAAAGAATTGGCTTTTAAACGTAGGGGATAGGAGAATTATGTTTGACGCATCATCACGTCTGAACTACTGGACTGAAATTGACTTGAAATTTTGCAAATAGCGAGAATCATAATTCACCGAGGATGGTTACAGGCCTACTTCAAACTCTTAAAGATTCCACTCGGTCAAGTTTTCAGTTTGTCAAGTTTGAAAATAGACCCTTGTGGTGCACGGGTTACCTGCTAGTTCTCAATAAACTGATTTATACACATTGAAACAAAAAATATGAAAATTTAGAAACTAATCCAACTGAACTTCTATCCAATTACTGAAATTACAACAGAAATTACTCAGTCTCTCTATTCTATTTATCATTATTTGCAGTGTTCATAGATTTCGTAATGTATATTTATTCATTGAATTTGAATCTCGAGCATTAAAATATTCTATCTGAACATAATCCCAGTCTCTACATTCTATTGAATATCTAGTCAAATACCTTTCAGTATTAATTCGAAACATGAAACAAATGGATATTTTCCAATAATTATAGTTTATTAATTGAATTTTAATCAAAAGCATCACAATATTGAAATAGTTGACGTGATTATATCACTAATTAGTGAACATGCAACAGTTTCAACTGAATATCAATCAAACTCCAATCTCATTAGCCTACAGCTCTGTAGCTTCCTGATTATAACAGTTGCAGTTAATTGAAATCCGAAAAAGTCTAGCACCACGTGCATTCAATGATCAAACTCTAAATTCAATTTGTGTCACTTCTGGAAATTTCCACCCGATAAATTCAAAAAGAGCTTTCAAAATTCACAATTTCAATTCTACCAATATACTGGGGGTATATACGCGAATAGACAGCTATATAATGATACCAATATATGAAGAGTTCACAGCTATATGTTATTGAAAATATAAGTAGTAATATGGAAGTAGTGTGAGAGGCTATTTACGCTTCCACGCGTCAGCTAAAATTGTAAAATTGCACCTGACTGCACGTCAAAAAGAGAGCAAAAAAATTGTCGCATCAGCAGAAAAATGCGTTTCCACTCAAAGTAAATAAACGCCGAATGGCTGACACGAGTATCACAACATGAACATTGCAACATGAGTGTTACAACATGGGTTTTACACCTCTCATCTGGTCAACATGAATTTTACAAAACAATATTCCAGAGCGTCTGAATCTGACAGAAATTTAGTGTGCTCCGTTCCAATTAACTTCTACTGTAATGAAATCACGTGAAATATTCGGCAATGAATTTGAAGTCCACGTTGTAATGGCAGTGGGGAAAGATAGGAGAGCAGAGTTACCGTTTCTCTGCCTTGTCACTGCCTCTTAAAGAGGATGGCTGCTGATATCGAAATATCTGATGAAAAATAAACAGTTCAATCCTGTTTGAATAATCAATTGTATTTTATTCGTAGAGAGAATATATTTTTGACCGAGCGAAGTAAGGTCTAAGATTGAAGTCGACGGTTCGGCATTTCTCTTAATGTTTATTGACCGAGAGAAGTGAGGTCTAAGATTCGAGTCGACGGTTCGGCATTTCTCTTAATGTTTAGATATTTGAATGTTTGAATGTTTGAATGTTTGAATGTTTGAATGTTTGAATGTTTGAATGTTTGAATGTTTGAATGTTTGAATGTTTGAATGTTTGAATGTTTGAATGTTTGAATGTTTGAATGTTTGAATGTTTGAATGTTTGAATGTTTGAATGTTTGAATGTTTGAATGATTGAATGTTTGAATGTTTGAATGTTTGAATGTTTGAATGTTTGAATGTTTGAATGTTTGAATGTTTGAATGTTTGAATGTTTTAATGTTTATATGTTGCGCATTTACGGCGAAACGCGGTAATAGATTTTTATGAAATTCGACAGGTATGTTCCTTCTTTAATTGCGCGTCGACGTATATACAAGGTTTTTGAAAACTTTGCATTTCGAGGATAATATAAAAGGAAAAAGGAGCCTTCTTCATACGCCAATATAAGAGTGAAAATCAGACTATAGAATATTATTCATCATAAATCAGCTGACAAGTGATTACACAGATGTGTGGAGAAGCTAGTCTATTGCTGTACTCTATTAGGTCTATAGTTTCAATCAGGTACTTGTGGATGAGAATACTGCGTGAGTTCCACTGTTCACAGAACTACTAGTTTAGAATGATGAATATATAAATTCTTATAATATGAGATTAAATATATTTATTTATTATAGTATTCTACATCGCCAGAAAGCGTTCTGGCAACGCTGCAGAGGTAGAAAATGATAGCGCTATCTGATTTGTCGAACGATAGACAAGGATAGCCACACAAGTGTTAATCAAATACTGCAATTATAACGTGGACCTCTCTATAGTGATGTTGACTTTTTTATGACATCACAGGATACAATTAACTTTGGAAAGGATTCACTGGAGCTAACAATTCTGGCTGTCAAAGCTATGAACAGTTCGAAAACAATTATCAAGTATCAAAGTATGGTCTCCTTTGTCGAGAGGGAATGATTGACAGAGTTCTAAAAATTGTTTTATCAAAATTAACAGGATTGATTCAATTCTATTTTCCTACTGATACCTTGAAAAGTGACCATTTCTGCATTGATTGCAGGCCGCAAAAAATCACTTTTCCGCTCCAGTGTGCAAAGTATTACTTTGCGTACTCCAGATTTGCAGCATGACAACGCAAAATAGTTAGTAGGTTATTTGGAGCACCAGTGCAGGAAAATCAAAATGAAGTTGGTAACACTGACTAGTGTTATAGTGAGGTCCACGTTAAAATGGCAGTGGATATTGTTCATCACATTCTTCCGCAGGTTTAATCCCTTCAAAAATGTTCTTTTTCTAAAGTATTGACAAAGAAAACTCATATGTCATAGAGAGTCTTAGAAAGCTATCAACTTATAAAACTTGTAGTTATAAGCTAAGATTGTTTCATTCTAAGTATGTTAGGCTGGTCACACACTGATTAGTTAAGACAAGACTAGTCACGTTTAGTCAGAATACTTCACATACTTTCATATGGACTAATGTCTAATTGCAATGACTAATTAGTGTGTGTTTCGTCATAAGCAGCAATGTGAAGTATTGTGACTAAACATGACAAGTCTTGTCTTGACTAATTGGTGTGTGTCCAGTCTTATTGTGCTTGATCAAGATATGCAAATTTTCATCATCCTCGTCTCTCAATTTTCGATTCTGAACATTGTTTTCTCTCCATAATCGAGAAAGATATTTAACAAGTTTGAGACAATAAACATTCAACGATTCACTCAATTTTGAAGAGAAATGGCGTTACAAAGTTGACCAATCACGTGCAAATAAACATCAGGCGCTCAGTACAGGTCCACGCCCACAACTCGCTCTCATTGGCTGAAGTGGAAACGTCATAGACGCCATTTTGTGAACTGAGAATCTGGCGACTGTGGCCAATGAGAAGCGAGTATTGTTGACAGAGGGATCAGGTAGATTTTTGACTGATTCATGGAGATCTTCTATTATTGATAAATTACAAAATTATTACATTCCAATTTATTACTTCATTTACTTCACTATATGCATTCCTTTCGCAAGTTTTTGTATTACTTGAAAATTCTTAGTGACATTCTTTATCGATTTCTAATGCTTTGGAATCGTTCTCTACATTCTTCCTAGAATTCCATTATCAAGAAAAACCATGTTCAGAATTATTGAGAATTAAAAGATAAACATGATTAAAAGTTTGCAGAAGTTGATGTAGAATAGAAGAGAATAGAATGACTGTCTTTATTTTTGACCTAGGAGGGCGAAGTTAGGGCGCAGTCGGCCCTCTCTTAGGCTAGGCACACATCAGTTATCAAGACAAGACTAGTCACGATTAGTCACAATACTTCACATAGTTGCTTATGACGCAACACACACTGATTAGTCATTGCAATTAGACATGCCTTCATAAGCAACTATGTGAAGTATTGTGTCTGATAATGTCTTGTCTTGTCTTGATAACTGGTGTGTGCCTAGCCTAAGAGAGGGCCGACTGCGCCCTAACTTCGCCCTCCTAGGTCAAAAATAAAGACAGTCATTCTATTCTCTTCTATTCTACATCAACTTCTGCAACTTTTAATCATGTTTATCTTTTAATTCTCAATAATTCTGAACATGGTTTTTTCTTGATAATGGAGCGATTTCTTTGAAAGTATCAAATTTAACTCATACATTTTTGCGAGTCAATACCCCCTCCCTTAGGCGAAGAAGAATTCGAAGACTGGGAAAGAAAAAATTATTTGAATCAATTTTCATTTTTATGTGACTTTAACGAGGTTTCTAACCGAAGGAGAAGGAAAAGGATGAGAAGAAGAACAGAGAAGAAGGAAAAGAAGAATGGAGGAGAAGAAAAAGAAGACGATCAAGAAGAAAAAGAGGGGAGTAGAAGAAGAACTGATACGAAGAAATAGATCAAGAAAAGTAAGAACGGAGGAGAAGAAGAAGAAGATGAAGGATGAGGAGAGGAAGGGGAAGGAGATTGATTGATTGAGTATTGAGTACTTTATTTATGTAGATTACAATATATACTGGCTTATACACTTATATACAATAGCTTACAATACAGCAAAATTATAGATGAATTTACATAATATAGACTAGGAAAATAACTATAGAACTGTATATGATATGAAAAAGCAATTTGTAATATAATAACTATAGATAATAATCATATTGTTATGCATCTACATAAATTGGCGGAGCTTTGGACATATCAATGTCCATTCTTTGGAAGAATAATAAAAATATCCTCCCCACTAACTCTCTACCAAAACGTTAATTTCGTTATTTAAACTAAGGATTTATTTATTAATGGAAATATTGTAAAAGTTTTAATCAATATGAATATTGAAGAGAAAAAAAAACAGAAAATGATAAAGTAAAATAATTATATAGGTAGATAAGATCAAATAATTGATTAATAAAATGAAGTAGCTGAAAGTAGATCAGGTTATCAAATTTCAGTATATACAGCAGTATGCAGTGGATAATTGAAATAACATGAGTTTATATAATATATATATATATATACAATTCGTTCTATAACATGGTTTAAAGGTTTATATTGGTGGAATGGGTGAGGGATGGTTGTCATGTGATCGTTCTAGGCCGGACAGTTTCAGTCATTTGCTCCAAAATATGTTTTTTTAAAGTCAGGTTGAAGCTCGCTCGGCTCTCGATAGACCTGATAGAAACAGGAAGTGTATTCCATGCATGACAGGCACTGACTAAGAAGGATTTTGTGAAAATAGTAGTTCGATGATTGGGTATCCTAAAGTACTTTCTCCGGTTCTAGTATGTGAAGCATCTATCCTCCTACCTTCAGAGACAAATTTGAAATCATCTTTAAATAGTTCGGATTACCGTATTTCAAGATATCTCTAACAAGCTTGACTATTCGAAAAAGCCTCTGATCGGGAAGCTTCAATGTGAACTAGCAATGTGGGCTGGGGTGATATGATCATGGCGTTGGAGAGAGTAGACGAAACGTAGACAATAATTTTGGCAACGCTGTAGTTTATCATTCAGAGTGACTTGCATATCGTTAAGAACAGAATTACAATACATTAAATGTGGGAAGATGAAGATTGAACCAATAATAATTTAATGTTTCTAGGGAGGATATCGTGCATTTTCTTCAATGCATGCATGGCTGAGAATACCTTTTTACAAGTTTTGTTCACTTGTTCTGACCAGTCAAGAGTATTATTCATAATAATGCCTAAATTTTTAACTGAGCTACAGTAAGGAATGTCATTACCGTCTACACTAATTTTGTGAATCGATTCAAGGTCATATTGTTTATAAGACGAGAATATCCAATTATAATGGGTTGTGTTTTGATGGGATTAAGCTTAAGGCCATTTTTCTTTGTCCATTCCACTATCGAATTGATATCCTGATTCATTATTCCAACTGTTTCATTAATTTTTGTTATGGGACAGCTTAAATAGATTTGAAGGTCGTCTGCATAAGTATGCAGAATTTGATAATGGAAGAAAGGTCATTAGCATACAAAGTGAAGAGGAGAGGGCCTAAAATTGAACCTTGTGGTACTCCATGCATAACGTTTTTCCAAGTTGACTTTTTGTCACCGACAGATACACATTGTTTCCTACCTAATAGATAGGATTTAAACCAAACTAACGAGTTGTGACTGAAACCAAGAATAGCCAACTTATTCAGAAGGACTGTATGATCAGAAGGCATCCTTCTCCTCCTCCTTCTCCTCCTCCTTCTCCTCCTCCTTCTCCTCCTCCTTCTCCTCCTCCTTCTCCTCCTCCTTCTCCTCCTCCTTCTCCTCCTCCTTCTCCTCCTCCTTCTCCTCCTCCTTCTCCTCCTCCTTCTCCTCCTCCTTCTCCTCCTCCTTCTCCTCCTCCTTCTCCTCCTCCTTCTCCTCCTCCTTCTCCTCCTCCTTCTCCTCCTCCTTCTCCTCCTCCTTCTCCTCCTCCTTCTCCTCCTCCTTCTCCTCCTCCTTCTCCTCCTCCTTCTCCTCCTCCTTCTCCTCCTCCTTCTCCTCCTCCTTCTCCTCCTCCTTCTCCTCCTCCTTCTCCTCCTCCTTCTCCTCCTCCTTCTCCTCCTCCTTCTCCTCCTCCTTCTCCTCCTCCTTCTCCTCCTCCTTCTCCTCCTCCTTCTCCTCCTCCTTCTCCTCCTCCTTCTCCTCCTCCTTCTCCTCCTCCTTCTCCTCCTCCTTCTCCTCCTCCTTCTCCTCCTCCTTCTCCTCCTCCTTCTCCTCCTCCTTCTCCTCCTCCTTCTCCTCCTCCTTCTCCTCCTCCTTCTCCTCCTCCTTCTCCTCCTCCTTCTCCTCCTCCTTCTCCTCCTCCTTCTCCTCCTCCTTCTCCTCCTCCTTCTCCTCCTCCTTCTCCTCCTCCTTCTCCTCCTCCTTCTCCTCCTCCTTCTCCTCCTCCTTCTCCTCCTCCTTCTCCTCCTCCTTCTCCTCCTCCTTCTCCTCCTCCTTCTCCTCCTCCTTCTCCTCCTCCTTCTCCTCCTCCTTCTCCTCCTCCTTCTCCTCCTCCTTCTCCTCCTCCTTCTCCTCCTCCTTCTCCTCCTCCTTCTCCTCCTCCTTCTCCTCCTCCTTCTCCTCCTCCTTCTCCTCCTCCTTCTCCTCCTCCTTCTCCTCCTCCTTCTCCTCCTCCTTCTCCTCCTCCTTCTCCTCCTCCTTCTCCTCCTCCTTCTCCTCCTCCTTCTCCTCCTCCTTCTCCTCCTCCTTCTCCTCCTCCTTCTCCTCCTCCTTCTCCTCCTCCTTCTCCTCCTCCTTCTCCTCCTCCTTCTCCTCCTCCTTCTCCTCCTCCTT
Organism: Nilaparvata lugens; assembly: GCF_014356525.2. Classification (NCBI taxonomy): domain Eukaryota; kingdom Metazoa; phylum Arthropoda; class Insecta; order Hemiptera; family Delphacidae; genus Nilaparvata; species Nilaparvata lugens. Next base: position 11,600,259 of record NC_052509.1, on the reverse strand, counting down.
CTCCTCCTCCTTCTCCTCCTCCTTCTCCTCCTCCTTCTCCTCCTCCTTCTCCTCCTCCTTCTCCTCCTCCTTCTCCTCCTCCTTCTCCTCCTCCTTCTCCTCCTCCTTCTCCTCCTCCTTCTCCTCCTCCTTCTCCTCCTCCTTCTCCTCCTCCTTCTCCTCCTCCTTCTCCTCCTCCTTCTCCTCCTCCTTCTCCTCCTCCTTCTCCTCCTCCTTCTCCTTCTCCTTCTCCTTCTCCTTCTCCTCCTCCTTCTCCTCCTCCTTCTCCTCCTCCTTCTCCTCCTCCTTTTCCCTCTCCTTCTTCTACATCTTCTTTTTCTTCTTCTTATTCTTCTTCTTCTTCTTCTTCTTTTTCTTCTTCTTTTCTAATTCTTCTTCTTTTTCTGCTTCTTCTTCTCCTTCTCCTTCTTCCTCATCTTCTTCTCCATTCTTCTCCTTATTCTTCTTCTTTTTCTTCTTATTTTTCTCATTCTTCTTCCTCTTCTTCCTCTTCTTCTTCTCCATCATCCCCTGCATTGGCTTCTCCCCCGACTAGTGGATTTATTCATAAGCTCTTTGACAGCATGGGGAGATGAGAAGACACCTCTTCAGAATAATATTTTTTTCTGTCGAAATATGTCTGGCCTCACGTGATAGCTTTCTCGCGGCCTATAGTGAGGTGGCTGAGTCTGTGACAACATAACATGACATGGATATTTTGCCTACTGGATATTTTCTGAGGTATCAGTTTTTGAGGAGAACTTATTTGGGAGATATTTGTATTTGTAGCATCTGGAATTGAGTTGCTACAATGATTTGAGTTGTGAATTTTGTTGTAAGGGTTTGGAAGGTCTCAAGTTCCGTGTCATACTGGGAAACATCTTTTCAATGATGAGTATGCATGAAGCTTCAATAGTATTAAAATTACTGCAAAGCCACTGTTACTAGAATCCAAAACCAGAGTAACTCAGAGTGACTGATTACTGTTAACATTGAAAATCTAAAGCTAATGTGAGATTAAAAACATCAATTCATTACTTTCCTTGCCCGATTACATAGATAAGGAAAGTGTTGCTTTCCGAAAAAATTAAGGTACCCCAATTTCTAAATTTCTATACGTTTCAAGGTCCTCTGAGTCCAAAAAAGTGGTTTTTGGGTATTGGTCTGTATGTGTGTGTGTGTGTGTGATTGTGTGTGTATGAGTGTATGTGCGTCTGTGTACACGATATCTCATCTCCCGTTAATTATTAACGGAATGACTTGAGATTTGGAACTTAAGGTCCTTACGATATAATGATCTGACAGGAACTATTTCGATAAAATGCAATTCAAGATGGCGGTCAAAATGACAAAAATGTAGTCAAAAACAGAGTTTTTTGCGATTTTCTCAAAAACGGCTGCAACGATTTTGATCAATTTTATACCTAAAATAGTCATTAATAAGCTCTATCAACTGCCACAAGTCCCATATCTATAAAAATTTCAGGAGCTTCGCCCCATCCATGCAAAATTTGATTCCAGATTCTCAATTATCAGGCTCCAGATACAATTTAAACAAAAAATTCAAGTGGAAAAGATTGAGCATGAAAATCTCTACAATTAATGTTCAGTAACTTTACCTAGAATTGAAAATAAGTTCGAAATTAGAGTAAATTCAATTGCAAACTGTTGGCAACTGTTGATTCTACTAAATCATTCACTATGAAGAGATAGCAGACCTCGTGTGTCTCCAGCATTATCGTCCTGTGACCAGCTGGCTCAGATAGTAGACTTGAGATGCGCGTGAACACTAGCGTCAGGTGATCAATTTTCATAACGGCAAGAAAAGTTGTGTTAGTGCGCCACACCAGATTTTAATTTTTTTTTCACCAGTTACTCAGTTTGAGGATAAGTGTATAAGCAATAGAATATCATAATCCTTAGTGATGTTTGTTTCGCGTACATTGATATTAATCAATCCACACGATGCTATATTGATTCTCTGATGGTGACAAGCCAGCAAGCTCGATATTGGAACTACTAATGTAAAATGTGTGATGAATTCTGTTACCCATACAATCAAATGAATCCTTCCACACATGAGAATTGTATTTCACTTAAACTTGTTTATGGATGGTATAATAACTACAGTTCACAATAGAACTGATGATTTTAAACTTCATATAGTAGTTTCTAGACTCTAATCATTAATTGTACAATCTGTAGTGGATTTTGTTCCCCATACAATAGCATGGGAGCCTCAACACTAAACAATCACTTGTATAATCTACAGTGGATTTTGTATCCCGTACAATAGCATGGAAGCCTCTACACACAACAATCACTTGTATAATCTGCAGTAGATTTTGTATCCCATACAATAGCATAGAATCCCCCACACACAGCCTTCTATCACTGTCTGTCACCCTTATGATAGATAGTGGGAGGTTTCACGCTGAGAAATTGCATGAGTGTTGCTCTAAATGTCGTGATAATGGTGATAATTTGTAACTCTTGTCAGCTTTGGAATTATCACGAGGTTTAGGCTGAATATTAATGTTCACGCGGTTTGAATCAGGGAAAGATGTCTGGGATAATGGATTGTAGGCTATACAAGAATATTATTCCACTTTATTATTTATTACAATATTATTCACTTTTAATCAGCCGATTATATCTGTATTTTCACAGGAACGGTAAAATACAGATATAAAAAGCTTGGCATCAGCTGTTAAAAGTGATTTGCTCATGTTCGCGGCGCGTAAATCTGTACGCACCTTTAGGGTAACCGATCCGTTCAGCCGTTGGATCGGACGAATCTGCCGGCCGTTATTTCGGCCAAATATGGTCGTCCATTGAAACCTTTTTTTCAGTCCAGTTCAGTAGTTGGCTGAACTATTGAATATTTAATCAGCCGATTATATCTGTATTTTCACAGGAACGGTAAAATACAGATATAAAAAGCTTGGCATCAGCTGTTAAAAGTGATTTGCTCATGTTCGCGGCGCGTAAATCTGTACGCACCTTTAGGGTAACCGATCCGTTCAGCCGTTGGATCGGACGAATCTGCCGGCCGTTATTTCGGCCAAATATGGTCGTCCATTGAAACCTTTTTTTCAGTCCAGTTCAGTAGTTGGCTGAACTATTGAATATTGAATTAACTACTATCATAGCCACCAAAAATTTTCATAAACAATGGTTATAATTATTGAGATTTTGAAAATTGAATAAACAAATATCCACTAAATTAGTTAATCATTACTAAGCAATCTTTTTTCATAGATTCCTTTGAACATCACGACGATGATAACTTTTGTCTCGCATATCCCACAATGGAACATGCTCTTGAACCAAACTTATCAACTTTTCATAGTTGGAACTTAATGAAACAGAACAAGTTCAAAAACAGACAAGACTGTGAAACAATAATTTTGAGGTCAGGAAGATGTTGTCTCAGCTCGACTTCGGCCGGATAGAGTTGCAAAATCCCATCCAATTCGGATCGAAAACTTGATCGGCCGGAGACGGCCGTGCACGGACGTATGAACCTGTTGCAATGGACGAGAATCTATAGCTTTGTTTTTGGGGATCGTTAGGACGAGTTCGGTAGTTTTCGACCGATGCTGGTTCGGACGAAATGGGTTCCAGTGGACGGCCCATCTTAGGGGGGAATTCCGTGCTCGGGATCAGCTAAGATTGATGAAGAAAATGATTATGAATTTAATGATGATGATGCTGATAGGGAAGAAGAAGAAGAAGAAGAAGAAGAAGAAGAAGAAGAAGAAGGAGATCAGTCTTGTGAAATGCAAAGTCAATTAGTGTGCTTCAACGCTTTACAGAGTGCATAAGTAATATTATATTTAGTGGTCTCTCTGGTAGAAGATGATAAGAGAAGGTAGGAGCTGCATGGAAGAGTGAGAAGAAGAAGAAGAAGAAGAAGAAAATGGACAGAAGGATGACAGGTAGAGTGAGGAGGAGGTGAAGGAAGAAGAAGAGGAAAGTGAGAAGGAAGTTGACAAGGTGATGATGGTGGAGGAGGAGATGGGTGAAGAGGAGAAGCAAAATTAAGAGGAAAAGGAGGATTGGAGGAGAAGAAGGACAGAAAGGAGAGGAAAGAAAAAGTGGAAGTTGAGGATGAGGAGGGGGAGGAGGTGGCGGAGGAGAAGGAGGAGGAGGAGGAGAAAAAGACGGAAGTGGGCTAGATGATGGTGTTGTAAGAGGAGGAGTAAGGAGCTAGGTGAGATGAGAAGATGAAGAAGAGAAGAAGAAGAAGAGAAGAAGAAGAAGAAGAATGAAAAGGAGATGGAGGAGAAGAAGAAGTATAAGAAGAAGAAGAAGAAGAATAAGAAGAGGAAGGAGAAGAAGGAGAAGAGGAAGAAGAAGAGGAGGAAGGAGAAGAAGGAGAAGAAGGACAAGGAGAGGAAGGAAAACGAGGAAGTTGAGGAGGAGGAGAAGAAGACGGAAGTGGACGAGGTGATTGCCTTGTAAGAGGAGAAGTAAGGAGGAGGTGGGATGAGGAGAATAAGGAAGAAGAGGAGGAGAAGGAAGAAGAGGAGGAAAAGGAGAAGAAGAAGAAAAAGGAGAGTAGGATGAGTGGGAGATGATGGACAAGAAGAAGAGGAAAGAAAAAGATGATGAAGGGGTTGGAGAAGGAGGTGATGGAGGAACAAAAAAGAGTAAAGGAGGAGGTGAAGGTAATGAGAGAGGCTCAGGAGGAGTAGACGCTTTTGGAGGAGGTGGTGGAGGGTGGGAAGCAGGATGGAAGAGGAGAAGAAGGAGGCGGTGAATGAGGATGAGGAGGAAAAGGGAATGGAAGCTGGGGAGGAGGAGGAGGAGGAGAGAAGAAGGAAGCGAAGGAGGATGATAAGGAGGAAGAGAAAGAGAAGGTGGTGCAGGAGAAGAAGGAAAATGAGGAGGAGAAGGATTGGGAATAGGCGGAGGAGTACGAGCAGATGAGGATGAGGAGGAGAAGGAGAAGGTGGATGAGAAGGAGAAGGAGAAGGTGAAGGAGGAGGTGAAGAAGGAAAAAGAAGAAGAAGAAGAAGAAGAAGAAGAAGAAGAAGAAGAAGGAGAAGAAGAAGAAGCTAGAGGACAGAGAGTAGGTTGAGGCAAAGTGATTCGTTGATAAGGTAGCCACAGCTAGTGAAGCGAAGGAGGGTGTCCTACTGATTAATGCAAACTCTGGCTACCATCTATTAATCACTGCAATACACACACACACCAAACACTCACACACATACACACACACTAACAAACTCTCCAAATTTCTTGAATCATGATCATATTCTCTCTCATGGCAATGAATAATCTAGTCTATCCTCTCCTTTCTCTAGCCTATGACAATATTATCTTGATGGACTGACTACATTTTACTAAAGCATCAATGATGAAATAACATAAAAGCTACTTGAAAATAACAAGGGAATGGAAATAAAGTCCTATTTGCATGTAGGTCTTTCGTTAATATTCTATTCAGACGAGTTAACCTTACGGCAGTCGCGCTGTTGTAAAAAGTAAAACAGTATCAGTTTTTTTGCTGCACAAAACTATTGAATGGGGTGGTGTCAGTGAATGAGTCACCTATGCATTCCAAAGCTTTCCCCTCATCGCTCTACTGAGTTGCAGTATCAACCGAGCAATGGTTCAGTCTTTTAGGTGCCATTTAGTCACAGTGAATAAGATTAGGGAAAGACTATATACGGGGACTGTAAACGAACCAATAACATTGAATTGATGGCTTTGCTTGATGTGCCTTATTGGGCTATGAAATGGTCATCATCCAAATGATCCAAATAATCCAAGAAGATGGAAAAGTGATGAATTATAAACTAATTAATATGTTCTGCCAATAAACAGAGTACATAACATTTGAAAATTGTATGTTGTACAAAATACAACACGCGACTGCTCGTGTGACTGAGTAGGGCGCCACTACCGGAAGAAATGATTTCTTTGGATTAGACATTGACAATATTGGTTGCGTTCAAAGCCACTGATCGGTGAGTGAAGGATGTGACCGGCGAGTGAACGTGGCTCTGAACGAGGCACTGTTTAGTAACTCAAAGACCTTAAAGATGCATAGACTCGCATGCAGCGCTAGTGTACTTGGAATTGAAATTGGCCATTGAGGGAACAACCTGGAAAATTATTGCATATCAAAGACCTTGAAAATTATTGTTACCTATAATATTACAATATTAGGCATTGTGAGTTTATACCTCTTCAAGGTCTTGGTCTAACTGATAATAAAAAAAAATTACTTCATAACGGTTTGGTTCACTGATCAGCTCATCATACTTTTATAACTAATGGAAAAGAACATAGAGTAGCTGAACGTGAACAGGCATGGCTGAATACGAGGTTGTTTACAAATGGACTCCATTATAATGTATTTGGGAGCACAGAGATGCATGATTGCACATATAACTTGATGGACTATAATACTATTATTTTTATTTTTGTAATTTTTGACCGTCAAGTTTATCTATTGTAGATCTTTTGTGCCTATGGCTCACAATCGTTCAATGTGTAATAATCTGTAATTGATTGTGATAGCCTACTTACATTCAATTCCTTTATCTAATAAATCGTATAATCGTCAATAATAATTTTAGGTAGCCTATAATAAATTTCCATCTGATTAATATGAACCAATATTATCTGACAGTTCATTTCTACCGATGAAATAGTTGGGTTCTAAGCTAATTGAGGTGAATAAAGTGATATTTTGATGAGAGGGAATTTGTGCTTGGAGTATCTTTCGATAATGATTTATCATTCGTTGTTTTAGCTCTTACCTTATCTTGCATTATTGTGGTTGTGATAAAATGTATTGTTATTTTCCATCTTTGCAGTGTGTCGATTAAGAGTGGAATATTATTCAAGTGTCTATTGTCATTTTCATGAGTACAGATATTTGTTGATATGATGATATTATTTGAATTTGATCACAATTTATCACTGGTGGCATTGACAATTATTATTGTTAACTTATTTAGGAGTAACTGTGACGCTCTCTGTTTGACTCGAAATAATTGATAGGCCTACTGCTATTATGATTGTAGTTACGATTTGTTATCAGGGCTCTTATCACACTGGTCCTTTCAATGTCGTTAACAGTAACTTCAAGTGATTTTCTTTCTTTCTATTTGCGAAATTGATTCTCTCCCTATTTGTATTCTTTTTTTTCTCAGAGGGAGGTGTGGTTTATAATTCCCCGCTTAGGGTTGGGAGGCTTGGGCTGTTTGTGGTCCGTCGTGCTATTTGAATAAATAAATAAGTTTAGTTAATTTTTTTTTTAATCTTTCTCAGTCTCTCTCTTGTTCTCCATCTTTCGTATTCTTCTTTCATCCTCACTTTCTACTCATCATACTATTCTTTTTCTCTCTCTCTCTCTCTCGCTCTTTCTCTCTCTTCATAGTTTCATAAATTATTCTGGATTTTAATATTCTTCATCAGAATGTAAGAGGACTTCGCTCCAAATTCCATGTTTTTCCCGGGAGGTATTGAAGTGTGATGCTGACGCAATAATTCTCACTGAAACTTGGTTACACGATGGGATTCATAATGATGAATTATTTGATGAGCGTTATACTGTTTTTCGTAAGGATAGGCCGGGCAATCTAGGTTTGAGGGGAGGTGGGGTTCTGATTGCTGTACGTAGCTCATTGAATGCAACTTTATTGTCTGATTTATCGTCACCTAATTTTGAATCAATTTGGATCAAGATTTCATTAAATAATGCACAATATTACATAAATTCTGTTTACTTTAAACCATCGACTTCATTTGAAACCTACCTTCAATATTTTGAGTTGGTTGAATCTTTCAATGATATTTTTGATGGTAATGTGTTAATTGTTGGAGACTGGAATATCCCAGAGATCAATTGCTCCGATTTTGATTTCAGTGGCGGTTCTCGTCTGGCGGTCGCTTTGGGTCAGTTCATGGGAGTGCTTGGTTTGGAGTCTCGTAATGGGGTTTTGAATGGTAATGGTCGAACCTTGGATCTAGTTTTGAGCTCGTTTGATGTTGAGGTGGTGAGATCTGATGATTTTCTTGTGGCTGAGGATAGCCATCATCCAACTCTTTCTGTTTCTTTTCCAATAATTTGCGCTGGATCTGATCACCTTGATGAATTGTACAAACTGTACTATAATTTCAGGAGAGCTGATTTCTTTGGTCTTTATGAATCTTTAAGAGATGCTGATTGGTCTGGAGTTTATTTGTCCTCAGATGTCAATGGGGCAACCGAATCATTCTATCGACTCATTTATTCCTGTTTTGATTTATTTGTTCCAAAGAGAGCTGTTACTAATGCAACTGGTAAGTATCCCCAATGGTTTACCAAGGATATAATTAGTGACATAAAGCGAAAGAACAGATGTGCCAGGAGGAGAAGAGTCTCGGCTTATCATGATGAGGAGTTCCGGAGACTACGTTCAGGTTTGAAAAGAAAAATTTCCGCAGCCTATCATAACTATATAAATTCTGTTCAATTGAGCGTTAAGGTGATATGAAAGGTTTCTGGACCTACATTAACAATAAACGTAAAATGAGACGTACTGAGAATGTGATGAAGTGGAATAATAGAGTTTTCATTGGCAATGACATTTCGGATGGTTTTGCTGAATACTTTTCATCTGTATTTAGCAAAAGTGACAGTAACACTGAAGCACGAGACAACCTGATCAATCACTCTCCTTTTCACATTGATGCAATCTCGTCAGATGATATTTATTTATCCATAAGAAGTCTCAAGGGGGTAGGATCAGTTGGCCCTGATGGTATCCCACCTTATATTGTCAAGGGTTGCTGTGAATTGTTTTTGGAACCACTTAAATTCATTTTCAATTTAGCACTAAAGACATCTACGTTCCCAGATCTGTGGAAGCAGGCCAAAGTATTCCAATTTTCAAAGCTGGTAGTAGACAAGCTATCAATAACTACAGGCCCATTTCTATAATAAACTGTTTTGCTAAAGTTTTTGAAAAATGTATTTATAAGAAAATCTTTGGTCATGTTAAACCATTACTGACTGAACATCAGCATGGGTTTTTGCCTGGGAGATCTACTGTCACCAATTTGTTGCATTTCCGAAGTGAGGTATCAGCCTATCTTGATAGGGGTTTGCGTGTTGATACTGTGTACACTGATTTTTCTAAAGCTTTTGACACTCTGAGCCACAAGGTGTTGTGCAATAAATTGTCACTCTTTGGATTTTCCATTCCAAGTGTTGGGCTTATCTCCTCGTATCTGTCTGACCGAGTTCAATCTGTTTCTTTTGGTGGTAACCAGTCTAAATTCTATACTAGTTCGTCAGGCGTTCCGCAGGGTTCTAATCTGGGTCCTCTACTCTTCCTGCTATTCATAAATGATTTGCCTGGAGTCCTGAAGCATTCTTCTTGCCTTCTCTATGCCGATGATGTAAAAATCTACAAGGTGATTGAGCGGAGGGAGGATGATTGTCGAATGCTTCAGAGTGATGTGGATGGCTTATTTTGCTGGTGCAGTGAAAACCAGCTGAAGATCAACATTGATAAATGCGCTACTGTAACTTTCACAAGGCAGAGAGACCCCCAGGTTCCTGTTTATACTATCAATAATCTAGTAGTCAAGCGTGTGATCAATTTAAGGACCTTGGAGTGTATTTTGATTCTGAGCTTAAGTTTCATTTTCATTTGAGGAATTTATGCTCCAAGGTGTGCCAGCAATAGGATTTATTCGCAGAACTTGCTCTCATTTCAATGAAATTTCAGTTCTTATTCTGTTGTACAACTCATGTTAAAAGTTTGCTCAATTATTGCTCCGAGGTGTGGCATCCTTATCTAGTTTCTCAGAGTGTGGAGATTGAGAAAATCCAGAATAAATTTTTAAGATTTTTGTACTTTAAACACTTCAATGCAGTTTGTCCTTCCAATTACCCAACTTCTGATCTGAGAGTAATGTTTCAAATGCAATCCCTTGGGGCATCGCGTAACTGCAGATTGCTTGTATTCCTGTATAATCTTTTAAATGGAAGGATTGATTCTTCTTACCTTCTTCTTTGCTTAACATCTATGTCCCCCAAGTGGCTCGGCGTTCCAGTTTTAGGTTCCAGCTTCCTCAGTGCAAAACAATAATCACTATAATTCTCCAGTTAATCGTATGATGTGTCTTTTTAATCTTTGTGGAGCTCATCTTGATCCATTTCATTTGTCAACTTTGCAGTTCAAGAAAGCTTGTGCAGCCCTATACCCACCATCTTTCCGCCGGTAATTCTATCTAGGTTATTATCTTTTTCTTGAATCTTCTTTTCTCTTCACCCTGGTCTCCATAGTCATCATCATCATCTTCATTGTCAGAATCATCTCCAGCATCATCATCATCATCATCAGCATCTTCATCTCTCATAAAATTTATATAAATTTCCTCTTATTAGTAATGATTTTATTTTTGCATCTCTTTTTTTCAATTATTTTATCTAAATTCGCATTATATTATTCAGATTTTGATTATCTTTATTATTTTTATTTTATTTTATTAGTTTTTAGTTTATTAGTTAATTTTTTTTTTTAGTTTATCACGCTTAGTTTTATAACTTTTTCAGTTTGTAGTTTGCTTTTTGTTATTTTTATTATTTTCAGGAGTATATTTTATTTATTGTGTAAAAATATATATTTTTAAGAAATGATGTATTTTCTATTGTTTGATTGGGGAGCAATTTTTGGGGCTTGCCCTGTATGCGCCCATATTGTAATTAAAAAATAATAAATAAATGAAAAAGCATTGATAAAATACGAAATAAGAAATATTGAACTTGAGGAATTTGAACATATTCAAACATGTTGCCTGATCCGTTGTCATGGAAGCGTAATTTCTCACTTCAAACTGTCAGAATGCCTTTTAACCAACAAGAATGCTCTCCATCAAACCATGCTGACATTTTAGTAGACACAAACAAGTAGTAGTGCCCAGTCTGAACACAAGTGGTGACAATAATTGATAAGGCGGCCGGCCTTAATGAAATCAAAACAGTGGCTAATTGCACTGCAGCATTGATGTTCCATTAGAGCAAGCCGAGTTATGGAGGCCTATAGTGAGGTCCACATTATAATGGCAGTGTTTGATTAGTAATGGTATTGCTATCCTTGTCTATCATTCAACAAAGCAGATAGCGCTATCCTCTCCTATAGTGAGGCCCACGTTATAATGGCAGTATTCGATCAACATTGGTATTGCTATCCTTGTCTATCATTCAACAAAGCGGATAGCGCTATCCTCACCCATAATAAGGTCCAGGTAATAATGGCAGTGGAGAAAGATATGAGTACAACGTTGCCGATCTGCCAGTCTTGTCAATCGTCAATGCCTTCTATAGACGGTAGCTGATACAGGTTTATTGATGCAATATTAACTGTTCATTCTATTTTAGAATAATATTATCTTTTATCAAACAAGAAATTCAATGTTTCAATTATTTTATAATAAGGATGAAATATTTTGTTAATTGATTATGAATTCTACATTGCTAAAAGACGAAGTGTTTTCTTGCTTTGCTCTGTTGCCAGATCGGCTTCTAACAATGTAAAATTAATTATCAATAAACAGAATATTTCATCTTAATTATGAAAATTCATCATGAAATTATTGAAAAATATAATCTCTAGGTTGATAAAATATAATTGATTATTTTAAACGAGAATGAACAGTAAATAATACATCAATAAACCTAATAAAACAATATGAAAAATCTTAAAGCACCCTTTATTTAAAAAAAACTTTTAAACTTGTTGAATTTCTTTTAAGATTTTTAGTAATAAAGGGTGCTTTAAGATTGTTTATATTGTTTTATTGATTTAAAGAGTAGCCCATGTGAATAAAGTGTTTTTATCAATAGACCTGTATCAGCTACCATCTCATTGGCAAGACAGAGAACCGGCAACGTTGTACTCATATCTTTCTCCACTGTCATTAAACGTGGATCTCACTATACCAGAATCTATTCCATTTCAATAACGAAAATCAATTTTGCACATCATTAGTGGATTTTTTTGGAGAAAAACAGACAACTGACCTGTATTCCCGGAGTGGGACACCCCTGAGCTATACAGACTAAGACGGCCCCTTCATCAACCGAGACTTGCACTGTCCCTGTGTGATCCAAGATGGACGGCGAAATTATGCCACGGTTCTCTGCAAACAGAAATGAGAAAATATTCAATAAAATAATCGAGTATTTAATAATATTAATATCTATATATAAAGAAATATAGCCTCAAATTTTGACATTCAATAACTTTTTTCTGTGTGCACCGAATTTGATGATTTTTTAGATGTGTTCGTTTTTGTTCAGGACCAGGTTTATGGCCTATCAAATTCATAATCCGACCTCAGTACTCTTTTCTACGGTCATTCAAAGTTTACATGTTATCCTAAGGCTAGGGCCACACGAGCGCACAAAGTGCGTCCGTTGCAACTTACTTTTTGACGTCCGTTGTAGAAATACGAGTACATAGAAGTGAATTGGTAACACACGAGTTACGTGCGTATCAAGTAACGGAAGTCGTAACGGACGGTGATTTTTGAACTGCGCAGAAATGCTTCATGAGAACCAATCAGAGAAGCCTACCTCTTCGCAAAATGTTCTGTGGTTGGTTCTCATGTAATTTAATCATGATTCAAATTTAACAGGTGTTTGTGCGACCGGGCCAGTGAGTCTGAACTGAACTTTGACATGAACTTTCAACGGGAAAAGGAAGTGGTTTGAAGTTTAACTGGAGATTAAACATCAAACCAAGATTAAAGTAAGGCTATTAAATGCAATATCATCGTAGAGCATGCATTCACAGAATCAAAACAATTTCGACAATTCATGATTGAGGGAGAAAAAACAGAATAAGTCTAAACTGGTAATTTGGCATCCTATTATATTAAGTGAGCAATTTCTGTATATATTCATCTGGTTATTCTAATATCTGGTTATTTATGTCCAACGGATCTCGAAAACGGCTCTAATGATTTCCACGAAATTTGGAACGTAGTAGGTTTATGATATAAAAATTCGATTGCACTAGGTCTCATCCTTGGGGAAACTCGCTAAACGACATTAAAAGGATAATTCATCCTTGGCTGGAACAGCTGAGACTTTCGTCGTCTGTGGATAGTGAAAAGTGAGCGAATTATTCTGTAGAAAATCAAAATATCGCATCCCCGATATTCATAAGCTAACGTATAGCCAGCTGTAAAATATAAACACGATCATTTGAGAGAATTGTTTTCTGTTTATCAATAAATAAAAATAACGAGCGAAGCTCGGTCCCCGATATTAATTCTAAATTAGAGTATGAAAATGTTCGAGTTTAATGATTATTTTACAGTTTTTCAAGTGATTGGTGAATGTTATTTTGTTATTAAATTTGGTTTGTGAACAATCTAAATTGAAACTTTTCTATTTTCAAATATTTGAACTGAAAATTGAACCTGAATTCAAGTTTATGGAACATAACCTTCTTTTTGACAAATGTCTATAGTGTATAAATCAAAATTCGGGGGAGAAAGAGTTTTGGGCTGTGCCTGTTAGTCCTTCTCCAATCATGTTAAAGAATTGTATTCTGTTTATCAATAAATGAATAACAAGCAAAGCTCGGTGCCCCAATACTTAAATTCAAACGAAGAAAAGAGTGGTATAACGTGAAACTGAAGATTGAAAATCAAACCAAGATTAAAGTAAGGCCATGGAATGCAACAGCTTCGTATAGGAGGCAGCAACAGTGTTAAGAACATCAATTACTAAGTGCTAAATTTTAGATGAGACGCCATCTCGTGGGACAAGTTTTGTTAGTCTCAAAGTTGGGCACTAACTCTCGAATGAGCTATTTAGTAGGTAGTCTGCCCCCACTTTGCAACTTGGCACACTTTACTCCCCTTAAACGACTTCATAAGCATGCATTAGACATGCACTTGTGGGAAGATTTGGTTGGTTTTTCAATCATCAGGTCTAGATAACTTTACATAATCTTAGAAAATCTGTACAAAGAAACGATGAGGTGAAATAAAAATCTGTATGAAAAACCCACAGAAATCATTTTTCCAAGATAGCTTTTCATAATCTTGGAAAATCAGTGTAGAAAATCATTCTCCAAGATTATGAAAAGCTATCTTGAAAAAATGATTTTTGTGGGTTTTTCATACAGATTTTTATTTCACCTCATCGTTTCTTTGTACAGATTTTCTAAGATTATGTAAACCATGAGGTGAAATAGAAATCTGTATGGAAAATCCATAGAAATCATTGTTTCAAGATAACTTTACATAATCTTAGAAAATCTAGGTAGGAAAACGATGAGGTGAAATAAAAATCTGCATGGAAATCCGACAGAAATCATTGTATCGAGATTGCTCTACATAATTTTAGAAAATCTGTGCATAGAAACGATGATGTTAATTGAATTGTCTGTCTGTATAAGAAACCCACAGAAAACATTGATTCCAGATATTTGTCTAAAATTATGATTAAGACAATGAAGAAACATAAATAGCATTACCGTTTTTCTGCCTTGCCACTTCCTGTCATAGAATATGAACCAGATAATAATACTGGTATATCTGATGTAATATTAAGTGTTCATCCTTGATTTGAATGATCAATCATAATTTCGCGTCAGAAAATTATATTCTTAAATGATTCAATTATTAATATTAGCCTGCAGCCTGTATCATCGACCTAATTCAGCAGGCTCACATATAGTGAGGTCTGCATTGTCGTGACAGTGGAGAAAAATAGGGAAACGGCGTTGCCGATTTTCTGCCTTGCCACTGCTTTCTATGGAATAAAGCAGTATCTGATGTAATATAAAGTCTTCCATTCTCTGGATTTCGGATGGGTTTTCGCTACCTTGAAACATTCGGCAGAAAACTATCTGTTGACGTTGGAATGGTAGAAAGGGATAGCGTTGTATGCTTCGTCGAATGATAGACAAGGATAGCAACACCAACCTTCATCAAATACTGTCATTACAACGTGGACTGGACTATAGATTTGACAATATTAACCAATATGTTAGTTATCTCTTGAATGAAAAAGACTAGGAAATTGTCAAAAAAACCACTGATTTATTGATAATTAGAAAGACCGGTTTCGGTTATTACACCATTGTCAATCTCTGATAAACTGGTTAAACTAGATTAGTTATCTCTGATTAAAATGTCGTTGATCAACGGAGGAAACTGGAACTGTTTCTATTATTCAACTGAGGTAACTATAATTTCTCCTCTAATTGGAAAGCCTTCTCAAAATACTACTCCACAATCCCTCATGAAGATTGAGAAGAGTTCCAATTCCCCATAAGAGTATTCAATCAATAAAACTCCACTCTCACTTTGAACAAGACTTATCCATCAGATCACAATCTCACAATGTTTACAATGAATTGAAATCTGAAGAAATCCATCTTCTCTCATCATTATTTGCATTAGATGAGCTTTCACTCCTATAACAAGGTTTGCTGAGGATAAGTAGGCAGAGGCAAATGGGAATGCAAGCAATGATAATCCAATCTTGATCAGAAACAATATTCAGACTCTTGGCCGAGTGACGGAGTGGTTTTTGAACGCAAATTGGTTATCTGATGTACGTGACACGAAGCAAGGGGAGAAAAATGATGAGAGAAGGAATAGAAGTGAGAAAGAGTACAAAAAGTTATGGAAATATAAGGAGAAGTCCAGAGATAAGAAGAAAATAAGAAAAGAGAAGGGACGAAGGATTAGGGAATGTTGGTGGAAAGCAGGAAGGAGGAGAAGAAGTTGAAGATTGAGAAGAAGAAGAAGAAGAAGAAGAAGAAGGAAGAAGAGAAGGGAGGAATAAGATAGGGAGTTCAAGTAACTGGTGAAAGAGAGGATGAGAAGATGTGGAAGAATAATGAGAAGTGGGAGGATAAAGAGAAGATACAAGAAGTAGAAAAAGGAGTAAAGAATGTTGGTGGAGAGGAGGAAAAGAGCGAGAAAGGCGAAGGAGAAGAAGAAGGAGAAGAAGAGGAAGAAGAAGAGGAAGAAGAAGAAGAAGAGGAAGAAGAGGAAGAAGAAGAAGAAGAAGAAGGAGAAGAAGAAGGAGAAGAAGAGGAAGAAGAAGAAGAAGAAGAAGAAGAAGAAGAAGAAAGAGGAGAAGTAGAAGGAGAAGAAGAAGAAGGAGAAGAGGAAGAAAAAGGAAGAGGAGAAGAAGAATAAGTGACAGAGTTACGAAGTGGCTTAATCGACGTCTGGTAATCTGATGTACGTGACAAAGAGGTGAAGGGATAAAGAATTACGGAGAGAGAAATAGAAAAGAGAAGGTTATAGTAGTGGTGGGGCAGAAGAAGAGAGAGGGGTGAGGAAAAGGAGAAAGAATAATGACATAGGGGTTTCGTGAAACTGGTGGGAGGGAGAATGAGAACAAAAAAATTTGGAAGTAGAAGAAGTGGAAGGATAAGAATAGAACAAAATAAAGGGGAAAACGAGGAGGGAATGGAAATGACAAGAAGAAGAAGGAGAAGAAGAAAAAGAAGAGGAAAATGGAGAGGGAAAAGAGAAAAAAATGGGTGACGGAGTAATGAATTGGGAATTTGGTAATTTGATGTACGTGACAAAGAGACGAAAATTGATTGAAAGAGAAAAAGTAGGGGTGGTAGGTTGACAATTGGGGGGTTCGGGGTTGGTTTTTAAAAAAGAGGGAAGAGAAAAGGAAGAGGGAAGAGTGAAAAATAACATAGGGTGTTCGAAAAACTGGTGGAAGGAAGAATGAGTACAAACAAAAGTGCAAGTATAAGAAGAAGACAGTGAAGAGAAGAGAGAGATGGGAACTTTGGTGAAGAGGAAGAATAAAGAAGAAGAAAAAGAGGACGAAGAAGAAGAGTTAGAAGAAATTATGTAAAGGGGAAGCAACTCTGGAAATCTGTGTTGGCAAATAATCTGAAAAAAGCAATCACATTTCGCGCTTCATCGATGATGAGGCAAGAAACGATGAACTGATAAAAAATTGGTTTCAAGTTCGCAGATGTGGAGGGAGACTGCAATGATGTTGATGAGGTTAGAGAAAGAGAGAAAGAGAGAGAAAGAAGAGGAGGAAATGAGAGGGAGAGAACGATAGAGAAGTGAAGAGAGAAGGAAGATGAAAACCTTAATTGATGGATACCTTAATTTGTTATACTATTCCTTTATCACATTTGGATGACGTTGGAAAAGTCCTGAATAGGGTTGTTTCACTTTCCTAAAATTCAGTCCATTTCTACTCAAAAAGATTTTAAACTGAATTTTTTAAATTTTTCAGTTGACCAACCAATTGATATGAAACAAGAATATAACACTCAAATCTAATAATAATATTTTTGCCACACTGCACAGAAAGCAGCTGTTTTCCAGTCCCTACGTAGATCTGAAAGACATTGTTTGCAGACGACTCTCGTCTGACGTCAGAACATACAAAAGAGTACCTTTTCCAGCCACTAACATGAAACTAAGAAAGGTGATCGAAAAACAGCTGATCAAAATACTTTTCATTATTAATGTTAATTATTCAATAATTAAAACATTTATAATAATATCATCTTATTGTTATTTGAAAGAATAAAAAAGTATAAACTCAACCCCCCACATAATTGAACACCATCTTTTAGGTTATTTAGAAAAATCAGAATAAAAAAAAAAAAAATACTTGGACAATTTCCTGATATTCAGATTACCTCAGATTTGCTAGAGCTTTCACTTCTGCTTTCGGAAGTGCTTAGTAAACAACTATTCTCATATATTATATATATATATATTATATATATATTAGTAAGTCCTATTCCACCCTCTAGGTTTACTAATAATTGCGAAGTATTGCTACGACGCGGACTAGCTACAGTCGGATATGGGTCGGGGTCAGTAGCCGTACTGACAGGTGGAGTTACCGGACCTACACTTCTCCCTCTATCCTGATTCTTTACCCTCTGCTTCTTTCGCGAGATTTTCACTTTCAGGGGAAGAGTGTTTACCCGTGGCGTTACTGGCCGATTCGGCCCTCGGCCTTTGGAATACAGGATGGGTGTTAAGGGATATTAAGATAACCCTACACAAGGAGACGGATCTGACTATCAGATCCCTACCAATAATTCTATTTATAAAGGTAGTACGCAATCTGAACCAACTGCGAATTGACGGCGAGCAAGCTGTACCTGCAAGCCCGGGATGTGGTTTTTCTATGAGGTTTAAGGTGAGAGCTATGGGGTAAAGGTTGTCACAAAGTGAATTTTTGTGACGGATGGAGAGCCGTCGACTAATGCATAATTTAGCGAATTTATTCTGTTTTAGAATAGGAATAGGATCGACTTCCAGATATATTTTGTTAGATTTGCAGTTGTGTACATGCACATTATCACCATCGCCGTCAACCCCTTTAAATCATCAGCAGCGGATTCATCTAACCAGATATTTCCAGATCTTGTTTACCACTCGGCTACCGAGTTGAGTCGGTATCGCTCTTCATGAAATTTCTGGAATAGAAATATTGTTTACCGGCCTGAATTAGTGTAGCAATTACTATCATTGTCATCATTTGCTGCACCCTTAGCATCAGGAGCAGCTGAGTCAAACCCCGTCACATGACCAGTGGCGTGATCGTCTTTTCAGACTCTCATTGGTCAGGAAGCTCTTTTCCCCCGGCCTCCTAATTTTCAGCGACCCGGTGCAGCTTCAAGAAGACCTGGGAGAAAGCAGTTGTTCGGTGAACGGGTTCGTGTACGGCTGCGTTCCGAGCGGCGCTCCTAATAGTGTGTACTAGAGGGTTAATATTCTATCCTGTATTTTAGTGAATGGAATATTGTATGTCGAATTGCCGACTGTATTTGAAGATAGAACTTCCTGGGGGATTTTCTTTCTTGTTGGTTATTTTTCCTAAATTCGTATCACTGGGGGTGAACGAGTTATCCTTGGTTTTGAAACCTGTAAGGGATCTCAAGTTTGTGCTACAAATAGTTGAGTGGGAAATTTAGCTAGGCTCTTATAGCAGATTATTTTTGAGTACTTAATTTATAAGTCTCGACTCTGTCGCTTCACGACGTTTTTAATTATAATACGGGAAGTGGGAATCGGTTCGCTATTCTCCGTATCAGTATCCACGTCATTCAGGTAATTGTATGTCAGGACTGGTAGTCCGTATATTCTTCCTTCTCTGTAGTAAGGTGGCCTTTAGTTTAAAGAGTAATTTTCCTCCATTGAGTTTTTATTCTCGTAGGGAAATCCCTGTCCTTTTTAAGAATAGTTTTTCTCAATTAATTTTTATTCTTGTGGGAAAATCCCTGTTCCTTTTGAGAAAAGTTTTCTCGATTAATTTTTATCCTTGTAGAGAGATTATTATCATTTATGGTAAATTTTCCTTGCTTAGTTTTCATACTATAGAGTGGCCCAGTATTTTAACTTTTCTTAGCAGTTTCTGACTTGCTGTAATTCCTAGTAGGAAAAGCCCAATCCTTTTCCTAGAGAACTCAGGTGCAGCTTGAGTTCGTCCTTGTCGAAGTTTCTAGACTGCGACGTCCATTCTCTTTCTTTCTCTTCACTTTCCCTATTCTAAAATCCTTCTAGCTCTCAGGTACAGCTTGAGGACTTCCTCGCCGAAGTTTCTAGACTGCGGCATCCTTTCTCTTTCTTTCTCTTAATTCTTCCTGTGTTAAAATCCTTCCTGATCTCAGTTCCAGATTCGAGATCGTCCTAGTCGCGGGTTTTCAGACCCGCGAATCCTTTCTAAAATTCTTAGAAACCTGTCTTCTTTAATAGCAAATATTATTTGCTGGCTTTACCTGTGGAAAATTCACGAATTTTCCCGTGATCTCAGTTGCAAATTAGAGATCGATCTTTTGGTAGTCCTTAGACTGGCAATTACTTGGAAAAGTCTATTGAAATCTTTTCCTGAATTAGGAGTCTCTGACTCGATATTTTCCTTGTGGAAAATCCTGGAAAAATCCTTTCCTACCCTGACGACAGACTGTTGTCTTCCCGATATTATTCTACAGACTGTGTCTGTGAAAAATCTTTTCTATCCTCTCATAATAGTCGACATACTGACTATTAATTTAAAAGCGTTTCGGACGATTGAGAGTGATTCCCATACCCTTAAGGGCAGTCACAGATTGGCCCTTAATAACCGGCGCGCAGTCATCAGATTAGCGCGGAAATCCTGTTTAGCAGTTTCAGAATTGCTGAAAATCCTTTCGCAGCTGCAGGCTCGCGATTCAGAAATCCTACACCTAAAACCTTATCCTCTAAATTTTAATTACCACATAATTGAAATTGATATACTGTATTTAGCTAGCAGGTCCAGCTTGCTGAGAGCTAGAGCGCAATTCTCAGATTGCGGATTATTGAGCAGATATTTATCTGCTGTAGAGAATAATAATCTTATTATTGATTCTCTGTTCCCTATACCCTATACCGTATACCTCATACCCTGCACCCTATTCTCTAAACCACATCCGGGCTTGCAGGTACAGCTTGCTCGCCGTCAATTCGCAGTTGGTTCAGATTGCGTACTACCTTTATAAATAGAATTATTGGTAGGGATCTGATAGTCAGATCCGTCTCCTTGTATAGGGTTATCTTAATCTCCCTTAACACCCACCCTGTATTCCAAAGGCCGAGGGCCGAATCGGCCAGCAACGGCACGGGCAAACACTCTTCCCCTGAAAGTAAAAATCTCGCGAAAGAAGCAGAGGGTAAAGAATCAGGATAGAGGGAGAAGTGTAGGTCCGGTAACTCCACCTGTCAGTACGGCTACTGACCCCGACCCATATCCGACTGTAGCTAGTCCGCGTTGTAGCAATACTTCGCAATTATTAGGAAACCTAAAGGGTGGAATAGGTCATGCTAATAAAACTGACGTCTCCCATCGTGGGGCCAAGACGTCTGGCGCCCAAGAAAATCGCGAAGAGGGTTTAGGTGAATCCCAATCCGCGATGAGTGTACACGGAGAAGAGACTACTCATCAGGATGATGAAGTCGTACAGGCGGTCCGCCGGGAGGACCTCGCGGAACGCGAAGCCGACCCTAGAGTGTCGTGGGTGTATCGGCTGAATAAGGAGGAAGCGGTCGGCTACCTAGAGAGTCTCGGCCTGTCGGCAGCGGGGACTGTGATGGAGCTGAGGAGGAGGATGGTCGAGCACCTTCGATCCCGGACCGCTGCTGCCTCTCAACCAGGTACAGAGCCGGCACTGTCCCGCTCTTCAGGCACGTATAGTCAGGGAGAAGTCTGCGACAAGCTAAGAAGTTGGAATTTACATTTTGATGGTGTATCGGATGCTCCCAGTTTCATCGAGAGGCTCGCGGAACTCCAGGGCGCATATGGGATCTCTGGGGAGCAATCTCTTATAGCCCTGCCGGAGCTGATGGAGGGAGGGGCCCTACTTTGGATGCGGAATCGTCGTCCCAGTGGAGGACGTGGGCTGATTTTGTAGAGGCATTTAAACTCCGATATTATCCTCATTCTTATAGTAACGACCTTGAGAGTCAGATCATTGCAAGGAAGCAGAGGGAGGGCGAACCGGCTGATGAGTATGCCGAAGCCTTGCTTACCTTGATGAGACGGTTAGGTAGTTATGAGGGGGATAGGATGCTTCAAAGGTTGTATTTAAATTTATTACCGAGGTATAAATTATATGTTCGTAGTGTAGGGGTTAAAAATGTAGATGAGTTGTTAGATGTAACCAGAGAGTATGAGGCGATTCGTGCTGAAGAGAGAAACGGGAGGTTATCTCTGAAAAACACGAAAAGTGAAGAACAAAAACGGAGTGATCTTCAGTCTAAAGCCGCACCGAAAACGCGAGAAAACAGGGTAGGAGAAATCCAAGAGCCTAAGTGTTGGAATTGTAATAAAGTAGGGCATTGGAAGTCGAGTTGTCCCGAAATTTCTAGTTGTCAAAAGTGTAGAGAAATTTTTGATTATTGTAAATGTGTCTCACAAACCAATAAGATATCAGGAATAGCTGTAGTGAAGTCATCACGTGTTTTAAGTACGAGGTCGAAGTTGGGGGATGAGCGCATTTTTATTGATGTAGAAATTGCAGGGCAAAAATTTATTGCACTGTTAGATATGGGAGTAGAGGTATCCTGTATTAGTGGAAAAGCTCTTAAAGTGTTAGAGAACGTAGGGTGTGTAAGAAAAAGAAAATTGTAGTCACCATAAAATATTATCCAATGGGAAGTATAATAATTTTTCCACAAAAATTATAACTAATTTAAAAGTAGAAAATATTTTAGTTTCATTTCAACCGGTAGTTGTAGAGGGGCTTTCCCACGATGTGTCATTGGGTATGTCGTTTATGAAACAGCATAATATGAGTATTCAAATGCGTGATAGAATTGTAGAGTGGGAGCCTAGTATAGTTGTTAGCGGAGTAACAGGTAGCTCAAAAGGTGAAGAGATGTCTAAGTCTTGTATCTCAAAAGTTGCTACAGTAGCTAGCGAGAGACGGGAGAGTGAGAGTGATGGAGATGGGATTTATGTCCATGTGGGAGTAGGTGGAATGGATCTCAATGCTTTAATTGATACGACGACAGATAGAACATTTATCTCTGCTGAAGTAGCTAACCGTCTTGGAGTAGAGGGGGAGCCCATATTACCGGTTATCGTTTGTGGAAAAAATTATAATTGGAAGGTATCTATCACACCTAATATAAATTCGCGAATGGTTTTAGGGTTGAAAAATCTCCGTGATATGAGAGCTGTAATAGAGTTACAGCCTCATAGTATTCGCTTAAGGAGTAGGGATGATGAGGGAAAATTATCAGTTGTCTCCGGGATGGAGAAGGTAGATAAATCCCCTGTAAGAAAACTTGAAAAGTTTTCAACTCTCTCTGAACAAGCTCCTGTAAGCGGAAAAAAAGTGAAACTCCATAAAAGAGTTGAATCTATTAAACTTTATACCTGTCCTAAAAATATAGAGAAGCAGGGGAATGCTTTAAATATTAAGAATAGGCAGGATAAGGTTGTGGTACGGGATGTACTGTCACGATTTCCTCATAGAGAGGGGGGCGAGTTGAATAGAGCTAACTCAGGTTGTAGTGCAACTTATTCAATTGAAAATCGCCGTAGCGGTAGCGAATTTAGTGGGAAAGGAGAATTGAAAACCCGATCCGAGATAAGGAGATCAGGGGTGGATGATTTTGATAACAACTCATTGTATTCCAGCTGTCAACAGTATAGGAGCCGATGGAGAAGAGCGAAAGGAATAGGTAGTATTGCTGATGTGTGGAGCAGGTCGCCGAATGTGCGTTTCAAGGTGTTCGAGTGTAGGAGCAGTACTAGGTAGACTCCTAATGTGTTCCATATGAGGGGTGAATGGTTCTCTTTTCATCTTTCATCTTTTTCTCCTTGTTCTTTTCATTCTTCACAGGTGCTGCGCCGTTTTACTTTTCCTTTCCTTTCAGATTATTATACAGCTGCTTTCAGCCAGGGGCTGTCGTTATCTGTGTTATCGGGAGATAACAAGCGATGAAGTCTATTGCTAATTGCTGTTACAATAGTTGGAGCAACAGGTTGTTTCTTTTTCAGCGTTAGGTCATGCTTATCTTGTGGCTTGAGAAGCCTGACCTACTGCACTAATTATTCTTCTTTTCAGCTTCGAGGAGTCAACCGGTACCTCGGATGCTGTATTTTCTTCTCATCGCCAACCCCCCCCCCTCCTTAGTAGGAGTGGGGTGTCACAAAGTGAATTTTTGTGACGGATGGAGAGCCGTCGACTAATGCATAGTTTAGCGAATTTATTCTGTTTTAGAATAGGAATAGCATGACCTATTCCACCCTCTAGGTTTCCTAATAATTGCGAAGTATTGCTACAACGCGGACTAGCTACAGTCGGATATGGGTCGGGGTCAGTAGCCGTACTGACAGGTGGAGATACCGGACCTACACTTCTCCCTCTATCCTGATTCTTTACCCTCTGCTTCTTTCGCGAGATTTTTACTTTCAGGGGAAGAGTGTTTGCCCGTGCCGTTGCTGGCCGATTCGGCCCTCGGCCTTTGGAATACAGGGTGGGTGTTAAGGGAGATTAAGATAACCCTATACAAGGAGACGGATCTGACTATCAGATCCCTACCAATAATTCTATTTATAAAGGTAGTACGCAATCTGAACCAACTGCGAATTGACGGCGAGCAAGCTGTACCTGCAAGCCCGGGATGTGGTTTAGAGAATAGGGTGCAGGGTATGAGGTATACGGTATAGGGTATAGGGAACAGAGAATCAATAATAAGATTATTATTCTCTACAGCAAATAAATATCTGCTCAATAATCCGCAATCTGAGAATTGCGCTCTAGCTCTCAGCAAGCTGGACCTGCTAGCTAAATACAGTATATCAATTTCAATTATGTGGTAATTAAAGTTTAGAGGATAAGGTTTCGGGTGTCGGATTTCTGAATCGCGAGCCTGCAGCTGCGAAAGGATTTTCAGCAATTCTGAAACTGCTAAACAGGATTTCCGCACTAGTCTGATGACTGCGCGCCGGTTATTAAGGGCCAATCTGTAACTGCCCTTAAGGGTATGGGAATCACTCTCAATCGTCCGAAACGCTTTTAAATTAATAGTCAGTATGTCGACTATTATGAGAGGATAGAAAAGATTTTTCACAGACACAGTCTGTAGAATAATATCGGGAAGACAACAGTCTGTCGTTGTCAGGGTAGGAAAGGATTTTTCCAGGATTTTCCACAAGGAAAATATCGAGTCAGAGACTCCTAATTCAGGAAAAGATTTCAATAGACTTTTCCAAGTAATTGCCAGTCTAAGGACTACCACAAGATCGATCTCTAATTTGCAACTGAGATCACGGGAAAATTCGTGAATTTTCCACAGGTAAAGCCAGCAAATAATATTTGCTATTAAAGAAGACAGGTTTCTAAGAATTTTAGAAAGGATTCGCGGGTCTGAAAACCCGCGACTAGGACGATCTCGAATCTGGAACTGAGATCAGGAAGGATTTTAACACAGGAAGAATTAAGAGAAAGAAAGAGAAAGGATGCCGCAGTCTAGTAACTTCGGCGAGGAAGTCCTCAAGCTGTACCTGAGAGCTAGAAGGATTTTAGAATAGGGAAAGTGAAGAGAAAGAAAGAGAAAGGACGTCGCAGTCTACCAACTTCGACAAGGACGAACTCAAGCTGTACCTGAGTTCTCTAGGAAAAGGATTGGACTTTTCCTACTTGGAATTACAGCAAGTCAGAAACTGCTAAGCGAATTTAAAATACAGGGCCACTCTATAGTATGAGAACTAAGCAAGGAAAATTTACCATAAATGATAATAATCTCTCTACAAGGATAAAAATTAATCGAGAAAACTATTCTCAAAAGGAACAGGGATTTTCCCACAAGAATAAAAATTAATTGAGAAAAACTATTCTTAAAAAGGACAGGGATTTCCCTACAAGAATAAAAACTCAATGGAGAAAAATTACTCTTTAAACTAAAGGCCACCTTACTACAGAGAAGGAAAAATATACGGACTACCAGTCCTGACATACAATTACCTGAAATGACGTGGATACTGATACGGAGAATAGCGAACCGATTCCCACTTCCCGTATTATAATTAAAAACGTCGTGAAGCGACAGAGTCGAGACTTATAAATTAAGTACTCAAAAATAACCCGCTATAAGAGCCTAGCTAAATTTCCCACTCAACTATTTGTAGCACAAACTTGAGATCCCTTACAGGTTTCAAAACCAAGGATAACTCGTTCACCCCCAGTGATACGAATTTAGGAAAAGTAAAACGGCGCAGCACCTGTGAAGAATGAAAAGAAAAAGGAGAAAAAGATGAAAGATGAAAAGAGAACCATTCACCCCTCATATGGAACACATTACAGATCTACCTAATCAATATAGTACTGTTTCTACACTCGAGCACCTTGAAACGCACATTCGGCAACCCGCTCCAAACATCAGCAATACTACCTATTTCTTTCGCTCTTCTCCATCGGCTCCTGTACTGTTGACAGCTGGAATACAATGAATTGCTATCAAAATCATTCACCCCTGATCTCCTTATCTCGGATCGGGTTTTCAATTCTCCTTTCCCACTAAATTCGCTACCGCTACGGCGATTTTCAATTGAATGAGCTACACTACAACCTGAGTTAACTCTATTCAACTCGCCCCCCTCTATATGAGAAAACCGTGACAGTACATCCCGTACCACAACTTTATCCTGCCTATTCTTAATATTTAAAGCATTCCCCTGCTTCTCTATATTTTTAGGACAGGTATAAAGTTTAATAGATTCAACTCTTTTATGGAGTTTTACTTTTTTCCCGCTTACAGGAGCTTCTTCAGAGATAGGTGAAAACTTTTCAAGTTTTCTTACAGGGGTTTTATCTACCTTCTCCATCCCGGAGACAACTGATAATTTTCCCTCATCATCCCTACTCCTTAAGCGAATACCATGAGGCTGTAACTCTATTACAGCTCTCATATCACGGAGATTTTTCAATCCTAAAACCATTCGCGAGTTTATATTAGATGTGATAGATACCTTCCAATTATAATTTTTCCCACAAACGATAACCGGTAATATGGGCTCCCCCTCTACTCCAAGACGGTTAGCTACTTCAGAAGAGATAAATGTTTTATCTGTCGTCGTATCAATTAAAGCATTGAGATCCATTCCACCTACTCCCACATGGACATAAATCCCATCTCCATCACTCTCACTCTCCCGTCTCTCGCTAGCTACTGTAGCAACTTTTGAGATACAAGACTTAGACATCCCTTCACGCTTTAAGCTACCTGTTACTCCATTATCTACTATACTAGGTTCCCACTCTACAATTCTATCACGCATTTGAATATTCATATTATGATGCTTCATAAATGACATACCCAATGACACATCGTGGGAAAGCCCCTCTACAACTACCGGTTGAAATGAAACTAAAATATTTTCTACTTTTAAATTAGTTATAATTTTTGTGGAAAAATTATTATACTTCCCATTAGTTAATATTTCATGGTGACTACAATTTTCTTTTCTAACACACCCTACTTGCTCTAACACTTTAAGAGCTTTTCCACTAATACAGGATACCTCTACTCCCATATCTAATAGTGCAATAAATTTTTGCCCTGCAATTTCTACATCAATAAAAATGCGCTCATCCCCCAACTTTGACCTCGTACTTAAAACACGTGATGACTTCACTACAGCGATTCCTGATATCTTATTGGTTTGTGAGACACATTTACAATAATCAAAAATTTCTTTACACTTTTGACAACTAGAAATTTCGGGACAATTCGACTTCCAATGCCCTACTTTATTACAATTCCAACACTTAGGCTCTTGGATTTCTCCTACCCTATTTTCTCGCGTTTTCGGTGCGGCTTTAGACTGAAAATCACTCCGTTTTTGTTCTTCACTTTTCGTGCTTTTCAGAGATAACCTCCCGTTTCTCTCTTCAGCACGAATCGCCTCATACACCCGGGTTACATCTAACAACTCATCCACATTTTTAACCCCTACACTACGAACATATAATTTATACCTCGGTAATGAATTTAAATACAATCTTTGAAGCATCCTATCCCCCTCATAACTACCTAACCGTCTCATTAAGGTAAGCAAGGCTTCGGCATACTCATCAGCCGGTTCGCCCTCCCTCTGCTTCCTTGCAATGATCTGACTCTCAAGGTCGTTACTATAAGAATGAGGATAATAACGGAGTTTAAATGCCTCTACAAAATCAGCCCACGTCCTCCACTGGGAGCGACGATTCCGCATCCAAAGTAGGGCCCCTCCCTCCATCAGCTCCGGCAGGGCTATAAGAGATTGCTCCCCAGAGATCCCATATGCGCCCTGGAGTTCCGCGAGCCTCTCGATGAAACTGGGAGCATCCGATACACCATCAAAATGTAAATTCCAACTTCTTACCTTGTCGCAGACTTCTCCCTGACTATACGTGCCTGAAGAGCGGGACAGTGCCGGCTCTGTACCTGGTTGAGAGGCAGCAGCGGTCCGGGATCGAAGGTGCTCGACCATCCTCCTCCTCAGCTCCTTCACAGTCCCCGCTGCCGACAGGCCGAGACTCTCTAGGTAGCCGACCGCTTCCTCCTTATTCAGCCGATACACCCACGACACTCTGGGGTCGGCTTCGCGTTCCGCGAGGTCCTCCCGGCGGACCGCCTGTACGACTTCATCATCCTGATGAGTAGTCTCTTCTCCGTGTACACTCATCGCGGATTGGGATTCACCTAAACCCTCTTCGCGATTTTCTTGGGCGCCAGACGTCTTAGCCCCACGATGGGAGACGTCAGTTTTATTAGCATGACCTATTCCACCCTCTAGGTTTCCTAATAATTGCGAAGTATTGCTACAACGCGGACTAGCTACAGTCGGATATGGGTCGGGGTCAGTAGCCGTACTGACAGGTGGAGATACCGGACCTACACTTCTCCCTCTATCCTGATTCTTTACCCTCTGCTTCTTTCGCGAGATTTTTACTTTCAGGGGAAGAGTGTTTGCCCGTGCCGTTGCTGGCCGATTCGGCCCTCGGCCTTTGGAATACAGGGTGGGTGTTAAGGGAGATTAAGATAACCCTATACAAGGAGACGGATCTGACTATCAGATCCCTACCAATAATTCTATTTATAAAGGTAGTACGCAATCTGAACCAACTGCGAATTGACGGCGAGCAAGCTGTACCTGCAAGCCCGGGATGTGGTTTTTCTATGGGGTTTAAGGTGAGAGCTATGGGGTAAAGGTATGACGGAACTATGGAGTTGTTAGTGATATTTAAGATATCGTCAAATAGAGCACGGTATAGGGTGTAAGCTATAGAGAATAGGGTGCAGGGTATGAGGTATACGGTATAGGGTATAGGGAACAGAGAATCAATAATAAGATTATTATTCTCTACAGCAAATAAATATCTGCTCAATAATCCGCAATCTGAGAATTGCGCTCTAGCTCTCAGCAAGCTGGACCTGCTAGCTAAATACAGTATATCAATTTCAATTATGTGGTAATTAAAGTTTAGAGGATAAGGTTTTAGGTGTAGGATTTCTGAATCGCGAGCCTGCAGCTGCGAAAGGATTTTCAGCAATTCTGAAACTGCTAAACAGGATTTCCGCGCTAATCTGATGACTGCGCGCCGGTTATTAAGGGCCAATCTGTGACTGCCCTTAAGGGTATGGGAATCACTCTCAATCGTCCGAAACGCTTTTAAATTAATAGTCAGTATGTCGACTATTATGAGAGGATAGAAAAGATTTTTCACAGACACAGTCTGTAGAATAATATCGGGAAGACAACAGTCTGTCGTTGTCAGGGTAGGAAAGGATTTTTCCAGGATTTTCCACAAGGAAAATATCGAGTCAGAGACTCCTAATTCAGGAAAAGATTTCAATAGACTTTTCCAAGTAATTGCCAGTCTAAGGACTACCACAAGATCGATCTCTAATTTGCAACTGAGATCACGGGAAAATTCGTGAATTTTCCACAGGGAAAACCAGCAAATAATATTTGCTATTAAAGAAGACAGGTTTCTAAGAATTTTAGAAAGGATTCGCGGGTCTGAAAACCCGCGACTAGGACGATCTCGAATCTGGAACTGAGATCAGGAAGGATTTTAACACAGGAAGAATTAAGAGAAAGAAAGAGAAAGGATGCCGCAGTCTAGAAACTTCGGCGAGGAAGTCCTCAAGCTGTACCTGAGAGCTAGAAGGATTTTAGAATAGGGAAAGTGAAGAGAAAGAAAGAGAAAGGACGTCGCAGTCTACCAACTTCGACAAGGACGAACTCAAGCTGCACCTGAGTTCTCTAGGAAAAGGATTGGACTTTTCCTACTTGGAATTACAGCAAGTCAGAAACTGCTAAGCGAATTTAAAATACAGGGCCACTCTATAGTATGAAAACTAAGCAAGGAAAATTTACCATAAATGATAATAATCTCTCTACAAGGATAAAAATTAATCGAGAAAACTTTTCTCAAAAGGAACAGGGATTTTCCCACAAGAATAAAAATTAATTGAGAAAAACTATTCTTAAAAAGGACAGGGATTTCCCTACAAGAATAAAAATTCAATGGAGAAAAATTACTCTTTAAACTAAAGGCCACCTTACTACAGAGAAGGAAAAATATACGGACTACCAGTCCTGACATACAATTACCTGAAATGACGTGGATACTGATACGGAGAATAGCGAACCGATTCCCACTTCCCGTATTATAATTAAAAACGTCGTGAAGCGACAGAGTCGAGACTTATAAATTAAGTACTCAAAAATAATCCGCTATAAGAGCCTAGCTAAATTTCCCACTCAACTATTTGTAGCACAAACTTGAGATCCCTTACAGGTTTCAAAACCAAGGATAACTCGTTCACCCCCAGTGATACGAATTTAGGAAAAATAACCAACAAGAAAGAAAATCCCCCAGGAAGTTCTATCTTCAAATACAGTCGGCAATTCGACATACAATATTCCATTCACTAAAATACAGAATAGAATATTAACCCTCTAGTACACCACTATTAGGAGCGCCGCTCGGAACGCAGCCGTACACGAACCCGTTCACCGAACAACTGCCTCTCTCCCAGGTCTTCTTGAAGCTGCACCGGGTCGCTGAAAATTAGGAGGCCGGGGGAAAAGAGCTTCCTGACCAATGAGAGTCTGAAAAGACGATCACGCCACTGGTCATGTGACGGGGTTTGACTCAGCTGCTCCTGATGCTAAGGGTGCAGCAAATGATGACAATGATACTAATTGCTACACTAATTCAGGCCGGTAAACAATATTTCTATTCCAGAAATTTCATGAAGAGCGATACCGACTCAACTCGGTAGCCGAGTGGTAAACAAGATCTGGAAATATCTGGTTAGATGAATCCGCTGCTGATGATTTAAAGGGGTTGACGGCGATGGTGATAATGTGCATGTACACAACTGCAAATCTAACAAAATATATCTGGAAGTCGATCCTATTCCTATTCTAAAACAGAATAAATTCGCTAATTTTACACTAGACGACGGCTCTCCATCCGTCACAAAAATTCACTTTGTGACACCCCACTCCTACTAAGGAGGGGGGGGGGTTGGCGATGAGAAGAAAATACAGCATCCGAGGTACCGGTTGACTCCTCGAAGCTGAAAAGAAGAATAATTAGTGCAGTAGGTCAGGCTTCCCAAGCCACAAGATAAGCATGACCTAACGCTGAAAAAGAAACAACCTGTTGCTCCAACTATTGTAACAGCAGTTAGCAATAGACCTCATCGCTTGTTATCTCCCGATAACACCGATAACGACAGCCCCTGGCTGAAAGCAGCTGTATAATAATCTGAAAGAAAAGGAAAAGTAAAACGGCGTACTACCACCTGTGAAGAATGGAAAGAAAAAGGAGAAAAAGATGAAAGATGAAAAGAGAACCATTCACCCCTCATATGGAACACATTACAGATCTACCTAATCAATACAGTACTGTTTCTACACTCGAGCACCTTGAAACGCACATTCGGCAACCCGCTCCATACATCAGCAATACTACCTATTTCTTTCGCTCTTCTCCATCGGCTCCTGTACTGTTGACAGCTGGAATACAATGAATTGTTATCAAAATCATTCACCCCTGATCTCCTTATCTCGGATCGGGTTTTCAATTCTCCTTTCCCACTAAATTCGCTACCGCTATGGCGATTTTCAATTGAATGAGCTACACTACAACCTGAGTTAACTCTATCCAACTCGCCCTCCTCTATATGAGGAAACCGTGACAGTACATCCCTTACCACAACTTTATCCTGCCTATTCTTAATATTTAAAGCATTCCCCTGCTTCTCTATATTTTTAGGACAGGTATAAAGTTTAATAGATTCAACTCTTTTATGGAGTTTTACTTTTTTCCCGCTTACAGGAGCTTGTTCAGAGATAGGTGAAAACTTTTCAAGTTTTCTTACAGGGGATTCATCTACCTTCACCATCCCTGAGACAACTGATAATTTTCCCTCATCATCCCTACTCCTCAAGCGAATACCATGAGGCTGTAACTCTATTACAGCTCTCATATCACGGAGATTTTTCAATCCTAAAAC
Source organism: Nilaparvata lugens (assembly GCF_014356525.2). NCBI lineage: Eukaryota > Metazoa > Arthropoda > Insecta > Hemiptera > Delphacidae > Nilaparvata > Nilaparvata lugens. The sequence continues at coordinate 11,568,246 of NC_052509.1, read as the reverse complement.
CATTCGCGAGTTTATATTAGATGTGATAGATACCTTCCAATTATAATTTTTCCCACAAACGATAACCGGTAATATGGGCTCCCCCTCTACTCCAAGACGGTTAGCTACTTCAGAAGAGATAAATGTTTTATCTGTCGTCGTATCAATTAAAGCATTGAGATCCATTCCACCTACTCCCACATGGACATAAATCCCATCTCCATCACTCTCACTCTCCCGTCTCTCGCTAGCTACTGTAGCAACTTTTGAGATACAAGACTTAGACATCCCTTCACGCTTTAAGCTACCTGTTACTCCATTATCTACTATACTAGGTTCCCACTCTACAATTCTATCACGCATTTGAATATTCATATTATGATGCTTCATAAATGACATACCCAATGACACATCGTGGGAAAGCCCCTCTACAACTACCGGTTGAAATGAAACTAAAATATTTTCTACTTTTAAATTAGTTATAATTTTTGTGGAAAAATTATTATACTTCCCATTAGTTAATATTTCATGGTGACTACAATTTTCTTTTCTAACACACCCTACTTGCTCTAACACTTTAAGAGCTTTTCCACTAATACAGGATACCTCTACTCCCATATCTAATAGTGCAATAAATTTTTGCCCTGCAATTTCTACATCAATAAAAATGCGCTCATCCCCCAACTTTGACCTCGTACTTAAAACACGTGATGACTTCACTACAGCGATTCCTGATATCTTATTGGTTTGTGAGACACATTTACAATAATCAAAAATTTCTTTACACTTTTGACAACTAGAAATTTCGGGACAACTCGACTTCCAATGCCCTACTTTATTACAATTCCAACACTTAGGCTCTTGGATTTCTCCTACCCTATTTTCTCGCGTTTTCGGTGCGGCTTTAGACTGAAAATCACTCCGTTTTTGTTCTTCACTTTTCGTGCTTTTCAGAGATAACCTCCCGTTTCTCTCTTCAGCACGAATCGCCTCATACTCTCTGGTTACATCTAACAACTCATCTACATTTTTAACCCCTACACTACGAACATATAATTTATACCTCGGTAATAAATTTAAATACAATCTTTGAAGCATCCTATCCCCCTCATAACTACCTAACCGTCTCATTAAGGTAAGCAAGGCTTCGGCATACTCATCAGCCGGTTCGCCCTCCCTCTGCTTCCTTGCAATGATCTGACTCTCAAGGTCGTTACTATAAGAATGAGGATAATAACGGAGTTTAAATGCCTCTACAAAATCAGCCCACGTCCTCCACTGGGAGCGACGATTCCGCATCCAAAGTAGGGCCCCTCCCTCCATCAGCTCCGGCAGGGCTATAAGAGATTGCTCCCCAGAGATCCCATATGCGCCCTGGAGTTCCGCGAGCCTCTCGATGAAACTGGGAGCATCCGATACACCATCAAAATGTAAATTCCAACTTCTTACCTTGTCGCAGACTTCTCCCTGACTATACGTGCCTGAAGAGCGGGACAGTGCCGGCTCTGTACCTGGTTGAGAGGCAGCAGCGGTCCGGGATCGAAGGTGCTCGACCATCCTCCTCCTCAGCTCCTTCACAGTCCCCGCTGCCGACAGGCCGAGACTCTCTAGGTAGCCGACCGCTTCCTCCTTATTCAGCCGATACACCCACGACACTCTGGGGTCGGCTTCGCGTTCCGCGAGGTCCTCCCGGCGGACCGCCTGTACGACTTCATCATCCTGATGAGTAGTCTCTTCTCCGTGTACACTCATCGCGGATTGGGATTCACCTAAACCCTCTTCGCGATTTTCTTGGGCGCCAGACGTCTTAGCCCCACGATGGGAGACGTCAGTTTTATTAGCATGACCTATTCCACCCTCTAGGTTTCCTAATAATTGCGAAGTATTGCTACAACGCGGACTAGCTACAGTCGGATATGGGTCGGGGTCAGTAGCCGTACTGACAGGTGGAGATACCGGACCTACACTTCTCCCTCTATCCTGATTCTTTACCCTCTGCTTCTTTCGCGAGATTTTTACTTTCAGGGGAAGAGTGTTTGCCCGTGCCGTTGCTGGCCGATTCGGCCCTCGGCCTTTGGAATACAGGGTGGGTGTTAAGGGAGATTAAGATAACCCTATACAAGGAGACGGATCTGACTATCAGATCCCTACCAATAATTCTATTTATAAAGGTAGTACGCAATCTGAACCAACTGTGAATTGACGGCGAGCAAGCTGTACCTGCAAGCCCGGGATGTGGTTTTTCTATGGGGTTTAAGGTGAGAGCTATAGAGAATAGGGTGCAGGGTATGAGGTATACGGTATAGGGTATAGGGAACAGAGAATCAATAATAAGATTATTATTCTCTACAGCAAATAAATGTCTGCTCAATAATCCGCAATCTGAGAATTGCGCTCTAGCTCTCAGCAAGCTGGACCTGCTAGCTAAATACAGTATATCAATTTCAATTATGTGGTAATTAAAGTTTAGAGGATAAGGTTTCGGGTGTCGGATTTCTGAATCGCGAGCCTGCAGCTGCGAAAGGATTTTCAGCAATTCTGAAACTGCTAAACAGGATTTCCGCGCTAATCTGATGACTGCGCGCCGGTTATTAAGGGCCAATCTGTGACTGCCCTTAAGGGTATGGGAATCACTCTCAATCGTCCGAAACGCTTTTAAATTAATAGTCAGTATGTCGACTATTATGAGAGGATAGAAAAGATTTTTCACAGACACAGTCTGTAGAATAATATCGGGAAGACAACAGTCTGTCGTTGTCAGGGTAGGAAAGGATTTTTCCAGGATTTTCCACAAGGAAAATATCGAGTCAGAGACTCCTAATTCAGGAAAAGATTTCAATAGACTTTTCCAAGTAATTGCCAGTCTAAGGACTACCACAAGATCGATCTCTAATTTGCAACTGAGATCACGGGAAAATTCGTGAATTTTCCACAGGTAAAGCCAGCAAATAATATTTGCTATTAAAGAAGACAGGTTTCTAAGAATTTTAGAAAGGATTCGCGGGTCTGAAAACCCGCGACTAGGACGATCTCGAATCTGGAACTGAGATCAGGAAGGATTTTAACACAGGAAGAATTAAGAGAAAGAAAGAGAAAGGATGCCGCAGTCTAGAAACTTCGGCGAGGAAGTCCTCAAGCTGTACCTGAGAGCTAGAAGGATTTTAGAATAGGGAAAGTGAAGAGAAAGAAAGAGAAAGGACGTCGCAGTCTACCAACTTCGACAAGGACGAACTCAAGCTGCACCTGAGTTCTCTAGGAAAAGGATTGGACTTTTCCTACTTGGAATTACAGCAAGTCAGAAACTGCTAAGCGAATTTAAAATACAGGGCCACTCTATAGTATGAAAACTAAGCAAGGAAAATTTACCATAAATGATAATAATCTCTCTACAAGGATAAAAATTAATCGAGAAAACTTTTCTCAAAAGGAACAGGGATTTTCCCACAAGAATAAAAATTAATTGAGAAAAACTATTCTTAAAAAGGACAGGGATTTCCCTACAAGAATAAAAATTCAATGGAGAAAAATTACTCTTTAAACTAAAGGCCACCTTACTACAGAGAAGGAAAAATATACGGACTACCAGTCCTGACATACAATTACCTGAAATGACGTGGATACTGATACGGAGAATAGCGAACCGATTCCCACTTCCCGTATTATAATTAAAAACGTCGTGAAGCGACAGAGTCGAGACTTATAAATTAAGTACTCAAAAATAATCCGCTATAAGAGCCTAGCTAAATTTCCCACTCAACTATTTGTAGCACAAACTTGAGATCCCTTACAGGTTTCAAAACCAAGGATAACTCGTTCACCCCCAGTGATACGAATTTAGGAAAAATAACCAACAAGAAAGAAAATCCCCCAGGAAGTTCTATCTTCAAATACAGTCGGCAATTCGACATACAATATTCCATTCACTAAAATACAGAATAGAATATTAACCCTCTAGTACACCACTATTAGGAGCGCCGCTCGGAACGCAGCCGTACACGAACCCGTTCACCGAACAACTGCCTCTCTCCCAGGTCTTCTTGAAGCTGCACCGGGTCGCTGAAAATTAGGAGGCCGGGGGAAAAGAGCTTCCTGACCAATGAGAGTCTGAAAAGACGATCACGCCACTGGTCATGTGACAGGGTTTGATTCAGCTGCTCCTGATGCTAAGGGTGCAGCAAATGATGACAATGATAGTAATTGCTACACTAATTCAGGCCGGTAAACAATATTTCTATTCCAGAAATTTCATGAAGAGCGATACCAACTCAACTCGGTAGCCGAGTGGTAAACAAGATCTGGAAATATCTGGTTAGATGAATCCGCTGCTGATGATTTAAAAGGGTTGACGGCGATGGTGATAATGTATACACAACTACAAATCTAACAAAATATATCTGGAAGTCGATCCTATTCCTATTCTAAAACAGAATAAATTCACTAATTTTACACTAGACGACGGCTCTCCATCCGTCACAAAAATTCACTTTGTGACAATATATATATATATATAATATATATATATATATATTATATATATATATATATAGAGTTCTCATTATATATATATATATATATAATATATATATATAGAGTTCTCATTATATATATATATATAATATATATATATATATATATATAATATATATATATATATAGTTTATTTTGTGTGTGGCGAAAAATAGCGTTCGCACCACGGGCAAAAATGTTTTTCCGGCTCTCAAAAAAGCGATTTTGAGCCGGAAAAATCTCATTTTCTGCTCTAGGTGCGAAATATACTATATCATTTGTTCTATGATTGGAATATCTTTTGGTAATTTCACAAAATTTAGAGCCAGGAAAACGAAACTTTCATTATTTAGCACAGCTGACTATACTGTGGAGGAATAATAGAATAGTGTTTAAAGGTGAGCTGGATAAGACTTAAAACATAGAGGATGCAACTGGAAATATGATAGACAAGATGAAACAAGAGAACATAGAGAGGATAGGTAAAAATCTGGATAGAAAGGATAATATGAAAAATAAGACGGACTTTTTCTACAAGCTTCAGTGCCGTATTGTATTTCACCGATAATCAGAAGACAGATCGACTCAGGTTACACGCAAGTTCAATAGGAAAGAAGAGTGAGAGAGAGGAAGAAGAAGAAAGAGGACAGGGATGTGAAGACGGATGAGGAAAAAACGGTGGGAGAAGGAAGGGATAAAGAAGAAAAATAAAAAGAAGGAGAAGGAGAAGAAGAAGAAGAAGAAGAAGAAGAGAAAGGAAATGAGATTGATCGATTATTATGTTGGCAGATGAGATAAGAGCGGGGGAGCCTTGTAAATACCTCTGGGAAAACCCAATTCGTTATTTACTCAAGCTTTCCATTCGCCATTTTCCTCGCTCAACTTTCCATCAATAACTCCATCAATAATTCAGACGATCATTCAAATATATTGACTCAAAAATACATTAAAATCCATCCATCTTTCTGTTTCCTCTGTTCCACTTCATCAACTTTTCACTTCGTCTTATGTTTGTGTTTCAGTTCATCAACTTCTCTCTTTGTCCATTGTCTCTCGAATCCAGCTGCTCCTCTGTCATTATCATGATCTGTATTTGCCTTGTTTTCTACATCAAATCCTTGATAAATCCATGGTTCGGTGATAATGGAATTGATCTCAAGGCGATGGGTACACAACTCATTTCTCCGAGATTGAAATCTGAAATCCGTCCGATTTCTAACCTTCTCGAAGAAGCCTGTTCAATGAGGCTTGAAAACAAATCCTATCAAATTCGAGATTGTTTAATCAAAGTCAGAGATGTTGTATGATTTGTAAGGGCCCATTACACAATCATATAATATGAAATAATCATGCTATTGATGCTAATGATACATTCGAAAACTTCTATCAAATACCTGATTCTCTATTCTAACCTTGTTGGAGTGTAATAGTATTTCCGCCACACTGCACAGAAAGCAACTGTTTTCCAGTCCCTACGTAGATCTGAAAGACATTGTTTGCAGACGACTCTCGTCTGACGTCAGAACAGGTTTCTTCCCGGCCTAGGCCGGAAAGAGTACCCTTTCCAGCCGCTAACATGGAACTAAGAAAGGTGATAAAAAAATAGCTGATCAAAAAACTTTTCACTATTTGTGTTCATTATTCAATAATTGAAAAATTTATGATAATATCATGTTATTGTCATTTGAAAGAATAAAAAAGTATAAACTCAACCTCCCACATAATTGAACATCATCTTTTAGGTTATTTAGACAAATCAGAATAAAAAATAAAAATACTTGGATAATTTCCTGATATTTCAGATTACCTCAGATTTGCTGGAGCTATGACCTTCCACTTCTGCTTTCGGAAGTGCTTAGTAAACAATTAATATTATTATATATATATATTGGTTATTTTTGTGTGTGGCGAAAAATAGCGTTCGCACCACGGGCAAAAATGTTTTTTCGGCTCTCAATCTTTTCTAGTCCTCGGCCTACGGCCTCGGACTTGAAAACCGATTCGAGCCGGAAATAGTATATTTCGCACCTAGAGCAGAAAATGAGATTTTTCCAGCTCGAAATCGGTTTTCAAGTCCGAGGCCGTAGGCCGAGGACTAGAAAAGATTGAGAGCTGGAAAAACATTTTTGCCCGTGGTGCGAACGATATTTTTCGCCACACTACAGGTATTGCTGACAAAATAAATAAAGAATACAAAATAAAGAATACTCGTTAAGCTATCGTACCTATCTCTTGATTTTAGTGGTAGAAGATTTGCAGTCAGGATTTCAGATTCTTTTAAAATTTCACTTGGAATACCACAGTCATCTTCAAGCATTTTTGAAATGCACTAATCAACAATAAATAATTGAATAAAACTGGTTGCGAAGCGAATTAGTTTGATTCGAAACTGGAACTAAAATCATGGCGACTTCAGCTTATTATGAAAGTGGACACTCGCCCGATCTAGCGGATGACTTATTAATAATAATTAGCGCGTTGTTTCCGGCCATAAGCGGCTGGAAAGAGACAACTTTCTGGCCTAGCCCGGAAAAGAAACCCTTTTCTGACGTCGTCTGCAAACAAGGTCTTTCAGATCTACGTAGGGACTGGAAAACAGCTGCTTTCTGTGCAGTGTGGCGAAAAATATCATTCACTGCTCTAGGTGCGAAATATACTATTTAAGTCACAAGAACGGGAAGGGGCCTTTTGCAGGCGAGAATGATGTTTCTAGTCGAGGCGTTAATCGAGACTAGAATTTCATTCGAGCACTGCAAAAGACATTCACGTCCAAGTAACTTACACTATTCTTCGTCATAATAATCTACAAAAGAAAAATAATTGAGAAACAGAGAACATTACCTGCTTGTGCTGACATTACTACATAATTCTATAAACATAACCTAGTTCACAAGTTTCGAATCAGGAATTTCTTGATTGTTGTTGACAAAACTTCTGGAGCGCCAAAAAGCGGCTTTAGGAGCAGTTTTGCTGTTTCAAATTCGGAACTAGGAAACATACTCGACTGTAATGAAAACATATGATTTTATTACAGTAGAGTATGCTGTAATGAGAATCATTATGTTTATTTGTTCTACAATTAGCTGTTTACCGGCTTGATTTCATGGATGTGAAACAGCTGCAATTGGATGACTATGACAAAAAATATTTGATGGAAGATTCGATCCATTATACCAATAGAGATCGTTGTTCAAATATTTGATCAGATATTTCAAGATACTTTATGAAGATAATGAAAGTATATAGATACTGTATGAGTGTTATACTGAATGTGATACTAATGAAATGAAAATATAATAACATGTTGTCTTTTCTACTCATGTCGTTCACATTTTCCATCAACTGCATTACTTGTTCTTTGATTCAAGTTGAAACTGTTTTTCATTCAAATTATCAAACGAAAAAATCTCATCATTAGGCCAAATATGATATGAATACTATCCTTTGAACGTTTATATCAATTATATCGCCATTTAACTATATTACAAATTCAAATTAAAAAATTACGGTCATGATTATTTTGAATGATTAAATTATTCATACATCATAAAACAGCATCAACCAATCACTAGCGAGTAGCTTTGTGATAAAGGGACCATTCGCAATCCAAACGTCATTGGTGCCTCCATTTTGTGGGAGGAGTCAATGGCAATCAACCAATGGGATGTCAGAATATTGTTTCGAGCAGTTGATATTTGTGATTCGAACGTTGAATTCATGATTTTGAGCTGGATTTTTTCTTCAAATATTGGTGAATGCGTGGTAGTAATGTTTCCTTTATTATGATTTTAAAAATGAGGAATGAGTATCCAAAACATGATCCAATAAACTTGAATGAATGAACCTCGGTTCAATTTCAAGTTTCAAGACACAGTATTTTTGTGAACTGGTGAATTCAGAGGATCAAGAAAAAATCAAGAAGAGGAAGGAGAAAAAGAAAGAGGAGAAAGAGAAAGAGAAAAAGAAGGAAGAGAGAGAAGATGAAGGAGATAAAGGAGGAAGAGAGGGAAGAGAAAGCGGAAGAAAAGAAAGAGAAAGAGAAGGATAGAAGAGAAAAAGGAAGAATTGAGAGAGAGAAAAAGGAAAAAAAAGAGAAAGATAAATATGTACAGCCAATCACAACACAAGCTCACAAATGGGTAAGTCGACATGCTGAATGATGATGACTCTTACTAATAGTCAATCACATGAAAAAAGTCTAAAAAATATCAGTATAATCGGACGAAAATCTGTGCTGGAATCTTAAATTATGCTAAGATCTGTGCTGGAAATGGTGCTATTAACGTATGATAGAGTAAAGATACCAGTACGGAGTATTATGTGTAGTACCTCTACAACAAAACTTATAATTTCTTACTATTCATTGTACTGTTCTTCTTCTTCTTCTTCTTCTTTGGCTGTGCCTTATCCCATTTAATTGGGGTCGGCATTCCTTCCTCTTAGTATGCCTCTCCACAAAGCCCTATCCAATGCTTCCTCTCTCCTCCAACCACTCTCCCGCAAGTCAGCCGCTATTCTATCTCCCCACCTCATCGTAGGTCTACCACGTCCTCTCACACCATCCAAAATCAAATCCTGCACTCCTGCGCTGTACATGCCAAAACCACCTCATCCTTGTCTCCTGCATTTTCTTTCCCAGTGGTCCAACTTTTACAGTGCCTCTGATCAATTCATTTCTTATTTTATCTCTTCTTGTAACCCCACACATACATCTTAACATTCTCATCTCAGTCACTTCCATTTTTCGTTCGTGTTTCTTTCAAATGGGCCATGTTTCTGTTCCATACAGCATAGCTGGCCTCACAACTGATCTATACACTTTTCCCTTCATTTGACAATTCCTTCTCTTATCACAAAGAACACCACTCATTTTTCCCCAGTTCATCCATCCACAATTTATTCTATGCTGCAATTCCACATCGAGCCCTCCATCTCTCTGTACACTTGAACCCAGGTACTTAAAACTTGCGACTGGTTGGAGTTGGTTTTCTTGAAGCTGTAAGGGTAGCCCATCATTGTTTGCCAATACCATGTATTTTTCTTTTATCGGCTAATTTTCAGTCTCATTTCCTCCAAAGTCTTCCTCCAGCTTTCCAGCCTTTCTTCCAACTGATCTTTGGTAGGTTCACAGAGCACGATGTCATCTGCAAATAGCATGCACCATGGTGCTGGCCTCTTGACTACAGCACCCACGACATCAATGAGCAGATCAAACAGATATGAGCTAAGTGCTGAACCCTGGTGAAGGCCAACTTGCACAGGAAACTCTTGGGTCCTTCCCACACTGGTTCTCACTCGAGTGATGGCTCCCTTGTACATCTCCTGCACCAATCGAACATACTTCTCTGGCACACCTTTTCCTCTCATACTTCGCCAAATCTCTTGCCTGGGCACCCTGTCATAGGCTTTTTCCAGGTCAACAAATGCCATGTGCAGCTGAGACCTTAGCTCTCTTGCCTTCTCCACCAGCTGCCGGAGAGCAAATATTGCATCTGTTGTTCCTCTTCCTGGCATAAATCCAAATTGCTCCTCACTGATTGTGGTCTCTTGTCTCAGTCTCTCCTCAATAATCCTCTCCCAAGCCTTCATTACTATTTATCGAACAAATATTGAAATTTCTCAACTTCCTCAAGAAAATAGAATGGTTATCAACCTCATACTTCCTCATTGATTGTATAAGAAATGATAATTTCCCATTTTTTTCAAAGATTCGACGATGATTTTTCACAAATCATCCAACGTCAAAATCAGAAAACTGAATCTTGAAGACTTCGTTCACAAAAATCAACTTCAAAATCGGAAAATCGAAAAGTCTTCGGCCAGAAATTGAGATTGTTTGAAAGCTTCCACGCTTTCCAATCATAATGGAATAATTAATCCCAAAGTCAACTTTCTTACCAAGTCAGATCTATCAAGACCATTGAAAGCTGTTCATTATCGTTGTGCTCTCTCTCATGCAGTAGATATTGTCATGCTTTTCATCTCTATCTTACAATAGCTCCTGCCTTGTCAACTACCATTCTTTCTCTCTCTTTCTCTCTTCACTCTATATCTTTCTCTTCCTCTCTGTTTCTCTCTGGATATTTCTGTCCATCTCTTTCTTTTCCATTCTCTCTAACTCTCCCCCTCTCCCACTGTCTCTTCTCCTGGTCACACGATGAGAAGAATATTTTTTATATCCTTTTCAGAGAATCGACAATTATTCTTTGAAACACCGCCGATTTATTAAGTTACATCACAATATTATACTATCGTCATTCTAATTGTATTCAATATTCATTCTCATAGATTAATTTTCCATACATTGTAAAATTATTCGTAAATCAGTGTATAAGCCAGTAAATATTGTAACATACATAAATGAAGAACTCTAATCTAATCTCTCACCCTCTCACACTTGAACTCTCCCTCACACTCTTTCTCTCTTTCTCTTCCTCACACACACTCTCTCTCTCTCCTCTATATCTTCCCTCATTATCTTCTCTTCCTCAATTAATTCCTCATCCCTTAACCAGTCAATAATAATCATCAATATCTCTCTCACTCACCGACAATCATAAACCTCTATCTCACTTTATCCCTCATCCAATCAATGATAGCCATCAGCTTCTGTCTCACCTACTCACCAGTATAACACCAAACTCCTCTAAGTCACTGACCTCCCATGCAAATATCCATTGTCACTCCTCAGAGAAACAATTGAAGACCCTCCACAATCAAACCCGCCGAAATATTAAAAAGCGACCCTGATTTGAATTTTTAGACTCAAGTTGATATGCATATTCAATCTTCACTATGAGGTTTCCAATGCTGATTGGAGAGCTGGGCAAAAGATATTGGGTTAGAGAGAGATAGAGAATATGATTACAGAAGATAGATTGATAGATAGATATATATATAGAGAGAAGAAGAGAGAAGAAGAGAGAGAGATTCATACAAAGAGTAGGAAGTAGGAAAGTAGGAGAGTATTATAAGAAAAGAAAGTGGAATAATCGGACCCTAGAAGTAGAAGAACAAGAATTAATTGGAGAGTAGCAACCAACTAAGAGGTTTTCCTCCACCTACTTCTCCTTCTTCTTCTTCTTCTTCTTCTTCTCTTCTTCTTCTTCTTCTTCTTCTTCTTCTTTTTCTTCTTCTCCTTCATCATATTCTTTTCCAACTTCTTCTTCATCTCCTCTCTTCTTCTTCTTCTTCTTCTTCTTCTTCTTTTTCTTCATCTCCTCTCTTCTTCTTCTTCTTCTTCTTCTTCTTCTTCTTCTTTTTCTTCATCTCCTCTCTTCTTCTTCTTCTTCTTCTTCTCCCTCATCTTCTTCATAATATTCTTCTCCTTAGTCTTGTTCTTGAACGCCATCATCTGCAGAAGACGATAATTAAGGGAAGCCAGTAAATATTGTAACATACATAAACAGGTATCCATGTGATTCTTGCAATGAGGTATTGAGAGTGTAAACAATTACAAGTATCTTGGTATTTTTGTTGATAAGCATCTACGCTGGTCACCTCAGATTAGCTACCTTTGTAGAAAATTAAGGGTGGTCAATTTAAAAATGTACATGCTTAGAAGTATTTTGAGTCTAAAATTACTAAAATCTGTTTATTTTGCTCTATTCCAATCCTTAGCTCAGTATGGTAATTCTATATGGGGAGGAACTTTTGATTCAACTTTAAAACCTCTATTTGTTTTACAAAAGTTAGTTATCAAAACAATAATGAGGTATCCGAGAGATTTCCCAAGTGTCACATTGTTTCAAAATTCCAATCTGTTCACTATAAGACAATTGTTCATTTTAAAGACTATTAAGAAACATGTGCTCAAATTAAAAATATTCAAAATTTTCAAAGAGTAACTAGACAAGTCGCTCAAAACTTAATCACAATTGAAAGAGTTGATAGCACCCTATCCCGTAGAAGTATTTCATATTTGAGAAATAACTCTATAATAAAGTTCCAAGAGGATGGTTGATAAAGAAGCCTAAAATAAAAGATTTCCATACCTGGGTGAAAGAAAATTATTTTTATTCAATTAATGATTTGGTTTAATATTGATTGATGTTGTATGAATCTAAATTCAGCTTTATGTATATCTTTAATTTATTGTTATTTCTTAGAATGGAATATTTAGTTGGTTGAATGTTAATTACTGTTAGCCCATATTATAATATTGTAGGATCATTTATATATTAATATTAATGTATAAGTGAATAAGTTATATTAAGACTCCACGTCGGCGTACAAGTTTTCTTTTGCCGACGTGTAGCACAAAGTTGTCAATTTCCTTCCAGTTGTATTCTGTATATATTTTTGTGCAATAACGATTAGATTTGATTTGATTTGAAGAACTCTAATCTAATCTCTCACCCTCTCACACTTGAACTCTCTCTCACACTCTTTCTCTCTTTCTCTTCCTCACACACACTCTCTCTCTCTCCTCTATATCTTCCCTCATTATCTTCTCTTCCTCAATTAATTCTCCATCCCTTAACCAGTCAATAATAATCATCAATATCTCTCTCACTCACCGACATCATAAACCTCTGTCTCACTTTATCCCTCATCCAATCAATGATAACCATCAGCTTCTGTCTCACTTACCAGTATAACACCAAACTCCTCTGGGTCACTGACCTCCCATGCAAATATCCATTGTCACTCCTCAGAGAAACAATTGAAGACCCTCCACAATCAAACCCGCCGAAATATTAAAAAGCGACCCTGATTTGAATTTTTAGACTCAAGTTGATATGCATATTCAATCTTCACTATGGGGTTTCCAATGCTGATTGGAGAGCTGGCAAAAGATATTGGGTTAGAGAGAGATAGAGAATATGATTACAGAAGATAGATTGATAGATAGATAGATATATAGAGAGAGAAAAAGAGAGAGAGATTCATACAAAGAGTAGGAAGTAGGAAAGTAGGAGAGTATTATAAGAAAAGAAAGTCGAATAATCGGACAATAAAAGTAGAAGAACAAGAATTAATTGGAGAGTAGCAACCAACTAAGAGGTTTTCCTCCACTACTTCTCCTTCTTCTTCTTCTTCTTCTCCTACTACCTCTTCTTGTTCTTATTCTTTCTCTTCTTCTTCATCTCCTCTCTTCTTCTTCATCTCCTCTCTTCTTCTTCTTCTTCATCTCCTCTCTTCTTCTTCATCTCCTCTCTTCTTCTTCATCATATTATTTTCAAACTTCTTCTTCATCTCCTCTCTTCTTCTTCTTCTCTTCTTCTTCTCCTACTACCTCTTCTTGTTCTTATTCTTTCTCTTCTTCTTCTCCTACTACCTCTTCTTGTTCTTATTCTTTCTCTTCTTCTTCTCCTACTACCTCTTCTTGTTCTTATTCTTTCTCTTCTTCTTCTTCTTCTTCATCTCCTCTCTTCTTCTTCATCTCCTCTCTTCTTCTTCATCATATTATTTTCAAACTTCTTCTTCATCTCCTCTCTTCTTCTTCTTCTTTCTTCTTCTTCTTCATCTCCTCTCTTCTTCTTCATCTCCTCTCTTCTTCTTCTTCTTTCTTCTTCTTCTTCTTCTTTCTTCTTCTTCTTCTTCTCTTCTTCTTCTTCTTCTTTCTTCTTCTTCTTCTTCATCTCCTTCTTCTTATCCTCCTGTCTTCTTCTTCTTCTTCTTCTCCTTCTCCTCAAGTTCCTTTTTTGTTTCTTTTCCTCATTCTTCTCCTCCTTTATAGTGATCATATTCTCAAGTTTTTGTTTCTCCTCCTCGTATCACTTTTGAAGAGCAAAAATAATAAAAAAAATTATGGTGATAGAAAGATAGATGATAAAACGTCTAGTCAACGAAGAATGAAGAGAAATAGGAGGAGGAAGTGTGAAAAGAGAAGAATGAGACGTAGAGGAAGAAGAAAAAGAGAAAGAGGAAGAAGAAGGAGACAATTCAGAGTAAGAACGCAGAAGAGACAACTAACTAATCTGGGTGTTTCTGGTTGGTTGGTTGGCCAGGATCTGTTTTTGTCACCAGTCTGGCCACAATCTATCCAAACCCTCAACCCTTGGACTATAAACAGTACTAGACTCTAAACCTTCTAAACCTTTCACTCTCCCATTATTCTTCCAATTAATTATAACTTTAATAATAAATATATTTAATTCAATTTGTTATCGAAAGTTTATATAAGGTAGAGGCCCAATCTTGGATTCTTTCATTGTGAATTATTACGGTTAATATTATACTTTTAATTTACAGTATAAATTGAAATGGACATAACCTACATGAATTAGGAAATTGAAGAAGTTTTGGGCAATAGACTGTTTTTTATTTTGCGACAACTGTTTTGTTTACTCTATCCAATAAATAAATAAACAAACGATAGTGCTATTTACAATACAAAACTGTTATTGACCGAGCGAAGAGAGGTCTAAGATTCAAGTAGACGGTTTTGCATTTCTTTTTATGTTTTTAGGTTCCGCATTTACAGCGAAACGCAGCAATAGATTTTCATGAAATTTGACAGGTATGTTCCTTTTTGAATTTCGCGTCGACGTATACATACGATTTTTTTGAAATTTCGCATTCTAAGGTTAATACAAAAGGAAAATGAGTCTCCTTTGAACGCCAATATTACCGTAAAAATCAGACTTTGGAATTATTCATCATAAATCAGCTGTCTAAGACTATAATACTACCCGTTCAAAAACATCGAACATCTTGAAAATGTATCTTTCCATCAACGTTAGTAGACAGTTGGCTATAATACTACCCATTCAAAAACATCGAACATCTTGAAAATGTATCTTTCCATCAACGTTAGTGTAGACAGTTGGCTATAATACTACCCATTCAAAAACATCGAACATCTTGAAAATGTAACTTTCCATCAACGTTGTAGACAGTTGCAGCCAGACCTGATAACAGCGCTCACACTCACATTCCGGGACGACACGACGTCACGGTACGATAGGACAGAAAGCTCTATGTTTATTTAGAATTTTCTCTAGACATTCTAAATTGATTAATTATTTATTAATTTTTTGATAAAACATAACAACAGGTCAATGTAACTTACTGAGCGCGAGGTCTACCGTTCACAGAACTACGAGTAACTACGATTCATAACTTATCACTCTATCAAAATGATCACTCTAATTCAAAATATATCATAGATTCACACCCAAAACAACAACGAGCGACAGTTACTAGTACATGTTATGAAAAGGCCAATAACACATAGCATCAGAATATCAGAATAAATTGTGTTCAAAATGCATGCATATTCTATTTCGCGGTTAAATGGGGCATGATATCGCATCGGAGGCTACTTTCACGTTTCAACTATTTCAACTGCCATCGAAGAGAAAGAAGAAGATGAAGAAGAAGAAGAAGAAGAAGAAGAAGAAGAAGAAGAAGAAGAAGAAGAAGGAGGAGGAAGAGGAAACGAGGAAGTAGCAGCTCTGTCAACTCAATTTGAAGTCAGCTTCAAGCTACGCACCATTTCAGGCTTAAATCACCTTCAGTTACTCACGGTTCCCTTCTTAATTTTCGTACTTTTTCGGGGGTTCCTTACTTTTTCCACTTCTTCTTTCTCTTCTTCGATTCACACCGTAACGCAACCCATGTTGAAAATATATTTCGTATTTTGGGAGAGCGTAAGTTCTGCTACAACAGTCAGCACCAAAGATTTGAAATAAATTGAATTAGATAAGTATTTATAAAATTACAGTTATTACTTTCCATTCAAGATGGCGGCTAAAATGGTAAAAATGTTGTCAAAGACAGGGTTTTTCGCGATTTTCTCAAAAACGGCTTCAACGATTTTGATCAAATTCATACCTAAAATAGTCATTGAAAAGCTCTATCAACTGCCACAAGTCCCATATCTGTGAAGATTTCAGGAGCTCCGCCCCATCTATGCAAAGCTTGATTTCAGATTCTTAATTATAAGGCTCCAGATACAATTGAAACTATGCAAAATTTGATTTTGGATTTCCAATGAACAGCCTTCAAATACAATTTGAACAAAACATTTCAAGTGAAATAGATTGGGCATGAAAATCTTTACAGTAACATTTTCACCAAAATTTGAAAATAAACTCGAAATTCGAGAAAATGTGATTATTCAATTGCACTTTATTGAATCATTCACTATGAAGAGATAGCAGACCTCGTGCGTCTCCAGCGTTATTGTGCTGTCACCAGCTGGCTCAGATCTTTGAATAGTAGACTTGAGATGCGCGTGAACACTAGCGTCAGGTGATCAATTTTCATAACGGCAAGGAAAGTTGTGTGAGTGCGCCACACCAGATTTTTGTAATTTGAATTGATATTGAACAAATATTATAGTGGTATTGACAACATCAACGTCTTATTCTTTCAATTATGGGAAAATATCTTATCATAACATCTCCTTCCATGCAATCAAGTTATTAGAAATATATAATTTGTTGATTGAGATTGTTACTGACCTGCTAATCGGATATTGGCAGGGGACGAGACCTCGACATGCCTTGTCAGCTTATGCCGGGTGCGACATCTATAGGTGGGGAACTGGTCACTGAATTCAAGATTATGCACCAGCAGTTCGCCAGTGGGAAGCACGTGGAATTTGCCATCTGAAACAAAGCAAAAACAACACATTATCATCTTTTTGTACATATTTTCCTTGTGTACACCCCTTGTAGACATTTTTTAATTATTTTTCAACAGAAACACATTTACAAGGACTTCTAATATAATTGATGTGAGATTTGAATAGTCCATCTATATAATTATATAAAAGCGAAATAGCACTCACTCACTGTCTGACTGACTGACTCACTCACTCACTCACTCACTCGCAGAACTAAAAATCTACCGGACCAAAAACGTTCAAATTTGGTAGGTAAGTTCAGTTGGCTCTTTAGATGCGCACTATGAAATCTTTTGGCGATTTTCCAACTGTAAGGGTGATTTTTAAGGGTTTAAAGTTCGTCTTTTAGCATGTATATTCTTCTTATTCCAATATCTTAAAATTATAATTGGAATGTCTATACCATATGTTAATATAGAACTATAATCTAGAGAGAGTACCTCTTCAAAACAGTTGTTCTGGTAACTAAATTAAGAATTTTGTCAGGTTGGCATTAAGTTGAGTTGACTTTGTTAGGTTGGCACCAAGTTGAAGATTGGAATGCATTTATCCAGGACCTCCTTAATACCAATTTATCCTGTACTTCCTAAATACCTATTTAGGAGGTCCTGATTTATAGCGGAAAAATTGATTGGGTACTGCTACTTCAATCAGAGCTATTCCTGGGTGTTTTTCGAGATAAAATCGACATAATACGTTCAAATTTGGTACAGAGGTTCCGCTGAGGTCTACATGCAGGCGAGCGAAGCGAGCCCGCTGATCTCATTTTTGGACGATCCAGTCGTGAGTCCAGGGGGCGGAGCCCCCTGGCTAGACGGATATGGCGAGTGAAGCGAGCCTGACGGCTAGTAGGATTATAATAGAACTTTACGTAACAAGTCCGGTAACGATAATTTACCGCATAAGTATGATTGTTTCTGCCCGAAACGTAGTTGAGGGCAGAATTATCATACGAATGCGGTAAATACGTTACCGTTCAAGTTACGTACAATATTTTTTGTCATACTTATCTGAGAAAGAATAATATTGCTGAGAAACAGAAACCATAGCTCTTCGAGCTACTGCATTCTATAAACATGACCTAGCCCGTAGCGCCTAGTTCATAACAGACAGACCCTTCGAGCTCAAATAAAATAATAAAGGCCTAAATTATAAGATTTTAGATGAGTTATTATAACTTGAAACTCCTTAAATGAGTTCTTTGATTATTTGAGCTAGTATATTAATTACTCACATGTTATTAGGACTCAGTAGTGTCCCAACATACTTGACTGTGAAGAGAACATAATTTTATGATCTCTTTACAGTATAGTATGCTGTAATGAAAGTCATATGTTTTCTTGTTCTGCAAACAGCTGTTTACCGGCTTGATCTAATGCATGGAAAACAGCTGCAATTGAGTAATTATGACAAACATTGATAAACAACTAAGGGTAGGCACACACCGGTTAGTCAAGACAAGACTAGTCACGATTAGTCACAATACTTCATATAGTTGCTTATGAAGCAACACACACCGATTAGTCATTGCAATTAGACATGTCTTCATAAGCAACTTTGTGAGTGTTTGTAACGTGTCTTGTCTTGTCTAACTGTTGTGTGCCTAGCCTAATGTGAAATAAATTAAATTGCAATATTGAATTTCAAAGATTGATAGAATATCTAAAGAGATAGTCTAAAGGTGCGTACGGATTTAGGCGCCGCGAACATGAGCAATTCACTTTTAATCAGCTGATGCCAAGCTTTTTATATCACT
Source organism: Nilaparvata lugens (assembly GCF_014356525.2). Lineage (NCBI taxonomy): Eukaryota > Metazoa > Arthropoda > Insecta > Hemiptera > Delphacidae > Nilaparvata > Nilaparvata lugens. The sequence continues at coordinate 11,549,428 of NC_052509.1, read as the reverse complement.
GTATCTTACCGTTTCTATAAAAATACAGATATAGTCAGCTGATTAAAAGTGAATTGCTCATGTTCGCGGCGCATATATCTGTACGCACCTTTACAGTAGCATCAAGATATTCCCTTTTTTCTTTCATAACTGAACCTTCTAATTGAAAGATGAATATACACTTGTGACAAAATTCTGTAACAAGGTCTTTGATTGAACCTTTTTATTGGAAGTTAAATATACTCTTGTCACAAAATTCTTGTTTTGACACATGATATATATAAACTTCATCTCCTCTCTCCATTGATTAAATCATGTAATATTCGTGGAAAAATAAAAAAATGAAAATTCTTCCTGAGTTTCAATTTATATCTTTCATATTTTTTTTAGCAAACTATTCATTGAGAAGAAAATGTTCATGTGAACTAACAGAGTTCTAAATGAATTGACCATATGACTTCAACTTGGCAAATTTTGAAACAGATAATCACGATATCAGGTTAAAACTCAGACCAGTAATAGAATAGACACCGCCTATTGTATATCAATACTGAAAGTCGATGAGCCAACATCTACTGCCATATCGCCATATCGTGACGTCAGCATCGGATAAAAAACTTTTCTGCAGAGTTTGTTTACATTGTTTTCTATTTCTATTCCAGCGGGAGTTTACCATTTCATAAATAATAATTTACTTCCATCTGAAATAGACACAATCAGCTAAGGAAAACAATGTAAACAAACTCTGCAGAAAAGTTTTTTATCCGATGCTGACGTCACGATATTGCGATATGGCAGTAGATGTTGACTTCCCAGCCTGTCTATTCTATAACTGGTCTAAGAGTTAAAATAAAAAAAGGCAATCGTGTGTAAAAGACTTTGTTTTTCCTGTTTCCCTAGCAACGAATTCGAATATGATGAAACCTATTCGTGTCGAGGGGGCGTTCGGTGTTATGCGGTTGCTATTCGGTACCGAATTCAAACCGAATCATCGTTTCACACTTCTCGGAATTTGCCGAAAACGAACCGAAAACGAAACGAACCGAATGAGTGTGAAACTAGCCTAACAAGTACTTTGATAATCAAACCTTTTAATAAAATATATTGGAAGTTCAATAAACACTTGTGACAAAATTGTATCACAAGGTTTTTGATAATTCAAACCTTCTAATTGGAAGTTGAATATACTTTTGTGACAAGATTATGTCACAAGTTACCTAATTCTGTACATTTTTGATCTTGTATATCAAAACATGAAAAGAAATCTCTTTACAAAGCCTATTCATACCAATCTAGCAACCCAATAAAACATCGACAATATCATGTCAACTCGACTGAATATTCATAACAAATTTTCCCCACGTTTTCAAAGTCTCTCACTTTTATAATGGATAGTAACCTTCACAGCTCTATTTTAAGAAGTATTTTATAGTATTTGTAGTGTTGTAGTAGAGTAGTTATATTCTAAAATGTAGCCGGCATAACTCGCATTCCTGCCATAAAATTCAGAGCGACGCTTCCATAAAACTGCAAATGTCTTTCATAGTCATGATGCAACTATAAACTCTGCAACGGAAACTTTCCGCTATCAACTATTGGCCAGATGGTACTCTTTCTCTCTCTCACACACACTCTCTCTCTCGTTCTCTCTATCTCTCCTCTTCTCTTGCATCTTTTTCTTTCTCACATTCTCTTCTCTTATTATCTTCTCTTACTATCTCTCTCAATCCCAATTCAATATAACCACTTCAATATAACCAATTCAATCTACTTCAATATGATCGGAATTTCCGAATCATTTTTGAAGCCTAGTATTTCATCAAATTTTGTTGCATTGCCTGGATAAAATCTTTCCGGAATGATAGATTAAATAAAGCTTGTGGGGGTGTAGCAATTTATGTGAAAGATGATATCAAAACAAAAGTTTTAATCACATCTAAACAAGAGTATTGTTCCAGACCAGAGTTTATGCTACTTGAATTATCCTTATCTAGTAATGATAAATTACTCGTTGGTATCTGTTATCGCCCACCAAAAATAGGTCATTTACAGATTCGAAAATGCCTTGCTTTCTCTTATGCCTTGTTATAACCGTATACTAGTTATGGGGGATATGAACACCGACTTGAACATGACGAATCGTAACTTTGACTACTTTCAACTGACTACAATTTTCCAATGCCTAAACATGACTATTTTACCCCTCGATCCAACTCATCATACTAATGAATCAATGGGGTTGTTCAAGCAGGCCAAATCTCAGTCCCAGCTATTTCTAGACATGATTTGATCTACTGTGTACTTTCCCATAAGATACCCAAGCCAGAACAGAAAATTATCACTTATAGAGACTTCAAAAACTTTGATGAAGCCGCCTTCCTGACTGATGTGGCTCAGACTCCATGGCATCAAATTGAAGCATTACCCTCAGTTGATGACATGGTCAAGACTTTCGAGAATCGGACTTTGACTTTGTATGACAAACATGCACCTTATGTGACAAGGAGGATTAATAGAAAACGACGAGTACCGTGGATGACTGAAGACATACTTAAGATGATGGGACGTAGAGACAAAGCACATAGAAAATTTAAAAAGACATTTGACTTGGACAGTTTGATAGAGTATAGGAGCCTTAGAAATAGGGTTAAACAGGAATTACGGAACTCAAAGATTAGGTACTTGAATTCGTTTATGATAAACAATAGACAAGACTCTAAATCACTTTGGCAGGGAATAAAAGAATTCGGGCTTGGCAAACAGAAATCGAATCCACAAATTGACTTACCATTGAATAATATAAATGACTATTTCGTTTCACACTCTAACCAACGCGACGAAATTGTCATTGCTAATCATATAGATGATCTTGAAGAGCAGGTTACAAACTTAGATTTACCAATCACTGATCAATTTCATTTCCATCCAATCTCAGAAGAAGACACTTTCAGAGCAATTCAACGTATTCATAGTAATGCTATGGGTGTAGACAAAATTCCTATTAAACTTATCAAGAAGATGTTATTTGCTGTTTTACCAACCATTACATACATTTTCAACAAGTCACTTGAAGAAGGCATTTTCCCTGAAAACTGAAGTTGCTCTGGTTCGCCCTCTAAATAAAGTTCCATCACCCAATAAAGTTGAGGATTTTAGACCAATCAGTATTTTACCTGCATTGTCCAAAGTGCTAGAAAGACTCATTCATGCTCAAGTTGTAAAATTTCTAGACAACAATAGTAAGCTTCATAACTTTCAATCAGGCTTTAGAAAATTCCATTCAACTGAGACAGCTCTGCTTCGTGTCACTGATGATATAAGGTTAGCTATGGACCAAAGAAAATGCACCATCCTCACCCTATTTGATTTTTCTAAAGCATTCGATACTGTTGATCATACAGTCCTTCTGAATAAGTTGGCTATTCTTAGTTTCAGTCACAACTCGTTAGTTTGGTTTAAATCCTATCTATTAGGTAGGAAACAATGTGTATCTGTCGGTGACAAAAAGTCAACTTGGAAAAACGTTATGCATGGAGTACCACAAGGTTCAATTTTAGGCCCTCTCCTCTTCACTTTGTATGCTAATGACCTTTCTTCCATTATCAAATTCTCCAGTTTCCATTCTTATGCAGACGACCTTCAAATCTATTTAAGCTGTCCCATAACAAAAATTAATGAAACAGTTGGAATAATGAATCAGGATATCAATTCGATAGTGGAATGGACAAAGAAAAATGGCCTTAAGCTTAATCCCATCAAAACACAACCCATTATAATTGGATATTCTCGTCTTATAAACAATATTGACCTTGAATCGATTCACAAAATTAGTGTAGACGGTAATGACATTCCTTACTGTAGCTCAGTTAAAAATTTAGGCATTATTATGAATAATACTCTTGACTGGTCAGAACAAGTGAACAAAACTTGTAAAAAGGTATTCTCAGCCATGCATGCATTGAAGAAAATGCACGATATCCTCCCTAGAAACATTAAATTATTATTGGTTCAATCTCTCATCTTCCCACATTTAATGTATTGTAATTCTGTTCTTAATGATATGCAAGTCACTCTGAATGATAAACTACAGCGTTGCCAAAATTATTGTCTACGTTTAGTCTACTCTCTCCAACGCCATGATCATATCACCCCAGCCCACATTGCTAGTTCAACATTGAAGCTTCCCGATCAGAGGCTTTTTCGAATAGTCAAGCTTGTTAGAGATATCTTGAAATACGGTAATCCGAACTATTTTAAAGATGATTTCAAATTTGTCTCTGAAGGTAGGAGGATAGATGCTTCACATACTAGAACCGGAGAAAGTACTTTAAGGATACCCAATCATCGTACTACTATTTTCACAAAATCCTTCTTAGTCAGTGCCTGTCGTGCATGGAATACACTTCCTGTTTCTATCAGGTCTATCGAGAGCCGAGCGAGCTTCAACCTGACTTTAAAAAAACATATTTTGGAACAAATGACTGAAACTGTCCGGCCCTAGAACGATCACATGACAACCATCCCTCACCCATTCCACCAATATAAACCTTTAAACCATGTTATAGAACGAATTGTATATATATATATATTATATAAACTCATGTTATTTCAATTATCCACTGCATACTGCTGTATATTACTGAAATTTGATAACCCTGATCTACTTTCAGCCTACTTCATTTTATTAATCAATTATTTGATCTTCTACCTATATAGTTATTTTACTTTATCAATTTTTTGTTTTTTTCTCTTCAATATTCATATTGATTAAAACTTTTACAATATTTCCATTAATAAATAAATCCTTAGTTTAAATAACGAAATTAACGTTTTGGTAGAGAGTTAGTGGGGAGGATATTTTTAATATTCTTCCCAAAGAATGGACATTGATATGTCCAAAGCTCCGCCAATTTATGTAGATGCATAACAATATGATTATTATCTATAGTTATTATATTACAAATTGCTTTTTCATATCATATACAGTTCAATAGTTATTTTCTTAGTCTATATTATGTAAATTCATCTATAACTTTGCTGTATTGTAAGCTATTGTATATAAGTGTATAAGCCAGTATATATTGTAATCTACATGAATAAAGTACTCAATCAATCAATCAATCAATCAATCAATCCCTCTTTATTTCTTTATTTCCGCTATCAACTATTGGCCAGATGGTACTCTTCCTCTTTTTCACACTCACTCTCTCTCTTTCTCTCTATCTCTCCTCTTCTCTTGCATATTTTCCTTCCTCACATTCTTTTCTCTTATTATCTTCTCTTACTATGTCTCTCAATCCCTCTTTATTTGTTTGTTCCCCTCACTGTATTTTCTCTATTTTTTAATCCTTTTTCATCGTTCTCTTTCTCTTTGTCACTGTTTCTCTCTTTGCCACTCTTTCTCTTTCTCCTTTCCTATTTTTCTTCCTCTAATTACTCATATTCTCTTCCCTTATTATATTCTTTCTATCCTCTCTATTCCTTTCTCTCTCCATCTCAATGTTACCCTCACTGTTCCTGTGTATTGGTCATACGGTGAATTCGTCATTTATTTTTTAGGGGGAATGGTTGTGATTTGATTTTTCTCTCTCTCTATCACTTGTATATTTCTCTACGTGCGCTCAACTTCTATCTCATTCTTTCTTCTTTTTCTCTATTACTTTTCAGTTCCATATCTTTTTTTTGTAATTTTGGAGGAGAGAATAATTTTGATTTGATTACACTCTTTCTCTCTCACTTGTTTCTGTTCTTCCATGCTCTTCACTTCTCTCCATCTCATTCTCTATTCTATTTCTCTGTCTCACTTTTTAGTTTTTTATCTCTCCCCTTTTGTTCATGTTGAAGGAGAAAACAGTTTTGATTTGATTATCTCTCTCTCTCACTTGTTTCTATACTTACCGGCTCTCCACTTCTCTCCTTCTCCTTCTCATCCCTACCTTTCAGTTAATTGTTTCTTCATCTCTTCTCTTCTGTCCCACTCTGATTCTCTCCCATATAACATCTCCGTTCATTTTACAGCTGTTATAAAAAGTAGACGTCGAATGAAATTTGAATTTGCATCCATAGTAATTAAATCATTCTAGTGGTAGTGTATCTGAACATTCCTGGTTCTGATATTCTCATTCCATTTTTGTACTTAACATTCAAAGTGTTTTAATGGAATTTGTCATATTTCTACTTGAAGATTTAGGAATTATTGTCACAGTTTGTTATCTCTAAAGCTGCGTTTACACTGGTCAAGTTCCCTTGAATTCACGTTTTTTTTGAAATTTGAGTTAAATTGACGATTTTGAAATTTCGAAGTCAAGTTGACTTGGACTCAAGTTTTCATTCACTCAAAGGATAATATAATAATGAAGTAAAAAATCTAATCAATCTCAAAGTTCACTTTTTACTTTTAATACTTCCTCTGTGCACCGTACTTTGCTATCAAGTTGTTTTAATACATTCTACATTGACTGACAACTGTTTTTATCTTTTTCCCCAGTTGCAGGTTGGATTGTACCTCCAAGATTCAAGTTGACTCCAAAAATCAAACATGTTCAACATAGAGACATAATTACTCATACACGTTTCCTAAGCTCATCCAATGAGCTAATGAAGAAAGTTATCTATTATAGAATAAACCCAATTCAAAATTAAGATTTTTATAATGAATATTGTTAAGTGAAATCATGAATTTATTCCGAGCAGAATGATCTAATCAGTATTCGCGAAAGAAAAGCTTGTTAATCACTCAATCATTCGAGTGTAGTGTGCATTATCTCCATATATAAAAAATAATGTGTGTTGTGTGTAAGTTTGTTTGTTTGTTAGTTTGTTCTCGCCACACTGCAAAGAACGCAGCTGTTTTCCAGTCCCTAGGTAGATCTGAAAGACATTGTTTGCAGACGACTCTCGTCTGACTTCAGAACAAGTTTCTTTCCGGCTAAGGCCGGAAAGAGTATCCTTTCCGGCCGCTTTTTGAAAATGTGTTCAAACAACAGAACTGTGCCATATGGTGCATTGTGTTCAGGAGGGTGAGATCGGAAATTTCCACCCCACTCTGAGTACCCTACGACGTCTGGTTCTTGAGATATGAGACATCAAAGTTCCCCCCCCCATCATAAAACATTCTTATTCTATTTATTATTCTTATATAGCTGATGCCAGAAAGTTGGGTGGCTTCGTGGGTCACATGGTGTTACCTACTCACAGTTGATGCAATGCATCTATCTATTGCCAAGCTAGATGACAACTACTTGACAGCATCAGCTGTTGGAACGCACAAGAGACCCACGAAACAGCCTAACTTTCTGGCGTCAACTATACCTGTAGTGTGGCGAAAAATATCGTACGCGACTCTCTCAGAAAGGTGTTTCCGGTATTCGGATAACATATTCTCATATGAGAGACATATTCTCATATTAGAAACTATCCTCATAACATAAACACCAACTTTCTGTGCTTGTAGCGTAATATACTATTGTTCCCTATAATTATACTCAAAAACTACTTGACAGAACGGCATGAAACTTTGGGAATATGTTGTGTGAATATTGGGGATGGTTTCTGACCAGAAATTTTAATGGGGAGGCTAATAATAATTATATATTGATCCATTTCACAGACTCATGTTTTCGAAATTGTCGGCTGGGCGCCTACTGTAGAACGGGAAGATCGTCATGATTAAAGATCATGTTGTGATAATATGATCTAGCTTATGAACTTACCAGCTGTAATAAACACGTTACTCTGTGATAAAATTGTTTACTGATATTAAAACTGGGAATTTTAAGCACATAAGAAGTTCGTATTGAAATGTAAATGAAAATATTGATTGTAAGATAAATTCATGATCCACCAACTAAAGTAAAGTGTGACATGAGATACATTGACTTTTTAGCGGCACGAAGTTCACGGGGAAGCTAGTGAATGAATAAATGCATGAATTTGAAATTAATAATCAATGACGATTCCATTTGAAAAATTCTACCAAACAAAAATCTTGCCCATGATCCTCTTAGAGTATCCTTACTCAATTCTACATCTTGCACTTCAAAGATTATCTCAGATAATCGGCATAATGTGAAGAAGAAACATTGAATTACAAATCAAACAAGAGGAGTGCAGAAATGGAATTAAATACAGAAAGAAAGTAGCAAAAATGCGCTGATATTTTGGCATAAGTCGGTTTTGAGAGGCATTAGTTAGGCAAATATTCTTGTTGAATTCTTTCAGTGAGGGAAAAGGGACATAGAGCGAGAGGGGAATATGGAAGGAAAAGAGATAGTGAAGAGTGGAAGATAGTAAGAGGGAAAAAGGAAGAAAGGCAGGGAGATAGAGAGAGTGAGTGTGAGGGAGAGGAAACGAAGATAACTGGCCAATGAATAAAATATGAGTAGGGAGCAAATTATTCGAGTAAAGTCAAAAGCGTAGGAATATGATGGGTAGAAGAAGATGGAGGAGAAGGAGAAGGAGGATCAAAAGAGATTTATGAAGAAGTTGAATGACTGGAAGAGGAGGAGGACGAGGATGAGGAGAGTGAGGAGGAGAAGAAGAAGAAGAAGGAGGAGGAAAATGATTCTTATTTCACCCTGAAGAAGAGAAGTAACATGTGAAACTATGAGAAGGAGAGCGAGGATCAAAAGAGATGTGGAGAACTTGAATGATCGAAAGAGGAGGAAGAGGAGGAGGACGAGAAGAAGAATGAGAGTAAGAAGGATGAGAGAAAGGAGGAGGAGGAGGAGAAGACGAAGAAGAAGAGGAAAAATAAGAAGAAGGAAGAGAAGAAGAAAGCCGAGAAGAAAAAGGAGGAGAAGAAATACGAGAAGATGACGGAGGAGAAGGAGAAGGAGAAGAAGAAGATGGAGAAGAAGAAGAAGAAGGAGAGGAAGATTGAAGAAGATTTACGAGTAACTAGCCAATGAGAGAAATCCGATGGTTGACTTCTTGCATCATTCGAAATGGATTTCATTATTGGTTTCGTTTCTCCAATCTCAATTTACTTCGCCGCAAGTGTAAAGCGCATAGTTGGTTCTACATCTATTCTTGCTGAGCTCTTCACGTTTTTTTTTGTGTGATCCTAATCCTCCCAATTTTGGTTACCAACTCATTAGTTTTGTGATTATATTGAATTCTGTTACCAACTGTCCCTTCTACATTTATTGACCGAGCGAAGAGAGGTCTAAGATTCAAGTCGACGGTTTGGCATTTCTCTTAATGTTTAAATATTTGGATGTTTATATATTTATATGTTGCGCATTTACGGCGAAACGCGGTAATAGATTTCCATGAAATTTGACAGGTATGTTCCTTTTTTAATTGCGCGTCGACTTATATACATGGTTTTTTGAAATTCTGCATTTCAAGGATAATATAAAAGGAAAAAGGGCCTCCTTCATACGCCAATATTAGAGTGAAAATCTAACTATAAAATGATTCATCATAAATCAGCTGACAAGTATGACACAGATGTATGGAGAAGCCAGTCTATTGCTGTATTTGTATAAGGTCTATTATAGTTTCAATCAAAGACATTAAAGAGGTATGCATCTTCAAGCTGGGTTTACACCAAAGTTATTAACAAAATGGTTATAACTTAATCCTTATAGATTCTATTAGATTGAACGGAAGTTGACAAACACATATGTTCATCATGTGTATTAGATTGAACATGACTTATTAAGTTATGTTCAATCTAATATAATCTAAAAGGATTGAGTTAACATTTTTTCATTAAATTTGGTCTAATCGCAGCTTTAAGGTCTTTGGTTTCAATATTTTGTTTTTCAGTCATGGTATTATTATGCGTGCCCATCAGTATCAATATTCTGACATTCGAAGAAACTAATTTAATAGGTGAATAAAAAAAAACAAATGAACTCAATTATGCTGGAGAAATTAAAATTTTTTTGATTCTAAAAAATTGATTTCCATCAGATAGAAAGATCACGGAACTGGATGAATTATATCATATGAAATACAAATTCAAACGTGAACTGAGTTTGTTAACATTTAAAACAGTTGACATCTGGTACTTGTGGATGAGAATACTGCGTGAGGTCTACTGTTCACAGAACTACTGGTATTGAATTCTGTTACCATCTGCCCCTTCTACATTTATATAGTCACACCACAACTTCCCCCATTGTTGGAACTATTCTCTTTCAATTTTCTCACTCACACTCTTTCTCTTCTTCTCCCACTCATCATCTGCTTCCTACATCTCTATTCTATTTCTCCTCACATGCTCTTCATTCACATCTTCTTCATACTGTATGATATTCCCTCACTCCTCATCTATTTTTTCTAGATCTATGATGAGGTCCACGTTATAATGGCAGTGTTTGATTAGCAATGGTATTGCTATCCTTGTCCATCATTCAACAAAGCAGATAGCGCTACCTGTTTCTCGCTTTGCTCTGTTGCCAGATCGTCTTTTAACAATGTAGGATTAATAATAGATTATCAAAATATTTCATCATAATTATGAAAATATTGAGAAATATCATTTTTTGCTTGATAGAATATAATTATTGATTATTTTAAACGTGAATGAACAGTCGATAATTACATCAATGAACCTGTATCAGCTACCGTCTGTAGAAGGCATTGACAAGATAAGGATCGGCAACGTTTTTCTTCTATCTTTCTTCACTGCCATTATAACGTGGACCTCACTATACTCTCTCCTTCACACGCGTTTTTCCCAGATTGTTCATCTGTTGTGGGTAGTTTCCTTTACGTGACAGATTTACAACACCTGGTTGGGGTTTCTCTCTGTCTCTTTAACTCACTCACACTCACTCTTCCTCTCTCTCAGCTGAACATCTTCTTTGGAAACAGACACCACAGTCACTCACTCACTCACTCTATCTTTCTTTAGCTCAATATCGTCTTTATTAGTTCTAACACCTCACTAACTCTCTCTGTCTTTCTCTTATTCTTTCTCTTCTTCTCCCACTCACTCTATCTCTTTAGCTCAACATCTTTTCAAGTACTGACACCTCACTCATATTATCTCTCTCCCACAATCTCTCACTCACACACTCTCTCTCTCTCAGCTCAAAATCTTTAGTACTTACACCTCTCACTCTTCTTCTCTATCATTTTCTCTTCCACTTTCTCTCTCACACTCTCTCTCTTTCTCCAGCTCAACATCTTCTCCAGTAGTGACACTTCACTATCTCTTCCATTCTCTCTCTTTTTCTCTTCCACTCACAGTCATTCTCTCTCTCTCTCTCTCGCTCCACTCTCTCATTTCAACATCTTTTTCAGTACACTGCCACCGCCGCTCTCACATAAATAAAACCATCTCTACTTTCACCTGTCAGCGTTGGTTGAATGGGAAGCATTGTAGCTATACATAGGGGTAACTGACAGCTCTTAGTGAATCTTACTATGGGGTTTCTCTCACTATAGTATCTCCACTATTCCCTTTTATAGCTCTGCTGTGTGTTTTCACTCCTCTTTCATGTATGATATGTGTGCCTTCTGTTTCTACTTCTTCTCCTTCTTTTTCTTCTTCTCCTCCCTCTACTCCTTCTACGCCTTCAATTTCTTTTACTTCTCACTTATTTTTCTTCTACCACTTGTGTTCGTTTATTTATATTCATCCATTAATGTAATTTTCGCCACACTGCACAGAAAGCAGCTGTTTTCCAGTCCCTACGTAGATCTGAAAGACATTGTTTGCAGACGACTCTCGTCTGACGTCAGAACAGGTTTCTTTCCGGCTAAGGCCGGAAAGAGTACCCTTTCCGGCCGCTAAATTTCTAGTGTGCCAAAACAGCTGATCAAAAAACTTTTCATTATTCGAGTTTATTATTCAATAATTAAAATATTTACAATAATATCATCATATTGTCATTTGAAAGAATAAAAAAGTATAAACTCAACCTCCCACATAATTGAACATAATCTTTTAGATTACTTAGACAAATCAGAATAAAAATAAAAATACTTGGTCGATTTCCTGATATTCAGATCACCTCAGATTTACTAGAGCTATCACCTTCCACTTCTGCTTTCGGAAGTGCTTAGTAAACAACTATTCTCATATATATAGACTATTGTTTATTTTTGTGTGTGGCGAAAAATAGCGTTCGCACCACGGGCAAAAATGTTTTTCCGGCTCTCAATCTTTTCTAGTCCTCGGCCTATGGCCTCGGACTTGAAAACCGATTTCGAGCCAGAAAATATCATTTTCTGCTCTAGGTGCGAAATATACTATTTCATCATCCATTTTTGTGAGTTACTCCGTTAGGAGTTTCTCACACGTGTGACAGTTCTATAATATTATATTATAAGCTCCAATCATGAAGCTGAAGTTCTCCTCCAACTTGCTGTTTGAAATTGAAACTTTTTAATTCCCCACCTACATATTCCAAGGAAGTCACTGTTCTCCGAGCTGCTAGAGGTTGAGACTGCTTCCAAATCTCTTTCAAAATTTATCGAAATTTCTATACATCTCATCAAAGGTGATTAATTGAATAGCAGGAAGTTAAGGGCCAGTTTTCGATCAAGCTAAGTTCTAGACTTTGAGGCTGTGCAAAGGCTAAAATAGTATTTTTCGCCCCACTTGCATGTAATGAGCTGGTTTACGTGCGTCATATGGAGGCCGAAAGTGATTGTTTTCTGACCAGGCCGGTAAAATTTTTACGGCCCTAGGGCTGTAAAATAACCTTGAAGTCAGCTGATTCTGATTTGATGTGAACGTGTTTACAAAATAGTTTATGAAACGGAATCAGCTGTTTATGCTTCTAGAATTGAATAAAGTTTTTGCAATAAGATACTATCATTTTATTTGGATGAATGAAATACAAATGAGATATTATAAACTATTCAAATTCAATTTTCAGAGTATAATAGAATCTAACCTCAAACCTCCTAGTAAACCGTTTATCATGGAACATGGTGGATAAACGGAATCATTTTATGCTTCTAGAATTCAATAAAGTATTCTGTAATAATATACTAGCCTATCATTTTATTTAAATGAATAAAATACAGATAAGATATATATTATAAACTATTAAAATAATTCGATTTTCATAGAAGAATAGAACTTCTAACCTAAACTTCCATTGACATTCAGATCACATCAGATTATTCAGATTGGCCGAATTTCAAGTGTGCTAAAACAGCTGATCAAAAACTTTTTCAAGTGTGATAAACCAGCTGATCAAAAACTTTTTCAAGTGTGATAAACCAGCTGATCAAAAACTTTTCATTATTTGTGTTTATCATTCAATAATTAAAACATTTATAATAATATCATCTTATTGTCATTTGGAAGAATAAAAAAGTATAAACTCAATCTCTTAGATAATTGAACATAATCTTTTAGGTTATTTAGACAAATCAGAATAAAAAATAAAAATACTTGGACAATTTCTTGATATTCAGATTTGCTAGAGCTATGACCTTCCACTTTTGCTTTCGGAAGTGCTTATAATAGACAATGATAATAATTATTATTCTCATATATATATTGTTTATTTTTCTGTGTGGCGAAAAATTACGTTCTCACCATGGGCAAAAATGTTTTTCCGGCTCTCAATCTTTTCTAGTCCGAGGCCGTAGGCCGAGTACAAGAAAAGATTGAAGGCGGAAAAACATTTTTGCCCATGGTGTGAACGATATTTTTTGCCACACTACAGGTATTGCTGACAAAATAAATAAAGAATATAAAATAAAGAATACTCGTTATCGTACCTATCTCTTGATTTTAGTGATATAAGATTTGCAGTCAGGATTTCAGATTCTTTTAAAATTTCACTTAGAATATCACGGGCGTCGTCATCTTCAAGCATTTTTGAAAATTCGGAATGCGCTAATCAACAATAAATAATTGAATAAAAATGGTTGCGAAGCGATTGCTGAATTAGTTTGATTCGAAATTCGAACTGAAATCATGGCGACTTCAGCTGATGAAGAAAGTGGACACTCGCCTGATCTAGCGGATGACTTATTAACTACGGACTTCTAAGCGACTGGAAAGAGTACACTTTCTGGCCTAGACCGGAATAGAAACCTGTTCCTTACGTAAGACGAGAGTCATCTGCAAACAAGTTCTTTCAGATCTACGTAGGGACTGGAAAACAGCTGCTTTCTGTGCAGTGTGGCGAAAATAAAATTTCTACAGGTGATATTTTTCAAATTTTATCGATATGTATATCATCAAGCTATCAGAATTAAAAAGTTTTTTTCGCCACACTGCACAGAAAGCAGCTGTTTTCCAGTCCCCACGTGCATCTGAGAGACATTGTTTGCAGACGACTCTCGTCTGACGCCAGAACAGGTTTCTTTCAGGCTAAGGCCGGAAAGAGTACTCTTCCCGGCCGCTAAATTTCAAGTGTGCTAAAACAGCTGATCAAAAACCCTTTCATTATTTCAGTTTATTATTCAATAATTAGAACATTTATAATAATATCATCTTATTGTCATTTGAAAGAATAAAAAAGTATAAACTCAACCTCCCACATGATTGAACATCATCTTTTAGGTCATTTAGACAAATCAGAATAAAAAATGAAAATACTTGGAAAATTTCATGATATTCAGATTACCTCAGATTAGCTAGAGCTATCACCTTCCACTTCTGCTTTCGGAAGTGCCTAGTAAACAAATATTCTCATATATATATATTGTTCATTTTTGTGTGTGGCGAAAAATAGCGTTCGCACCACGGGCAAAAATGTTTTTCCGGCTCTCAATCTCTTCTAGTCCTCGGCCTACGGCTTCGGACTCGATCGTGCCGGAAAAATCTCATTTTCTGCTCTAGGTGCGAAATATTCTATTCTACAGGTGATATTTTTCAAATTTTATCGGTATGTATATCATCAAGCTATCTAAATTGAAAAGTTTTCTCAGGAAAACATTTTTTCCGATCATTAATTTTTGAGATATGAGCGCCTAAAGTTTAAATTTTTGGGATAGAACATTTGAATTCAGTAAGAGATAAATCCATGAGATCTAGGAGATGAATAAATTCTTCATGGTATTGTCTTTGTCTATATATATAAAAGCGAAATGGCACTCACTCACTGACTGACTGACTCACTCACTCGCAGAACTAGAATTTTACCGGACCAAAAACGTTCAAATTTGGTAGGTATGTCCAGTTGGCCCTTTAGAGGCGCACTAAGAGATCTGTTGGCAATATTCCAACTCTGAGGGTGGTTTTTAAGGGTTTAAAGTTCGTCTTTTAGCATGTATATTCTTCTTATTCTCTTAATTATAATTGAAAAATGTCCTTACCATATATTAATATAGAACTATAATCTAGAGAGAGTACCTCTTCGAGACAGAAGAAACTGTTAACTTCGAAACTTGTTAAATGGTAACTAAATTGATAATATTTTGTCAGGTTGGCATTAAGTTGAGTTGACTTTGTCAGGTTGGCACCAAGTTGAAGATTGAAATGCATTTATCGCGGAAAAATTGATTGGGCACTGCTACTTCAATCAGAGCTATTCATGGGAATATTATATTACTAGCCGTCAGGCTCGCTTCGTTCGCCATATCCGTTTAACTAGACGTTTAGTCTGGACCCCCGACTGGATAGTCCTAACATATGATAAAAATGCACAAATGAAAAATGCAGGCGAGCGAAGCGAGTCGGGGGTCCAGGGGGCAGAGCCCCCTGGCTAGACGGATATGGCGAGCGAAGCGAGCCTGACGGCTAGTTGATTGAATAAAACAAACATTTTCTGAAAATATCAATTTTTGAGAGATTTAATCAATTTACTAAAGATGACTAAGAATAACTTTTAGTTGAATTTTTTGACTGGACAAAGAATAAGCCTCTCATCTGATAAATCTTACAGGATATTCAAATGCCAGCTGATTTGGATCACATCATTCTTTAAAAAAGCCCACCGTAACCTACTGCATAATAGTAACCAGGAAATTACGATCCCGCTAAGCTAGGAACAAAATTGACAAGGTAGGATCTCCCGATCATCTCTGTGTACAATTCTCTCTGCTTTGTAAGGCCCTGTCACACTGTACACCCCCTCTGTGTGAGGCACGTAATTAAATAGGCCACACCGTGTTTGTGTCAGCGTGAACCAGGCCTTAAGCCCCTGTGCTCTGTCCCTACACGTTCCATTGGCTTTGCTGGTTGTGTCGAGTTTTTGTTGGAGAGCTGCGTCATAGTGGTTTCTGTTTTCTATTTGGTTGATATAGTGAGGTCCATGTCTTAATGGTGGTGGAGAAAGATAGCAGTACAACGTTGCCGATCCTCTGTCTTGTCAATGTCTTCTATGGTCGGTAGCTGATACAAGTTTTTTGATGTAATATAAACTGCTCATTCTCGTTTAAAATGATCAATTACATTTTATTGACCGTGCGAAGTGAGGTCTAAGATTCAAGTCGACGGTTTGGAATTTCTCTCAATGTTTAAATGTTTGAATGTTTATATGTTTATATGTTGTGCATTTACGGCGAAACGCGGTAATAGATTTTCATGAAATTTGACAGGTATGTTCCTTTTTTAATTGCGCGTCGACGTATATACAAGGTTTTTGGAAATTTTGCATTTCAAGGATAATATAAAAGAAAAAAGGAGCCTCCTTCATACGCCAATATTAGAGTAAAAATCAGACTATAGAATTATTCATCATAAATCAGCTGACAAGTGATTACACAGATGTGTGGAGAAGCCAGTCTTTTGCTGTATTTCTATAAGGTCTATAGTTTCAATCAGGCACTTGTGGATGAGAATACTGCGTGAGGTTTACTGTTCACAGAACTACTAGTTGAGCGAGAATTTATATTTTTCAATAATTTCATAATGAAGATGGATGATTTTGTTAAATAATTATCAATTCTATGTTGTTGAAAGACGATCTGGAAATAGAGCAAAGCGAGAAAGAGATAGCGCTATCCGCTTTGTTGAATGATGGACAAGGATAGCAATACCATTGCTAAATAAACACTTCCATTATAACGTGAACCTCACTATAGAGTAGTATTTTCTCTGTTTTCTCTATGGTTATGTATGAAGCATTGGTTGAATAAGTAGCACTGATATCATTAATAAGAGATACTGACGGTTTAGAGGAGTTCTCTAAAAAATAATAGATCGTATATATGGCAAAATATGAATTAGGTAAATTTATTGTGAAACATCGCAACCTACAAGAACACACTGAATTACTACTTTTATTCTTTATGCAGTAAGCACATACTTTTGAATCATGTACATTAGTTATGACTGATTTAAAATAATAATGAATAACTTAGAGATAAAACCAAATTAATATCATAGAAGATTGTTTAATATAAATCACAAATATTGAGAAATATGACGAATTGAGAAATGAATCAACTGTGACAAACAATCTGTTATCTATTCAGATACTAGCAGGTAACCCGTGCTCCGCAAGGGTCTGATTTGTAACTTGACAAACTGAGAACTTGACGTGATGAATCTTGAAGGATTGCAAATAGGCATATAACCATCCTCGATGAATTGAGTATCTATATGCGAAATTTCAATCTAATCTGTTAAGTAGTTGAGACGTGATGATGCGTCATTCGTGAATTTCCTATCTTGTACGTGTATAAGCCAGTTCTTTACTTTATTATAATATTAGAGACTAAAGGTTGGATATAATAATATGTGAAGGAAAAAATATACAACATCTCACAATCATAATTGAAATTCGTACATGTAATCTATGAAGCTGTTTTGAAGTGGAGAAAAAAGATTTTTATTAAATCGACATGATAAAATAATTTAGATTACATTTTTCCCCATCAAACTGTATCGATACAAAATGAAACCCAATTAGCGTCAACATTAATTTTATCTCACTCCAGCATTCCAAACATTTCCACAATTCTAAAAATACGATCTCTGATTGGTAATTATTTGTTTCTGCTATTTGTTCGACCTCATCTCTGTGAATTGATCTTGATTATTTGTTTGATAAAAAATGTATTCGTTTGACTTTGTTCCTGCTATTTATTTGATGAAAAATTCTCAATCATCCCGTAGTGTACTCAATTTCGCATTTCATGTTGAAGTCAAAACATGTCTATTTATCCAGGAATTTATCATTCCCAATGAAATATAATACTGATGAGTTGAATTTGAAAAACAAACGGAGAAAAGGGTTTTCCGTTCATGAAGCTCTCTTCCTTGGCTGCTGCAATTTTAGAGGGAAATATTGAGAATAGAACAGGTAGAAAATGAGAGGAAAAAGAGAAAAAAGAAGAATTGGAACAAGGAATAAAGAAATTGGAAGAATAGGGGAGAAGAAATAAATGAAGAAGTCAGGAGGAAATATAGAAATATACGATAAAAGTTCTAAATAAATGTCAGTGAAATGTGGAAGAGAAAAAGAGATGAAGACAAGATTCCGGTCATGGGAGAAGAGAAAGAAAAAAAGGTGAATGAGAAAAAAGAAGAGGAGAAAGAGGGAAAAGATAAAGTGAAAAATAAGGAAGAGGAAGAAAAACAAAACAAAGAAGAATGGGAAGCAATAGCAGCAACATATTCATACGTCAAGCTGAGTCATAAAGCATTTACGAGCGATCCAGATGCGAGGCGTTTAAAAAGGGGGCTCTATTCTACCCCCTCCTCAGACAACTTCACAGGGGGTGATAAGGGGTTTGGGGGCTCTTAAAACCTCCCCCACCCCCAACTTTGAAGCCACACTCAGTAATCCCTCAGTTTTCAAATACAGGAAGCAATAATACTGCTAGATCCATTGCCTCAATAATTTTCTCCCTTCGCCTTTTTTCCATTTTCTATCTTTCTTTTCTTCCAAATTTATCGTCATTGTTTCTTCTTTCCCAAGTCCCAGTAGACCTTTTTTTGTGAAGCCATAGTGAGGTCCACGTTATAATGGCAGTGTTTGATTAGAAATGGTATTGCTATCCTTGTCTATCATTCAACAAAGCGGATAGCGCTATCTCTTACACGCTTTTCTCTGTTGCTAGATCGTCTTTCAACAATGTAGAATTCATAATTATTCAACAAAATATTCCATCTTAATTACGAAAATTCATTATGAAATTATTGGAATATACAATTTCTTGGTTAATAAAATAATATCAGGGCACCAAGCTTCGCTCGTTATTTATTTATATATTATTATCATGTGTTTTTCCAAGGATGAATAATTATTATCCTTTTCATGTCCTTCAGCGAGTATTCCCAGGGATGAGACTTAGTGCAATCGATTTTTCATATCATAAACCCACTATGTTCCATATTTCGTGAAAATCGTTAGAGCCGTTTTCAAGATCCGTTGGACATAAATAACCATAACCATTAAAATAACCAAATATATACAGAAATTGCTCGCTTGATATAATAGGATAATTGATTATTTCTAACGAGGATGAACAGTTAATATTACATCAACAAACCTGTATCAGCTACCGTCTATAATAGAAGGCATTAACAAGACAGAGCATCGGCAAAATTGTTCTCCTATCTTTCTCCACTGCCATTGAAACGTGAACCTCACCATATATAATATATAGTCTGTGATCGAAAAATATATTGACTCCATGATTTCCAACGAATTCTGAATTAGAATTGTTTTTACAACTGGTAGACAACTTCTACCCAAATATCCATGTATATCAACGTTGATCTATAGATTTAAATGTACATGTTCCATTATATATTATATACGTTGATATATAGATTCATATGCATGTTTCAATTCAGTGTAGATACATATATACTTGGTTGGATTAGCACAAAACGTTTCGGCAGTAATTTACGCGAGCGATCGCACGCGTGCATACGCCAACGCTGACTGAAAAGCAATAAAATGTTGACGCGTTCCCGACAGAAACCTTCTCTGTTGTTCTGTCTCTCTCACTCACACTTACTTTCTCTCTCTCTCACTCACTGTCACTCTCACACATTCACTCTATCTCTCTCATTCTTCCCCACATTCTGGTTCTCTCTTGTTTCAACTATTTTAACTTTCTCTCTCATCATCATTGGTTTCCTCTATAATTTTATCGTTTATACCTCATCTATTTTCACTCTCCTGTTTCTTGAATTTTCTCTACAATAGAGAAATTGAATCTTCATTCTAATTCTCTTGGTTCTCTTTTGTTTCAACTTTCTCTCTCATTATAATCCTCTTTTCTTTCAACTTCCATTTATCGGTCCATTCCTGCTTCTCATTGATTTCCAAGCTTCTATTTCAACCCAAGTTCTTCATACCTCTCATTTTTCACGGACTCTTCTCCTATAACGTTACCCTACACATCTCCTTTTCATTGAATTTTCAGTATCAACAGTTAGACAGTTATTTGTTAAGAATATGATACCATATATAATTAATTCACACCACAAATTAGAACTTACGATTTCCGTATGCAGGGTAATTTGAATATCAATAGAACATACATGACTGTATGCCGGAGACAATTTCCTTACATAAGTAACAGACCGATCAACCTCATACCAGATAACTTAATATCAGTAACTAGTATTAAAAAGATAGCAGAATGAATAAAGTCAGTGAATATCTCGCAATTCATTCAAATATAATGCACTAGTAAATTCCACCTTCACTTAATTATCCTATATTTCCTTTATTGCAGTTACCTTTTTATTTTTCTTCCAAACCTCAGATATATTTCCTCAGATTCATTCTCTGTCTTCTACTCTATGATTTTCAATTTATTTTTCTGACCACAAATATAATAATATTGTGATATTTATCTTCTAAGACGCATAATGGAATTCATCATTCAGTAATTAGGCTACTTATATTTTAGTGCTTCAAATTACACTTTTGAATTTACTTTTCCTTTTTATTTATACTTTGTTTATTTATATTTTCTTTTATATATTATGTATATTCAGTCTTGTCTCATCTATTCATTTCTTCATTGATATCTTTCATATTGAAAATTAATATCGATGCTCGCTGCCAGCTCTCAAACTTCGGTTTTGCAGGCAGCGCCATACATGTTGTTTTGTTTTGACAAAGTTGTTTTCGTGTAAATTTTAATCTTGTTCAATATGTTTTTCTTCAACGTTGTATAGAGGATTATTATTTTTGTTGTATTATTTTTGTTGTGGCGGAATAAAATTTCAAATGATTTGATTTGATTTGATAACGCAATTACTCTATTCGTTCTTCAGTATTTTTTGGCTCTCCAATGTAAGCCGTTTTGGGTGTATCCCGTGGCTTAATTTTGTGTATACATTGTATTGTAGATATTTTTGGTGAATAAATAAATTAATAAAAAAATTGTCTACTTTCTTGTTTTTCTCACTTCCCAATTCTACTCCTTCCTCTTTACTTTCTTCACTTCATGTGCTGACCCAGGCCTTTCTGTTTTCCCTATTCTCACGCTCTTCTTATTCTTCTTCTAGAGTATATATTTTCCATTAATCACCTCTCCCCATAACTTACTCTTCATATCTATCTTTTTTATTATTCCCCTCTCCCACTCATCACTTTCTAATCCTACAACTTCATCTGCTTTATTCACGATCTTTCCCATTCTCCCTACATTTTTACCTTTTTCTTATCTTGCAATTATTATTTCATTCATTTCTCCTATTCTGTGTGGAGTACTTCCTCTTTACCTTCAAAGAATTTCCTCCTACCCTGCTCCTTCTTCTACTCCCCCTCCTCATTGATCTCATCCACCGTCTCCTCTTTCTCCTCTTTATCATAGCCTGATTTTTCTCCTCTTCCTTCTCATTCTTCTCCTCTTCAGTCCACCCACTCCTCCCCTCCTCCTCTTCGTCCTCGTCCTCCTCCTCCTCCTCCTCCTCCTCCTCATCCTCCTCCTCTATCACTACCTACCCCCCCCCAATTCAGTCCTCCTCCTCCTCCTCCTCCCACAATCCCCCTACCTACCTCACCAAATCCAGTTCCCACATCAACTTTTCGTTTTATTTTATTACGTTGACAATGATTTATATTGTAGTAGGGGTGGGTGGAAACGGTGTTAGGGTCAAGATTGGGGGTAGAGGACGGTTTTTAGGGGTTATAGAGGGGGGTCAGGGGGCAACAGAGCCCTTAATTCCATTAGATCGGTCCATAAAAGCTCCGTTTTTGTATTACGACTACATAAACGGATAAGTCCATTTAGGGTTGACGCACTCCCTGGGTGGGATTAGCAAAAAACTATGAAAAACAGAGAGAAAGAGGAATAGAGAGAGAGAGAATGATAGAGAGAGTGAGTTTGTGAGGCAGTGTGAGAGAGGCAGTTTGTATGAGAGAGAGGTTGATTGATTGATTGATTGATTATATGCCTTTATAAGGGCGGAGCTAGGACTCCTGGTCCTTTCGGCCACTCAACCTTTGAGTGAGTGAGAGAGACAGTGTGTGAGAAAAAGATACAGTGTGTGAGAAAAAGAGACAGTGTGAGAGAGCAAGACAGAGAGAAAGAGAGTGAACGTGACAGAGTGCGAAGTAAGGAAGGGAGAGAGAGTGTTATGAAGAGAATCATTTAGTGAGAACAGAGAGGAACTGACAGGGGAAGAGTGGAAAAGAAAGAGAGAAAATGTGGAATGAGTAAGAGGAACATGGCAGGAAGAAGAAAGAGAGAGCTAACGGAAGAACCATTATTGTATTTGTCACGTGGTAAATTAATACCACCAAATATTTTAAAATGAACCAATGAAATATAATAGAACTATAAAATTGGAAAGAAGGTTAGACCTAGTCAAAGGATGAATCAACTCAAATCAAGTATTATTAGCGATTAGGAGTAATAGCATTATCAACAATGATAAGAAAACATGTATAATTGTGATTTAATAATTATGAGAACCCATTGGTAAGATCAAAAAATTATAAAGCGGCTTACTTATTATTGGCGGATTATAAAAAATAAAATGCATGAACATTGAGGTTAGAGTTATTTGTTTACATTTTGAAAAGAATTAGTCGATCTTGGATAAATCGATAATTATTAGAATCAATACTGAGCGAATCAGCTGATTATTCGATCAACCCATATGACAGGTTGAATTATATAAAATTTACTCATAAAGGATATATTATGTATACTAAAGGAAGTCGATGTGTAGAAATACGAACACCCATTATTTTTGTATAAATATTTATTATAATCTAAAAAAGCATGATAAATCAAGAGTATACAAAACTCATATAAAAACTAAATGTATTAACATCGCATGTTAGGATTTATTTATGAAATCAATTTAAGATAAACACTCCATACATTTGTATAAAAATTCTTTTTTATTTAATTTCTTCTATTATAAAGCCGAGGAAGCCCTGATTCCCAAGGCAACCAATTGTATTGAGTCTATTAAATTGAAGGCCAATCAGAGAGTAGCTTACAGAATTATTCGTGGAAGAGACAAATTTTTCTAAAAACCTCCTTCTTCTGGCTTAAGATCCCGACCTGAGAGGATGCACATGGAGTTTAGGGTTCTTTCTTCCTCTTTTTAAAATTTTAAAACTATTAAGCCAAACCCTTTTTTAATGTAAAGTATTTGTATTAAATGTCAATTATCTGTGAACTCAGTGCTGTCAAAGAGTTCGTAATTTGTAAAGATTCCCATAAAAATATCTTTAATTCGAAAGAAACTTATAAAAATCTGGATCACGCGTTAGCCCAGCAGTGACGAAAAGGAGCCTACCTAATTAATTATTGGAAATAATTAATTCAATCCACGAGACCATCTAGAACTTCAGTTCAGTGAGTGATAAGTCAAACGAGCTCGTTTTTTCTACGTTCAGTGGGGTAATTAATAGAAAAGCGCTATTCAAATTAACTTGAATTAAATAAAAAGTCACCACGTGTTGAATAATATCACATAGTTCATAAGAACATTTTATAAATTTATTTAATATATGTAGGAAGCTTACTTCCACGCACGGCCCGAATTCATACAAATCCCTGAGATCTCGTGTTTGAATATTGATTTATTAATTATAATTTTGTTAATTGACCAAAGTATATCATATCAAACTTATAGACCGAACAGGTTTTTATTTGCAGATTTTTGTATTAATTGGAAGTATAAGTATCAGTATTAAATATAATATATTTATGAATTTGAAACTCATTATTGTGAATATTAGCAAAGCCTGTGATAATTATTCAGATTTTAGAAATAGATTATTTAAGTGAATTATAGATATATCGAATATTTTATGCACATCTTTTTTATGGGAATATATTTTGTGTTTTATGTCAGCATACAAACTCATAGAATTTTTTATTATATCCTAACTCATCTCGTGATATACAGTTTGAGCTGTTTTAATACCAACAAATATTTAGCAGCACTTAAAATTATTGAATCAAGTAATATTAATCTTATTCAGAGCACTCAATATTTATCATCCTTTGATGATATTCATCTCATCTACCAGAACAAGTATATCAAGAAATTATATTAATAAGGTTCCAGTTATATCATATAAGGATCCAGAGAACTTCAAGAACTGGCGTTGTAAGTTGTAAGGAATTTCGGAAGGGTATATTGGTGAGTACTTGTATTCACAACGAGCGTTTTAAGAATCAACTAGAAACAACTATAGTTGGTCCTTATTATTCTCTAGTGATACATGGTTACTGATAATCAGTCATCAAATATTCTTTTACTTTCATTATTGGTATTCTTCAAGAACTTCATAGAAGCAGCGGTAAGAATTATCAATCACCGGTCACTGAACCTTATGGTGATTATTTGTATTTATAAAATTCATGTTTCTACCACTGAGCTAGAGCTGAGGTTTGAACCCAGTAATTTTGCGAGCCGGACGGCCTTAATTTTTTGTGAATTTATTCGCAAAAGAGGGAATTTAGAGACTGCTCTTATAAATACTAATATTATCGCTCTATCATGAGAGGTAACCCTCCAAGGGCACAGAGCACAATCTCACATATTTTACAGGAAATGATCAAAACTAGACAAAAATTTGAGGAAAAAATTGATGGAGAAAAAATAGAATAAGGAAGAGAAGCTGAGAGAAATGAGGGAGATACAGAGAGAGAAAATGAGTGGAAAGAGGATTCAATCTTGTGCTTCACAGGATGCGATGGAAAGAAGATGAAAATTGAGAAAAAATTGGTGGAGAAGAAAAAAAGAATAAGAGAGAGAAACTGAGATAAATGAAAGAGGGACAGAGAGAGAATTAGGAGAAGGAAAAGATGATATATTGTAGCACATAGCATGGGATGGAATATATAGAGAGGAATTAAGAGGAAAACGGTTGAGAAGGAAGAGAAAATAGAGGAGA
Organism: Nilaparvata lugens; assembly: GCF_014356525.2. NCBI lineage: Eukaryota > Metazoa > Arthropoda > Insecta > Hemiptera > Delphacidae > Nilaparvata > Nilaparvata lugens. The sequence goes on along the minus strand of NC_052509.1, from coordinate 11,524,241 downwards.
GACACTAAGAGAAATAAGGGAGAAAGAGGGAGAGAGAGAGTGAGAAGAAATCTTCATATTGTGTCTAACAGCATGGATGCAGGAAGGAAGAGAAATAACATTGGAGAAGGAAGAGAGAATAGGGAAGAGAAACTGAGAGGAAAGACGAAAATTCAGAGTGGAAACAATATTCGATATTGTGTCACACAGCATGAGGAGAAAAACAGTGAGAAATTGAGAAAAAAATGTTGCAGAAGGAAAAGAGAATAAGGGAAAGGAACTTAGAGAAATAAAGAAGAGACAATGTGTAGAAGGAAAGGATGGTATCGTACCACAGAGAATCAGATGGAAAAAAGAGAGGAATTGTGGAAAATATATATGGGAAATCGAAAGAGAAAATTCGAGGGAGAAAATAAGGGAAATGACGGAGAAACAGAGAGAGAATGAGTAGAATGGAATTGAGAGTTAGAGAGAGAGAATGTAGGAGAGAAAATAAGGAACATGACGGAGAAAGAGAATGATTAGAGTGAGATAATGTTATAGCACACACCAGGGGTATGGGTGGAGCACTCTAAATAAAACACAGTTCAACTTTATTGAATCAGTAATAATTTTGTTGGAACATGACTGGCGCTATAAAATCAAACTGTAGGCCCAGTCAATTATGACTTTGTAAAGCTGAGTTTCTCAAACTGTACTGTTCGCAGTCCCGAAATGCTTGGGGAATAGGATATTAATTTGAAGAATATTTTTAAATAACTGTGTTTTATGTTATTTATTGTCAAGCTGAAAAGGGAATAATGATTGAGACCAATTTTATTGATTGATACTACAGTCTTCAAAAATAGTAATGGTGGTTTGTGGAGGAAGCCAGTTCAAAACTATTATCAGAATCAGGAAACGCAATAAAACAATATTCTTCCATTTCTTGTGTGCTATTAGAAATGAATAGATATTTTTTTGAATGTTTGGTTTTGAAACATCTAAATTCAAGAATCTACATCGTGAAAATAATTAAGAACTGAACATCTTGTGAAGTGAACAACTACAAGACTCAACCTATATCGGACTATGTGTAACCTTATCTAAATTTGGGAGAGGAATAGCACAAGGTTACCTTATTTTTCTGTACCTATCATTATGGTCATGCACTTATTGTATGATTCAATAAAGAATCTATACCACAGTGAATACCAATTTTTTCGCAGTGACGTGATCATTTCAAACGGAGTTCTATACTTTTGATAACAATTTTTTTTGTTTTGAATACAATATCATTCAACAAAATGGAGTCTCTGTGATGACGTCAAGTTATCAGCCAATGAGAGCCCAAATTGTGGGCGTGGACTGGTAACAGACACTGAAGTGTACTCGCACGTGATTGGTCGATGTAGTGTGACGTAGTAGAACTTTCCGTTGACATTGGAGCGTTTTAAAATAACGTAACAACTGTTTGTTCAAAAATAATAACTCCTGGACCGAAAATCAAGTAACGAAGCAGTATGTTATTTCATAACCTCATAACCTTTGGACAACATAAACATTTCATTGAAATTTTTGGAGAAAAATAGTACAGGCTCGACCTAGATTTTCCTCCTATGACATAATTGATTATAATTATATTATTATGATTATGGTAAGTTTTGTATAATGAATAAATAAATAAATATCTGATTGAAAATATCTTCAGCTCTCTATAGTGAGGTCCACGTTATAATGGCAGTGTTCGATTAGCAATGGTATTGCTATCTTTGTCTATAGTTCAAAGAAACGGATAGCGCTATCTCTTTCACGCTATGATTTATTGCCAGATCGACTTTTTAACAATGTAGAATATGAAAAATTAACAAAATAATTCATCTCAATTATGAAAATTCATTACGAAATCATTAAAAAATATGATTTCTCGCTTAATAATATATAATTGATTATTTTAAACGAGAATGAACCGTCAATATTACATCAATAAACCTGTATCAGCTACCGTCTATAGAAGGCATTGACAAGACAGAGGATCAGCAACGTTGTTCTCCTATCTTTCTCCACTGCCATTATAACGTGGACCTCACTATAGTAGAGATGAAGATGAGAGACGATATCAATGGAACCAATAATTTTGTAGGCTACTGTACCATTATAACCGGTTGCATTGGATTCCAAAGCAAATCCTCCAAAAAAATTCTTCATTTTAGAATACATGTTGATGCCACCAAAATATCATTCACAAATTGTTTTTGGAACGCTCATATATCATAATATCCGTTTCATATTTTTATTTCCCCTTCTAGGATTGATCTAGGATGAATAGTTCTATATAAATTCTATTCTCATTCTCAATGTTCTCCCACTATTCCAGACAAGCAGGAAACCCGTGGTCCGCAAGGGTCTTTTTTAAAACATGACAAACTGGGAACCTGATGTAATGAAATCTTGAGGATTTTAAATAGGCCTATAATCATCCTCGATTAATTCAGAATCTATATGCAAAACTTCAAGTTAATAAGTTCTGTAGTTCAGACGTGTTGATACGTCAAACATAATTATTCTCCTATCCCGTACGTGTACAAGCCAGTTCTTCACTTTATCATAAGATTATGTAAAAAGCAAATAGCAGACTGATTTTCTATGACCTCTTACTTTCTGCTATCCTTTGAATGGTATTGAGATGTGCAAAATAGCATACATATTCAACCAGATTAGGAGACTCCTAGAAGCGTATAGAGGTAGAAGATAATGGAGTGTGAAGGAGAAGTAAGTGCAGATGGGAGATAATATTATGGAGTAGAGAGAATAGAGGTAGGAGATAATAGAGTGCCCCATGTCCCACGTTGTAGAGGTGGGAGATAATAGAGTGTCCCATGACCCACATTGGCAATGTGCTTATTATGGCAGGTAATACCATTTGGATTCCACACGGCTTCACAGACAGTACTCTCAAGTCGGGATGGGAAGAAGATGGAAGATAGAGAGAGGAGCGATGACTGAGCAGATGGGGAAGAAGGAAGAATAACAAGAGAGATATTATCTGAGAATTGAACGAGAATCATAATTCAAAGGGGAAAGTGGAAATCAGAGAAAAGTTGAAAAATAGAAGAAAATACGGAGATTACAGTCTTGTCTATTCTTGAGAGGTGATCAGAATATAATAATGAGGATTAAGGATGCAAACACAAAAGAAAACTAGGAGAGATGAAATATATCTCTAGAAAATAAGAGAGATGAAAGTAATCTCTCTAAAAACCCATAGAGATGGAAACGATGGAAGGTACCTCCCTAGGAAAATAAGAGAGATGAAAGAAATACAAAGAATCCACTCTTGACTCCCACACTATTACAGATAATAGACCTATCACTTTGAGGATTGGATAAACAACTAAAAAATAAAACATGAAAAGATAAATGACTTTCTCTTAAAAACTAAAGGGGGATGGAAGAAATACTGAATCTACACTCTTGTCTTCTACATTATTACAGATAATAATATTATCTGTAATATCATTATATTATAATGATGAGTATTGAAGAAAGAAAGTCAAAATGGAACCAGAATAGATAACGATTCTATGGATTAACAGGAGAGAAAAGTCAAGATGAAATAAGAGAAGTAGATGAGAAGTATTGAGGACTGGGTGAGAAGTAGATGGAGTAGAATCTTGCAGTCTGTTGCTTACGGGGAAGTCGTTAGCCTTAAAAGCTCTTTGTATCCCATTCTCCACCCATTATCCTATATACACCACTTATAACTATATATTTACTTATGTATATATATTTCCACAGATACCTTCATATCTTCACAGACCAACAAATATATACCTGTATACACACGGATATTTACCTTCATTTACACTGTCGTATACCTATATATCCACGGATTTTCTGCCAGTACAGCTTTTCTCTTATTCTTCCTCTACTTCTTCTACTTCTTCTTCTTCTTCTCCTCCTCCTCCTCCTCCTCCTGCCTCCTTCTTCTCCTTCCTTCTTCTTCTTCTTCTTCTTCTTCTTCTTCTTCTTCTTCTTCTTCTTCTTCTTCTTCTTCTTCTTCTTCTTCTTCTTCTTCTTCTTCTTCTTCTTCTTTTTTCTAAGCTTTACTCTGTAGTGAAAATCACTTTTAGCTGTCAGCAGTATGCCTTGTAGATAACATTAGTGCTTCCTATTGAAACAATGGTGACATTATGAAGTGAAAAGCCCTTGAGTACTGGCTTTGTGCTTTCCACACTATTGCTGGGAAATTATCCACTCTCCAGGATTATATTCGCATTTTTCCCGTGAAAAACATGTGGTATTAGAGTAACCGATAGATGGGATGGAAAGGAGGACATAGAGGTTCCCAAGTCTGTTGTAGTATCCAAAGGAGCTGTTTTTCATTTCCCAATACTAAGGTATACTTTTATTGACCGAGTGAAGTGAGGTCTAAGATTCAAGTCGACGATTTGCATTCTCTTTATGTTTATATTTATGCTCTGCATTCACAGCGAAACATAGCAATATATTTTCATGAAATTTGATGGAATGTTTCTTTTTGAATTTCGCATATACATAAGATTTTTTTTGAAATTTTGCATTCTAAGGATAATACAAAAAGAGATAGTGTCTCCTCCGAATGCCAATAATACCTTAAAAATCAGACTTTAGAATTATTCATCATAAATCAGCTGTCCAGTTGATTATAAATCGCATGCAATGACACATGCAATTCGATATCTCAATGTAACTTGGTGAAAAAACAGCTGTTGTGTAGCTGTTTTTTTTATTTTCTCTTTTTTCTCTCAATTTTCAATTTTTATTGACCTTGACCTTGGTTAGGTTAGGTGAGGTTAGGTTTGACAAGGTTAGGTTAGGTTTGGCCGATTTTTTTCTAGGTTAGGTTCGTTTTTACCCTAAGGGAAAGTCTGACACACCGGAAGTGTGCCAGACTTCCCCTTTTTATACTACTACTATTAATTGCATGCAGTGAGGCATGCAATTGATAACTTGAAGTAGCATAGTATTTTCTCCCGACTTTTCTCTGCTCTCAACTCGGTAAGCTTTTGATGATAGTAGCACAGCTGTTCACATCAAATTATTAGCATTGTCGATACAAAACAGCCATTAGTAGTCATTTATACACCGATATCTCGCCGACACGACAGGACAGGACAGAACTTACTCTAATGGACAGTATTAGAGGAGACTGTGGTTTATAACTGCGCGAGGTCTACTGTTCACAGAACTACTAGTTGTATCAATTTTGATTCTTTATTCACTGTAACTTTGTAGTAAATGGTTCTCCAAGTGTTTCTTTTATTTTTCACTTTTCCGAATTATTATATTTATAGTGTCATTTCTCCCTGAAAAATGCATGATTTGGAAGAAAATGATACGTAAAATGAGAAAGATTTATGATGAGTTCTATTGTAGCTGTGACTTCCATAAAAATTTTAAATAATCATAATTTAAATGCAATATCGTTCAAGAAAATGGAGTCTCTGTAATGATGTAGTAATATCATCCAATGAGAGCGCTTTGTAGGCGTGGACAAGTACCAGACACTGAAGTGTACTCGCACGTGATTGGTCGACGCTGTTTGACGTAGTAGATCTCTCAGTTGACATTGAAATATTATGCATCTACTGAGCTGGTAACTTTTTTATATGGCAAAAAAACAATCAGAGTCATGTGGATGAAGCTTTAGAAGATTGAAGGTAACTTCTCCTTTCCTTTCTATAATAAATCGTTTGTTGCTGGTTGGAAGCGCAACAAATAATATAGTAATATATTACAAACTCGAGTGATATTGAAACTTTTTCATGTCAGATGAATTATCATGACTACACTACCTGGCATAGAAATGATTTTATCCAACAAAATTCAATTCAAAAAACAAATTAAAATCTACAAAGTCCTCCTTCAGCTGTGAAAAGAGATGCCAATAACAAATGAAGTTTAAAATATTGGTGGAGATTGAATAAATAGAGAGGGCTTACTATTCAATGAATGAGTTTTCCATAATTAAGAGCTGCTCATCCTGTTTGTATCTAGTCAGTATTGTGGTCTGTATGTTTCAAATTTTTACTTTCCTTGCCCTATTACCATAGGTAAGGGAAGTATTGCTTTCCGAAAATTATTAAGGTACCCCAATTTCTAAATTTCTATACGTGCAAAGGTCATCTGAGTCTTAATAAGTGGTGTTGTGGTATTGGTCTGTATGTGTGTGTGTATGAGTTTATTTGTGTCTGTGTAAACGATATCTCATCCGCCAATTAACGTAATGACTTGAAATCTGGAACTTAAGGTCCTTACAATATGAAGATCCGACACGAACAACAATTTCGATCGAATGCAATTCGAGATGGCGCCTAAAATGACGAAAATGTTTTCAAAATCAGGGTTTATCGGGATTTTTTCAAAAACGGCTTCAACGATTTCGATCAAATTGATACCTTGAATAGTCATTGATAAGCTCTATCAACTGCCACAAGTCCCATATCTGTAAAAATTTCAGGAGCTCCGCCTCATCAATGCAAAATTTGATTTTGGATTTCCAATTAACAGGCTTCAAATACAATAAAAACAAAACATTTCAAATGGAAAAGATTGAGCATGGATATCTCTACAATTAATGTTCAGTAATATTTTCACCTGAAATTGAAAATAAGCTTTGAATTCGAGAAAAAGTGATTATTCATTTGCAAACTGTTGGTAACTTGTGATTCTATTAAATCATTCACTATGAAGAGATAGCAGACCTTGTGTGTCTCCAGCGTTATTGTCCTGTCACCAGCTGGCTCAGATCTTTATATAGTAGACTTGTGATGCGCGTGAACACTAGCGTCAGGTGATCAATTTTCATATCAGCAAGGAAAGTTGTGTGGGTGCGCCAGACCAGATTTTTGAGTTGTATTATCCTTATAAATGCTGCTATCCCTCTTTAAGCTATGTAATCTGTATTGTGTATTTTGTGTCATAATAAGCCACACTGAATTTGTATGTTATACCAGCAGGTAACCCGTGCTTCGCAAGAGTCTAACTAAACACTTGAATTGAAAATAGGCCTACAATCATCCTCCGCAAATCTAGAATCTATATGCGAAATTTCAAGTTAATCAGTTGAGTAGTTCAGACGTGATGATGTGTCATAAGCATATTTTCTATAGCCTACATGTATGTGAAGTTCGTTTCTTTATTATATTATAGATTACAAACTTATACGTTTTGTAAAAGGTTTTATCAAGTGAAGAAGAATCTTGAATCTTGACAATATCGGAAGTATCGGAGAGAACTTTGGAACACGAATAAACTCTTGAGTAAACTTCTTGTCAAGGTCCCACACCGATCATATCATAATAACACAAAAAAAATTTCGGTAACTTCCCTATTATGCAAGAGAACACTCTAACCATCCCTACCAACTCAATTTCCGCATATTAGCACCTCAGCATCACTTTCCTGAGGCTTAGCGTGATAATTTCAAAAATTTCCCCGTGAAAAACCGATCGCATTACCATAGAGACCACGAGCGTCCCAAAAAAGATTTCCCGGAAAAACTGGTCCGATATTGTCGAGCGAAATTTCCACCGGTAATCCTCTTAACGATTTTCCATTTTCACTGGCGCAGTTTTCACAGAGATGCTCTTCCGCTCTCAAAATAACAGAGGGTTTGGTGTAAGCTGTGTTCATATATGTTTACGCATAAGTTGAATTCTGGAATGTAGATTGGATTTGGCAAAATATTGTTGAAAGCATCTGTCTGATGGAGTGAGAGATTTGTTTGTGGATATCATACTTCGTTTATTTAGAAAGAAGATAAAGCGGTATTACATGTGGTCAGATTTTTAAGTCATTCTCTAATACAGTGATTCTATAGTAAGTTCCACGTTATAATGACAGTGAAGAAAGATAGGATAAAAACGTTGCCGACCCTCTGTCTTGTCAATGCACTTCTATAGACGGTAGCTGATACAGGTTTATTGATGTAATATTAACTGATTATTCTCGTTTAGAATAATTCATTATACTTATTCCACTCACGTTATAATGGCAGTGGCGAAAGATAGAAGAAAAACGTTGCCGATACTCTGTCTTGTCAATGCCTTCTATAGACGGTAGCTGATACAGGTTTATTGATGTAATATTAACTGATTATTCTCGTTTAGAAAAATTCATTATACTTATTCAACTCACGTTATAATGGCAGTGGAGAAAGATAGAAGAAAAACGTTGCCGACCCACTGTCTTGTCAATGCACTTCTATAGACGGTAGCTGATACAGGTTTATTGATGTAATATTAACTGATTATTCTCGTTTAGAATAATAATTCATTATACTTATTCAACTCACGTTATAATGGCAGTGGCGAAAGATAGAAGAAAATCGTTGCCGATACTCTGTCTTGTCAATGCCTTCTATAGACGGTAGCTGATACAGGTTTATTGATGTAATATTAACTGTTCATTCTCGTTTAAAATAATCCATTTATTTTTTAAGCAAGAAATTATATTTGTCAATAATTTTATAATGAATTTTCATAATTAAGATGGAATATTTTGTTAATCAATTATTATTAATTCTGCATTGTTAAAAGACGATCTGGTAACAGAGCAAAGCTAAAGAGATATGGTATTGCTATCCTTGTCTACCATTCGTAAAAGCGGATAGCGCTTTCTTGCTCTGCTCTGTTGCCAGATCGTCTTTAAACAATCTAGAATTTATGATTAATTTACAAAATATCTCATCTTAATGATATGAGGATTCATAATTAAACTATTGAAAAATGACATTTATTGTTTAATAAAATACGATTGATTATTTCAAACGAGAATGAACAGTTTATATTACATCAATAAACCTGTATCAGCTACCGTCTTTAGAAGGCATTGACAAGAAAACTGTATTTTGAAAAGTGAAAGTTACATAACCAACATTTTGATTCGGACAGTACAGTATAAATTGGAAATGGGACAGTTTTGGGCATGAACCTGTTGTGCCTTCCCTCATGTCAAGTATTTGTACACAATATGATAAATAAATAAAGACAGAGGATCGGCGACGTTGCTCTCCTATCTTTCTCCACTGCCATTATAACGTGGACCTCAATAATATTTCAATACTCATGACTTAAATTCAGGGCTCCAATCACTATCTTAATGAATTTCCTACAGTCTGTCTAATATTTTCGATATTCTCCAATCTCCCATCTTATCTTGAAACTGCTTCCCACAACTCACCTCTTTTAGAACCTTCAATGAACTGTGAATTTTTCTGAAATCTGTCAAGACCACCCTCAACTTATCACAGGAATTCTCAACGATTTTGCAGTTTTCTCAATCTGTGAAGTAGCTCGTTAGCGTGGACCTATTTTATTCGACCAAAATATTTTTCGCAAATTGTAAGGAAGCCTAGATTGTGAAGATTAATGACTATCGACAGCTTGTTAAGAAAGATGGAAAGAGAGAGAGAGTGAGATATAGATAGAGAGAGATATAGGAAAAGAGTGAGAGAGAATGAATGAGAAGGAACCTTTTGAGAAAGGAGACTTTTTATTTTGGAGATTGGACTTGAAAGATCGATCATGTCGTGGCAGATCATGAATAGCTGATTTATGCCGAAATTATAGCTGCCGAAATGCCGAACCTCTGTCTTGTCAATGCCTCCTACAGACGGTAGCTGATACAGGTTCATTGATATAATATTAACGGTTCATTCTCGTTTAAAATTATCAATTATATTTTATCAAGCAATGAATCATATTTTCCAACGATTTCATGATTAATTTACATAATTAAGATAAACTATTATTTCATTCATTACTTATTAATTCTTCATTGTTAAAAGACGATCTGGCAACAGAGCAAAGCGAGAAAGAGAAAGCGCTATCCGCTTTGTTGAATGATAGACAAGGATACCAATACCTTTTTTTTCACTTTTTGTGTAGTTGAGAAGTTGATATTGTGGTAATTATTCATATTGAATGAAAAAGACTAAGAAATTGTCAAAAAACCACAGATTTATCGATACTTAGAAAGATCGGTTTCGTTTATTACACCATTGTCAATCTCTGATAAACTATTTATCAGAGTTATTACACCATTTTCAATCTCTGATAAACTATTTATCAGAGTTATTACACCATTTTCAATCTCTGATAAACTATTTATCAGAGTTATTACACCATTTTCAATCTCTGATAAACTATTTATCAGAGTTATTACACCATTTTCAATCTCTGATAAACTATTTATCAGAGTTATTACACCATTTTCAATCTCTGATAAACTATTTATCAGAGTTATTACACCATTTTCAATCTCTGATAAACTATTTATCAGAGTTTATCAGAGATTGACAATGGTGTTATAACCAAAACTAGTCGTTCTAAATCAATAAATCTGTGGTTTTCTGACAATTTCTTAGTGTTTTTCATTCAATCGATAGCAATACCATTGCTAATCAAATACTGCAATTATAATGTGGACCTCACTATAGATTGGCCGATTCTAGGGTATAGACAATAAACAACTCACTCTACTACTGAAGCGTTCTAATTATAATAGGAACAATGTCAAATCCTAGACCACAAATAGACAAATAGATGAGTTCTCCTACCAGGAACGTTCTAAATAGAAGCCTGATCAAATCCTAGACCACAAATAGACAAATAGATGAGATTACCTACTACAGGGGCGATCACAGCTCAAGCCAGACCACAATAGGATATTATAATCCATGATATGACTGTACTGTGATCAATATCCCTATACAATGAATATTGGGCTAGCAGGCATTGCTTTGAGTTGGGCTGCTTTAAGCTTTGACAGCCCTGACATCTTGATGAGGACAAAGCTATGCGGCTGTCTTCTCTTCCTTCTTCTTCTTTTACTTCTTCTTCTTTTTCCTCTTGTTCTTCTTCTCCTTCTTCTCCTTCTTCTCCTTCTTCTCCTTCTTATTTATTCTCCTTCTTCATTTGGTAGAGAGTTAGTGGGGAGGATATCTTTAATATTCTTTCCGAAGAATGAGATGAAGAGATGATGAAGAGAAGTTGAAGGTGAAGAAGAAGAAGAAGAAGTAGAATAAGAGGGAGAAGGAGTAAATAGAGAATAACAACAAGAAGAAGAAAGAGAAGAATAAGAGAGTGAAGGAGGAAAAGTTAATGTGAAAGAAGAAAAAGAAGGAGAGGGCTGGATAAGGAGAAGAAGAAGTAGAAGGCATGAGAAGAAGAAGTAGGAAAAGAGGGAGTAGGAGAAGGAGAAGAAGAAAAGAAGAAGAAGATGAAGAATAAATAGGGAGAAGAATGAGAGGGAGAAGGGGGAAAAGTTGATTAAGAAGAAGAGGAAGAAGAAGAAGAAGAAGAAGAAGAAGAAGAAGAAGAAGAAGAAGGAGATGGAGAGGAAAAAGAAGAAAAAGATGGAGAAGAGCGAAAAAAAGAAGGCAGGAGAGGAAGAAGAAGTGGGAGAAGAGGAAGAGGGAGAAGAATAAGAGGGAGAAGGAGGAAAATTTGAAGAAGAAGAAGTAGGAGAAGAAGAAAAAGAAGAAGAAGAAGTAGGAGAAGAAGAGGGAAAAAAGAAGATGATGAGTACCTGTTATCATCATCATCATCATCATCATCATCTCCTTCATTTTATTTTCCTTTTTCTTCTTTTTCCACTTCTGTTGTAGGCGATTAGCATGATATTATCATTGATTCAAATTATATTCTCTATTATAAATGAAACCTGCATACATCACTTGAACACTGACCTATCAACACGTACAGAGAATCATAAAAATCTGGTGTGGCGCACTCACACAACTTTCCTTGCAGTTATGAAAATTTATCAACTGACACTAGTGTTCACCCGCATCTCAAGTCTACTATTCAAAGATCCAAGCCAGCTGGTGACAGGACAATAACGCTGCAGACACATGAGGTCTGCTATCTCTTCATAGTGAATCATTTAATAGAATCAACAACACTTGCCAATAGTTTGCAAATTGAATAATCTTATTTTCTCGAATTTCGAGCTTATTTTCAATTTTAGGTGGAAATGTTACTAGACATTAATTGTAGAGATTTTCATGCTCAATCTTTTCCACTCAAAATTTTCCGTTTAAATGATATCTGAGACCTGATAATTGGAAATATAAAATCAAACTTTGCATAGATGGGGCGGAGCTCCTGAAATTCTTACAGATATTGGACTTGTGGCAGTTGATAGAGCTGATCAATGATTTTTCTAGGTATAAATTTGATCAAAATCGTTGAAGCCGTTTTTGAGAAAATCGCGAAATACCCTGTTTTTGACAACATTTTCGTCATTTCAGCCGCCATCTTGAATTTCATTTGATCGAAATTGTTCGTGTCGGATCCTTATATTGTAAGGACCTTAAGTTCCCAATTTCAAGTCATTCTGTCAATTGGGAGATGAGATATCGTGTACACAGACGCACATACACTCTAACACACACACACACACACACACACATACAGACCAATACCCAAAAAACACTTTTTTGGACTCAGGGAACCTTGAAACGTATAGAAATATAGAAATTGGGGTACCTTAATTTTTTCGGAAAGCAATACTTTCCTTACCTATGGTAATAGGGCAAGGAAAGTAAAAAACGTTAATTTTTCAAACCTCTCATATTTCAATGAAAAAGTAAATCCCTCTCTCAACCTCCCATCAAAACTCTACATTGATATTCGATCAATTCTGGCAGACAGGTGATAATTTCGCAACATATAAAGTGGCAAGTTACACCGGAGACCAGAAAAGTTGGTGCAATTGATTTTCGAAAAAGTTTTCCTTTTTCGGAAAAAGCTTTCCTTATTGAAGTTGGCACCTAGCTGATGTGATGATGCAAAGTTTTCCTTTGAAACGCTTCATTTGTCATTCGTTCATTTGGAAAACTCCTCCCCCCTTCCAAGATTTGTAGGGGGAGGGAGGAAGGAAAGGGTGAAGGCTAATTTTTTCTAAAAAGCAAACTAAGTTTCAGACGCCTCCAGCTTTACAATGAGTACTTTCAAACTCTCTTCCTCTCATCCCACTGTCACTCTTTCTCTCTCTCTCTCTCTCTCTTACACACACTCTCTCTCTCTTCCTTACTCTTTCTCACTCTATCTCCCTCTCTCTCTCTGCAGTATCCCACTCTGTGAACATTTTATTGTAACATACATAAATAAAGAATTCTTATCTAATCTCTCTTTCTCTCACACACATTCTTTCTCTTCCTCTCTCTCTTTCTCTCTCTCACTCTATCTCTCTTCCTCTCTCTCAATAGAATCAATTCTCACTTCTACAGAGTCTCTCAATAACCTAGTCTACCGTACCCTCATCATACTCTATTGTTTCAACTCTGTGACTCTTTCAAATGATTCTGTACCTTTTATATTTCTTCTTCTTCTTCTTTTTCTTCTTCTTCTTCTTCTTTTTTTTTCTTGTTTTTCTTCTTGTTCACCTTCCCCTTCCACTTTTACCATCCCTTCACCTTCTCCTTCACCTTCACCTTGTCCATTTTGCCTCTCTCACGTTTCTCCTTGTTCTCTCTTCACTTTCTCTTTTATAATATTTCACAAATTGTTTGATCCCTCCAATGCTTCCCTTCTCATTTTGTTCCTATGAGTTGTTCCAATTCCCCTTTTCTTCCTTTTTGATCTCTCTTCTTCCTGTTTTTCTCCTGCTTCTCTGTTCCCATGCCATTTCTCCTCTCTTCCTCACTCACACAGTCACTCTCTCTCTCTTTCTCTCTCATCGCAACTCATTCAGTGGGACACAACACACAATTTCTCACCAATGGGGAAACTTCGATTGTTCGAGTAACTTTTGTAACTCTTCCAACTTCAATTGTTGCAAACTCTTCAACTCATTTATTTCTCATTTGCTTCTGTCTCTCCTTAGAAGAAGATAGCAGCAGGTCTGAATTAGGGGAGGAGAAAATGGTAAGTTACCATATTTGAGAATTCCTGGCTCCATTTTTATACAGCGAGAATGAAATCAATCATTAAGATTCAATGAAAATAGCACGGTTAATTTTCTATTATTGAATCTAATCATTCAATATAGGACTTGGAACACATCCAATTTCAATTGATGTGTTTATGGTACACAATTGGATAAAGTTTATCTATGGCCCGGTTGCACAGAAGCCTGTTAAATTTTGAGAATTCCTAGCTTGATTTTTTTCAATCATTAAATATATGATTTGGAGAATATTATTCAACTCTCAGTTGGTGTGTTCAAGGTACATAATAATTGCACAAAGATATAGTCTATGACCCGCTTGCACAAAAGCCTGTTAAATTTTAACCATTTTTAGAAGCCACGAGAACCAATCAGAGAAGGCTTTGTCGTGAAGAAGTCCCCTCTGATTGGTTCTTGTGGCATTTAATCACTATTTAAATCTAACAGACTTTTTAGCAATCCAGGCACGTTTTTCAGTGTATCAACAACTGTCAATCAATAAATCAAAGTCTTGTCAAAGATCTAATGGATAAAGTATGATGCCAAAGTAAATTACATAGCTGTCTATGGAACTATAAATTATGACAATTTTCTTAATTATATTGAGAAAATATAAATGTATCTGAGAACACTTCACCTATTTAGGCTACTTTTGTTCAATTTCTAAAAACTTTTAGTACCCTTTATTGAAAAAGACTTTAAAATATTTCAACGACTTACCGACTAGTCTCGATCATAGGTCATTTTCAAGTTTATAGTTTAATTTAATTTGAAAATGACCTATGGTCGAAACTAATTAGTAAGTCGTTAAAATATTTTAAAGTTTTTTTTCAATAAAGGGTACTACAAGTTTTTATATTGTTTTTATTAATGTATATCTGATTATAGACTCCACATGAATATATTTTGTAAAGAACACACAATGATCTGGTTGATTTCCTCTCATCTTTCACCTTCTGATCTCCCCAAGGCACACGATAAGTGAATAAAATGACAGAGAAAATATACTGGAGGCACTTTAACCAAATGACTCGGAAAATTGGGGAAAACTTGCGGTGTTGGGTTCAAGTGTATTCTCAATGACAAAACTTTTCAAAGATCCAAATAAATCTTGGATACACTCATTTTCTCTCTTTCTATCGGAAGAAAGCCTCATCCCAGGCAATAGACTACGAACTTATAGACCTCAGAATTGACTGCATTTTTTCTCTCTGTTGGGAGAAAGCCTTATACAAATTAGGCAATAGACTACAAGTTGATAAACCTCAGAATTGACTGCATTTTTTCTCTCTTCTGGGAGAAAGCCTTATCCAAATCAGGCAATAGACTACAAGTGGATAACCCCAGAGTTGATAGTCAGAAAACTTTGAAGTTGCAAGTTTGTAAAACGTTTAGTTGGTAGCCGCACTACAAATCGGAGTTCAAGTTTTAAAGTGTAAAAGCTTTCGAAAAGTTTCAGCACTTGTTTCCATTACCACAAATTTGTATTACAACATATTTATCGTCCATTGCTAGGATCTAGGATGGAAATAGTTGAACTAACTTGTAATTATTATGAAACTTGTTCCTCAACTGTTTCTATCTTCCAAGATCGGAATAGTTTGGGATGCCACTTTATCTCTGGGCTCTAAGGATAAAGATTTGTTAGTTAATGCTTCCTTTATCACTAATCGATGAAACTTGTTAAACGTCAACTATCAGTATAAAAGATATACAGTTCATTGTAGTTAATACTTAAACGGTTAATATTTAAACTAGTTGATTCATATTCAACTATGAACTAGTTAATTTAACGTTGAAGAAAATTCTCCTTTCTGCTCCCTTAAAATTAGAGTTCTACTACAAACATGTATGGATAGGAAATACATGAATCATCACACCTGAACTACTGGACTGATTAACTTAGAATTTGAATTCAAGGTTCAATTCTATAGTGAGGTCCACGTTATAAAGATAGTAATGGCAGTAAAGAAAGATAGCAGAACAACGTTGCAGATCCTCTGTCTTGTCAATACCTTCTATAGACGGTAGCTGATACAGGTTTATTGATGTATCTAATATCAACTGTTTGTGTATTTGAGAAGTTGATATTGTGGTAATTATTCTTATTGAATGAAAAAGACTAAGAAATTGTCAAAACTCACAGATTTATTGATACTTAGAAAGACCGGTTTCGGTTATTACACCATTGTCAATCTCTGATAAACTAGTTAGAGAGCAGCAGAGCAGCATAATTTATACTAGTAGGCGAGTACTGCTATTGGTCCAATAAAAAAATTGGACCAATAGCAGTACTCGCCTACTAGTATAAATTTAGTTTATACGAGATTGACAATGGTGTAATAACCAAAACCGTTATATCTAGGTATCAATAAATTTTTAATTTTTGACAATTTCTTAGTCTTTTTCATTCAATAGTATCAACTGGTTATTCTCGTTGAAAATATTCAATTATATTTTATAAAGCAAGAAATTACATTTCTCAATCATTTCATAACGAATTTCCATTATCAAAATGGAATATTCTGAAAATTAGTTATCAATTCTTCATTGTTGAAAGCCAATCTGGCAACAGAGCAAAGCGAGAAAGAGATAGCGCTATCTGCTTTGCTAAATGATAGACAAGGTTAGCAATGCCAGGGCTAATCAAACACTGCCGTTATAACGTGGACCTCACTATAGCCTGATTAACTTGAAATTCCAATTCAAATTTCAAAAGTTTCCATTCTTAGTCATACGACAGTCCAAGTGTAGCTATATTTGAAGGGAAATTCCCTCATAACAACCACAAAGACATAAAAAATCCCTCGCCTTCCACACAACACCAATTTATTCCCAAATTCCATCTAATGAGATGAAAATAAGCCCAGATAAAACAATGAGAGAAAAGCTTTCAAGCATCTAATGATGGAAACCCCATACATAGAGCTCAGTAAATTGGAAGAGAAAAGGGATAGAGAATACTTAGATATGTGGGGTAAAAAGAGAAGAAATAGAATGGAAGAAGAGGCTTGCAAAGGATGAAAATTCTCGTGCGAACCTTCCTAATTCCACTGACAAAAATAGAGTAAACCGAGCGTGTATTCTTCATACTTCCCATATCTATATTTCTCCCACATATCCATGTATTTCGTACAGTACATATACCTATATATTCTGGAAAAATGTATGTATTATCTGCTCAGTGTGTTTATTATACCTATATTCTCTTCACATATCTATGTGCTTAACACAGTTCATATACCTGACTTTTATCTATCCGTTTCTCACAGTGTATATACCTGTATATTCTGAACAAATCTATGTATTTTCAGCTGAGTGTGTTTATTATACTTATATTTTCCGCACTATATGGTTGACACAATTTATATACCTATATTTTCTATATCTATGCGTTCTCCACAGTGTATATACCTGCATATTCTGGACAAATCCATGTATGTTCAGCTCAGTGTGTTTATTATATCTACATTTTCTTCACATATCTATGTGCTTAGCATGGATTTTATACCTATATGTTGAGCATATATCTATGAGATTTTCACAGTGTATATACCTGTGAATGGTGTGTGAATAACTATATATTTTGAGGAGAAAAACCACAGAGCAGCCACAAAAACTTCCATTTTGAAAATTCGTGACAAAGGAAGAGAATGCAGCTCATCCTCTACAGATTGATCCAGTGCTAACTAAATCTCTTGAACCGATTGTCACGCTGCTTCTGATTCTTCTTTGTCCTTGTTGAGTCTTTCTCTCTCCCAATCTCTCACTCACTCTGTCTCTCGCACTCTCTCCCTCTTTCCATATCTCTCTCTTAGTTCAGTGTATTAGCCAGTATATATTGTAACATACTTAATTAAATACCTCTCATCTCCTCTCTCTCTCTCCTCCCCGGTCGTGTGTTAATGGAAGGAAAGGATATTTTTCATCCTTCTTAGGGAATCGACAATTATTTGTTGAAACACCGCCGATTTATGAAGTCACATTACAATTTTATATCATCGTTATTCTAATTGAAGAAGATCGGCAACGTTGTTCTCCTATCTTTCTCCACTGCCATTACAACGCGGATCACACTATAAATGTTTGGTCTCAAATATACTTATATACTCAATGTTTGGATACAAATTCACATATGTACAAAATGTTTGGTTTCACTACATCCATGTTTCAGATGCACTGTAATAACTGTTGGCTCGCTTTGATACGGGGCGATGGACATTGCTGATACGGTGAGTTCCAAACTCCATCAAAACTATACCTATATTTCAAAACCTTTCTATATAGATCGGATACATTTGTGTGTATAATCTATATCTGTATATACGGAAATATAGATATAGAGATGATGAAATCGGTGGTCTTTGGACAGAATGTGTTTTGACGATAGGGGTACTGCTTTGCCAGCTAGGGCATGAATATTCCTGTGGTCACGGGACCTTTGGTAGTTTGGTGAGGGAGATTTCAGGGGTTCCAGGGGAGGGTTAGGGGCATAGGGGAGGTCAGGGATTATTTTGGGAAGGGTTTTGAAGGATTTGAGCGGAGATAATGGGGTTCTCTGTCGTTGAAATGCATTGGAATCGGTTCAAAGCGCGGACTGACACACTAGAGTGCTGAAACACAATTCTAATTCTCTCTTTCCGTTGGTACATTCTATTCCTTTTGATCCCACTTTCCTCAATTCTCTATCCTATTCATTCATTCCTGTTTTCCTTATTGATTGTAATTCTATGATGAGAATCTTGTCCAATATGATCTCATCTAATCATTCCTATAGAATGTTCAAGTGCCTACAGACTTATGCGCCAGGAATAAGTCTGTGCGCATTTCACTTCTGATCAGCTAAATGCTATTCTTATTATTTGTATAGAAACAGTAGAGCCAATTACACACATATCGATTTTTGGACGTATGATTTTTTGCAGTTCTTGTAAACTTTATTAGATAGAACAGATATATGCCAAGTTTGTCAAGTTTCGTTCAACCTGGTGGAATTCATAAGGGAGGAAAAAAATAATTGTGTGTGTAACTGGCTCTATAGTTCATTTTTTAAGGAAGTGTAATAAGGGGAAAAGTTTGACCCCGCAGATCTATTTTGAGTAGTTGGGAGGTGAACATTTCAGAAGTCTTCACCCCTACTCACTGTGCTAAGGGGGTGGAGGTGGTGGTTCAAAGGTACCATTTTTTGGTTTCTCGCATATAACTCTATAGTGAGGTTCACGCTATAATGACAGTGTTTGATTAGCAATGGTATTGCTATCCTCGTCTATCATTCAACAGAGTGGATAGCGCTATCTCTTTCTCACTTTCCTCTATAGCCAGATCGTCTTAACAATGAAAAATTAATGATCAATTAACAAAATACTCCATCTTAATTATGAAATTATTGAAAAATATCATTTCTTGCCTAATAAAATATAATTAATTATTTTAAACGAGAATGAACAGTTAATATTACATCAACAACCTGTATCAGCTACCGTCTATAGAA
This sequence comes from Nilaparvata lugens, assembly GCF_014356525.2. Lineage (NCBI taxonomy): Eukaryota > Metazoa > Arthropoda > Insecta > Hemiptera > Delphacidae > Nilaparvata > Nilaparvata lugens. The sequence continues at coordinate 11,504,854 of NC_052509.1, read as the reverse complement.
GGCATTGACAAGACAGAGGATCGACAACGTTGTTCTCCTATGTTTCTCCACCGCCATTATAACGTGGACATCACTATACCCATCCAATCAATGCTCTCTCATAGTACCCAATGGTGATCGGATTCTTGTGGTGTCTCTCCAAACCTGACCTATTTGCTGAGGTGTGTGACGTCACAATCATGCTGCCTCATGCCAACATAACTTCAATGTTCCAGCCTCCCTGCCCATTTCAAGGTTGGGGGGATTGATTGACAGGGGGTGCTTTGAGAGGGAGATTGAGAAGGGGGTGCCTGGAAAAGTGACAGTGTTGAAGACCATCCTTACAAGGATTGACTGGGAGGAGGGTTGTCTATAGTGAGGTTGACGTTATAATGGTAGTGGAGAAAGATAGCAGAACAACGTTGCCGATCCTCTGTCCTGTCAATGCCTTCTATAGACGGTAGCTGATACAGGTTTATTGTGTAATATTAACTGTTCATTCTCGTTTGAAATAATCAATTATATCTTATTAAGCAAGAAATTATATTTTTCAATAATTTAATAATGGATTTTCATAATTAAGATAAAATATTTTGTTAATTTATTATCAATTCTACATTGTTAGAAGACGATCTGGCACCAGAGCAAAGCGAGAAAAAGACAGTGCTATCTGCTTTCTTGAATGATAGACAAGGATAGCAATACCATTGCTAAACAAACACTGCCATTATAACGTGGACCTCACTATAGGGGCGGCTTTGAGAGGAGGTGATTGTGAAGGAGATGCTTGAGAGGGGGTGCATGGAAAGGGGCACCGGAAAAGGGACAGAATGACAAGGGGTGCTTCGGAAGGGGGTGAATATCCAGCTGACTCGAATGGATGTCAAAACAAGGGCATAACCACTAATTAGGGGAGGACAACACAATATGGCTGCTGGTTTATGTCTCACTCTGTATATATCAGCGATGTTATGTCATGTACCTAGCCAATGGGAGGGCTGGATATATCATCACCCATTTATGTCACCTTCATCCCTTCATGGGGACCCCTTGTATTTCGTCACCTTTATAAGCTAACCTCTGTAGTTCCTGAAGAATAACTAGTTTTATCTATTTTTGATCTTGTTTTTAAAGTCACACACACATTAGTCGTACGATTTTTTGCCGTCCTTATAAATTATATTACATTGAGCAGATGATATTCGTCTGCCATCTTCATAAAGATGGAACAATGATGTTTTTCATGTTCCGTTTGATCTAGTAACAAACAATCTTGTCATAGTCATTCAATCTCATGCTGTTTTCCATGCATGAAATCAAGCCGGTAAACAGCTGTTTGCAGAACAAATAAACATATGATTCTCAGTACAGAATAGACTCTACTGTAATGAAACCTTAGACCAGTTATAGAATAAACACGGTTCAATGTATATTCATATTGAAAGTCGATGAAGCCAACATCTACTGCCATATCACCATATCGTGACGTCAGCATCGGATAGAAAACAATGTAAACAAACTCTGCAGAAAAGTTTTCTATCCGATGCTGACGTCACGATATGGTGATATGGCAGTAGATGTTGGCTCCAGAAGCTAGATTTCCCAGCGTGTCTATTCTATAACTGGTCTAAGAATGAAATCATATGTTTTCTTTACAGTCGAGTATGTTTCCTAGTTCCGGAATAGGAACAGCAAAACAGCTACAAAAACAACCTTCAGTTTTGTTAACTTCCGCAAAATTCCTGATTCAGAATTTGTAAAATAGGATATGTTTATAGAATGCATGTAGTAACTTCAGCACATGCAGGTAATGTTTTCTATTTCTAAATTATTCTTCTTTAGATTATTATGCCAAGAAAAGTGTACACTACTTGGATGTGAATGTCTTTTGCATTGCTCGAATGGAATTCTAGTCTTGGCTGACGCCTCGACAAGAAACATCATTCTCGCCTGCGAAAGGCCCTTTCCCGTCCATGTGACGTAAGATACTATTACAATGATAGAATACATCGCCAAACTTATGAGCCTTTGAGCTAGAATAGCATTTATTTAACTTCTAGTGAGCTACCAAGGAATATTACAATAAAGAAAGTATCTTTTATCGCCTATAAAGATACATTTCTAGTGTTGAAATCTACTTATCTCATAGAAAAAGGTATAACAAAAGTTGAAATGTACATTTCAATGAGAGCAGTGGAACTTTTTTTGGCGATCAAATATTTTCTTGACGTTGTAGCCGCCATTCTGATGCAGTTGTCCAAAACATGTCCCTATATCGATTTTTTATGAATTTCATACTTGAAAAAAGATGATTTACACAAGTAGGTAGAGCTGAGCATAGCTTTCAACCTCAATGCACCTTGAATAATAATTGGATATTTCTCTTTGGGGACTTGAGGCCAAATATTTCGAGTTGTAGAAAGTGATCTGAGGGACAAGATCATTTTAAAAATCCACAAATTCCATTTCAACTGAAGCCTGATCTCCACCAAAATGTTTTACAACACAAGCTGAAAAATCTTCTGCATCGATCTCTACAAAAGGAGAGTTGACGAATTGTACCATATTCGATATGCTTTTAAAATCTTTGATCAAACTGTTGTCTCAAGTCTGAATTGTAACGTATTCTTGGTTATGCTGAGGTGCTGTGAAGGATTTTTCTCGTCATTGATTTTCTTCAGACTGGAAAAGTGTTTATATACAAACTGGACGACATTCTTTTCCCACATCTCAATCTCCTTGGAAAACGATTTTACAGTTCAAATCATTCCACTGATGTACTTATCTTTCCTTGAAACTGCAAATTTAAATCATTCAACTTCTCAGTTATATCTGTGAGAAATGCAAAATTTTGTAGCCATGTTTCTCAATGCATGGTTGACAACCCAAGCATTCATGTGAGCTACCGGTAGCTCACGATCGACTGTTTGGCGACCACTGGAATACATTATTGTATAATTTTTGATGGACTCACCGCCTTGCAGGGACGGGTAGATGAAGAAGGAGGGGTCCTGAACCCAGGCGACCACCCTGACGAGGTCCTTGACTCCTCGGTCGACGACACACTGTAACACCGCCGTGCATCCCCTTGCTGCAGCCGCCACCTCCACACGCACTTTGTATGATTGCACCACCACTGAAACACAAAAAACATTATTAAGAATTAGAAACAAAGAAATAAAAGAGAATTCGAATATTAGAATTGAATAGAAATGCTTAAGTGCAATTTTAAAATTGAGGAGAAATAAATAAAGAAGGAGAAGAAGAAGGAATTAGGAGGAGAAGGAGGAGAGCGAGCAGAAGGGGGAGGATTGGGAGGGGGAGGAGATGGAGCACAACAGAAACAAACACAAAAAACAAGATTTGAATGAAATTCTCAAGTACATCTTTGAAATGATGAGGTAGAAGAAGAGTATATGAATGAGATGGAGGAGAAGGAGAAAAAGGGAGTGTGGTGAGGAGGAGTAGGAGGGGGAGGAAGAGCAGAAGGAGGAGGAGGAGGTGATGGAGCGCAACAGAAACAAACACAAAAAAATACAAAATTAGAATGAAATTCTCAAGTACATCTTTGAAATGATGAGGAAGAAGAAGAGTTATGAATGAGATGGAGAAGGACGATGAGAAGTAGGAGGACGAGGCGAAGAAGGAGAGGGGTGAGGAGGATGAGGGGGAAAAGCAGAAAGAGGGGGAGGAGAAGATGGAGTGCAACAGAAACATACACGAAACAAGATTAGAATGAAATTCTTAAGTACATCTTTGAAATAAAGAGGGAGAAGAAGAACAAATGAATAAGGAGGAGAAGAAGAAGACTGGAAAAGAAGGAGAAGAAGTAGAAGAAAGAAGAAGAAGAAATTGTCTTGCAGACTGTAAACAGGGGTGATTGATGTGCCCAGCACTTGAGTGGTATTATTGTAAAGCACTAGATCTTTTCAGAGTGGCCAGCTACTCACATACATGAATTTCAATGCGGCCGCCATATTGACCAACAGTGGACCAAGAAGTGATCCTTCTATAGTCTGAGTTTCACTTCAATCTGTCATCATTGATCGAATGGGAAGCTTTAGTGACTGATACATTATCAAGAATGCTGACCGTTTGAGGTGAATATCACTATGGGAAAATGGTAGGGAGGAAGTGGTAGTAGAAGAGGGAAGCTTAGGGAGAGGGTAGGTATACCCTTTCCTTTCTTAGGAAAGGAATACAGGGAAGGTGATTGAAGGGTAAACATAGGAAAATGGAAGGAAGAAAGGAATAGTAGGAGAGGGAATATGGTAGGGAGAAAGGAATAGTAGGAGAGGGAATATGAGGATAGAGTAGGTATGATAGGAAAGGGAATAAAGGGAAGGGAGTGAAAGGGACGGTATAGTGGGAAAGGGAATATAGGGAAGGTAAAAAAGGGTAAACATAGGAAAATGGTAAGGAGGAAGTGATAGTAGGAGAGGGAATATGGTAGGGAGAAAGGAATAGTAGGAGAGGAAATATGAGGATAGAGTAGGTATGATAGGAAAGGGAATAAAGGGAAGGGAATGAAAGGGACGGTATAGTGGGAAAGGGATATAGGGAAGGTAAAAGAAGGGTAAACATAGGAGAATGGTAAGGAGGAAGTGATAGTATGAGAGGGAATATAGGGAATGGGGTTGGTATGATAGAAATCGGAATATAGGGGTGGGAGTGAAAGGGTCGGTATAGTGGGAAAGGTATATAGGGGAAGTAAAAAGGGTAAACATAGAGAGGGAGTGATAGTCGGAGAGGGAATATGGGGAATAGGGTTGGTATAGTAGGAAAGGGAATACAGGGAAGGTGGAGAAAGGGTAGGTATAGTAAGAAAGGAAATATAGGGATGGTAGAGAAAGAGAAGGTATAGTGAAGAGGGCATAATAGGGGGGGCATTCTTGACATCATCATACTATATGTGCTGAATAGACACTAGCTGATTCATCCCCTAAGATGGATTGCTGCCTTTCTAAAAAAATAGAATTATTTATTGGGAATAAGGTTATGGTTTAGGAAGGGTTATGAAGGAAGAGTGTTCAATCACTCCTTTCATTCCACAATATAGAGAATGAATGCCGCACGTTCATCGATTTCTTGTAGTGACTGCAGTAGTTTCTGCCATTTGAAATGCGTGAATATGACCAAAGACGAACTGGATTTTATTATAAGTGGAAAACAAATTTGGCGTTGCCCACCGTGTGCTGCATCAAGAAGATCAAGTATGCAGGCTGTGAGTGATGCTGAAAAAGGTAAGGCCAGTATCTCACAGGTTATATTCATGTTAGAGGAAGCAAAGAATGATCGTAAACGTATGGAGAAGGAAATGAACACTTCGTTTGAATTTTTACATAATCTGGTAAGGAACAAAAAGAAACGTTGGATAAACAGGCTATGAAAATGAGTGAATATATTGCAGTTATTGAAGAACTCAAACAGGAAAAAGTTAATTTGTCTAAAAAGGTGAAAGATTTGGAACTTAAGCTGGACGAGAGCGAGCAATACTCTAGATCTAATAACATAGAGATTCATGGTGTTCCGGAACAAGGAAACGAAGATTTGTATGAGACAGTCGCGGGTGTTTCGGCAGCTCTAGGTCACAAAGTGAGTAGGGAAGCCATAGACGTGTGTCATCGGCTGGGTAAGAGGAGTGATAACGCTGGTCCAGCAATAATAATTGCGCGATTCGTGAGGCGAGAAGATAAACTGAAAATATTGGAAAAAAGGAGAGTCAAACGTGATTTCAGTACTAATGACATTGGTCTCTCTTGTGCTACTGCTCCTGTTTACATCAATGAAAACCTCTGCTATGGACGCCGAAAAGTTTTTGCAGCTGCCCGACTAGCGAAGAAAGAAAAGAACTATGCGTACTTATGGATACGTAACGGGAAAATCCTAATGCGGAAGGAGTCATCATCCCCTGTACGTGAAATTCTATCTATGGAAGACGTTGCCAAACTGTGATGAGGGAGGTCAAGTAAGCTGTTATGTTTAATTGCAAGGTGACGATTTATGTTTTTCATTTTATATATTAATATTCATTAATATGTCAACTGACTAATGAGTTCAATAAGTGATGATTAATTAATATCTTACCAAAATATAGATGACCCTTTTATTTTGATGAATTATTTTCTTTCTAATACGTGCGCAGATGGGCTAATTATCATGAATCAAAATATCAGAAGTCTGAGAGAAAATTTTGATCTTTTTTAATACACCTAAATTCTTTAGATAAATTACCAGAAATTATAATCTTGTCGGAAATATGGATTGAAACAGCAGAACTAGGACGATATATGATTGATGGTTATAATCAGTTTTCTAAATGTAATGAAAACTATAGAGCTGGAGGTGTACTTGTATTTATATCACAAAGATTCTCCGCTATTGAAAATGATGTGACTATGACAACAGCCGATGTGATTAATGTCAAGGTCAATGTAGGTTCAGACGTTGAAATTACCTTTATCGTTCTGTATCGATTACATGCTTACTCAGTTATAGATTTCTTGAGTGAGTTGAATGGTGTTTTTGCGTGCGTAAGAGATAATAATGTTGTTTTTGCCGGCGACATTAATATATGTACTTTGAAACATTCTATTAATACTTTTGAATATCGGTCTTTATTGGCTAGCCATGGTTTCTATGAATCATCAGCAAGCCAACTCGTGTTTTTGGAAATAGTAGCAGTTGTTTAGATCATATTAACGTAAGATCTAAACACGACGTTTTTTGTTTGATTCAGATGTTGTGTCCTCTGGTCGTAGTGATCATGATATTTCCATTTGTAGTATTAAGCTGAAAGATCATTCAACTGATAAACTTAATTATCATTCTGTAAATAACAAAATTAATAGAAAGAAATTAAATTATGAACTGTTAAAAAATAATCTTAGATCGGTGGACTGGTCGTCAATTTATTCCGAGGGTGATGTAAATAAAGCATTTAATATTTTTCTTGATGTTCTAAACGATAGTATTGATAATGCTACTGAATTGTTGGAATGCAAAAATAATTACAAGCACACCATTCTGAAACCATGGATGACACAGTCGCTGTGTGAAAGGCAAAGATATAGGAATAAAATGTATAAAAAAGTTAAGAAACGAATAGGTGATTTAAGATTTCAGAATTATTTTAAACGCTATTGTGATCGATTAAAAAGAGATATGGATTATAGAAAAGAGCAATATTACATGAATTTATTTAGTGTAAATAAAAATGATATAAAGAAACAATGGAAGACTATAAATGAGATATTAGGAAAATAATAAAGTCAAAAAATAATAAAATTATAAAGATCAAAGCAGGGGTAAACCCTAGTGTCATTTTGGAAGATGAAAATAAGATTGCAGAGGAATTTAATAGCTTTTTTGTTAGTGTTAGTGATCAGCTGAAACTTAAATTAGATCCGCCAGATGATGAGATAAATAAAGAGTATAGGACTTTATTCAAATTGAAACGAGTGATGAATTCTTTCTATTTCTTTGAGACTACTGTTTCGGAAGTAGAAATGATTATAAATTCATTGGACTCGAAAAAATCTTCTGGGTTTGACAGAATATCTGCTTCTATTATTAAAGAGATTAGTAGTATAATTTCTCCAATACTTTCGTATTTGATTAATTTTAGTTTTATTAATGGCATTTTTCCGGAATCACTAAAAGTTGCTGTTGTGATTCCTCTTTTTAAAAAGGGTGACATTTGTGATTTGAACAATTATAGACCGATATCATTACTTAGTGTTTTTGCAAAAATCTTTGAAAAGGCTATTAAAAGACGATGTATTGATTTCTTAAAAATAAATGGTTTTTTCTCTGAAAAGCAATTTGGTTTTTTGGAAGGAAAATCCACAGAAGATGCGTTATTGAATTTCTGTGCAGATTTATATCAGGGCTTTAATAATAAATTGAGCGTAGGTGGTCTTTTTATAGATATAACCAAAGCTTTTGACACTGTGGATCACGGTATGTTACTGAATGTAATGTGGTTTGCGGGCTTCAGGGGTTTTGCTTGGAAATTTTTTAAAAGCTATTTGAATAACAGAGTCCAATGTGTTAAAATATTAATAATGATGTATTTAGCTCCTTCAAACCAATAAACTGTGGTGTTCCGCAAGGATCGGTCCTTGGACCTATTCTTTTTTTGATATTAATAGTCTTAGTAGTGGACCCTTTAGAGGATCACTTACTAGTTTTGCGGATGATACTGCTTTATGTTACAACTCAAAATCTGCTTTGGAATTGCAAAAGGATGTTCAGTATGATCTTCAGTTATTAAAATTATGGTTTTCTTTCAATAAATTATCCCTTGGTAATAAAACTAAGTTTATTCATTTTTCTTTAAAGGATAAAATTTCTTGTATCAAACCTTTGTATTATAAATGTAATATTTGTTTAAAGTCTGATATTGCAATTTTATATGATTTGAATTGTCATAGTTGTATGCTTATTGAGCAAGTTGATAAAATCAAATATTTAGGCCTTTTTATTGATAAAAATTGTAATTGGAATGAGCATATTAACTCTATTAATAAATATATGTTATCTGCTATAAGAACATTCTACTACTTAAAGAATATTTTCCATGTAAATGTATTAAGGTTGATCTATTTTTCCATTATTGAAAGTAAGCTACAATATGGGATCACTTGTTGGGGAGGTATTTATTTCACAAATATCAATACACTTTTAGTTGCACAAAAGAAAATTATCAGAATAATGGCGTGTGTACCTAGAACGGAACATGCAATGGTTTTTTTTAAACAATTTCATATTTATCCATTAAGATATTTATATGTCTTTAGAGTTTTAAGAATATTTTTCATTAGAGGAGGAAATGTTCAAGGTAATGCTAGAGTTTACTCTAGTCGTTTGAAATAAGGTCATTCTGTTGAAGGCTAATGTTGAAGCTTTTCGTAGGTTTTTACTTTTTGTGCTTTAAAGTTTTATAATTATCTACCTTTCCATGTGTCCTCTAGTTTAAATTTAAGAATTTTTCTCAAGGAATTGAAATCTTGGTTGTTTTCACTAGAAAATGTTGAGTTTCTGTTAGATAGTATAGTTACTTTTATATTGTATTTTGATATTATCATATTGCAGTGAATGATACATTTATGAAGGGACAGTTTATCTCTTAGTACTCTTCAACATATTTTTTTCTCTGTATTATAAACATTTATCAAGTTTTTATATAATTTTAGCTAGGCTCTAAGCTACTCTTTCTTTATTTTCATTGTGATGGTGCCTCAACACGTTTTTTCAAATGAGGTTACCTAACCACTTTATATTATTGTTTTGTAATGTTTTGTGTATTATTTATTATTGTAAATTGTAAAGTGTGTCAATAAATGAAATGTTTTTCTTTCCACATCCTTCATTTCTTTCCTTAAACGTCAGTCGATTCCTCTTAATATTCGATTCCTTGCAACCTCAAGAATTCCTACAATTATTATTCCTCTTCCTTCTTTTCTTCTTCCTTTCCCTTCTTCACTCTTCCTTTCTTTTTAATACCTCTCTTCCTTCAATATCAACTTTCCAATCTTTCTACTCCTCAAAAATTTCTCAAATTTTATCCTTTATGTCCTTACTCACTATTAATTTTCTGTTTTTTTTTCTCTTAAATCTTCATACTAATTAAAACTTTACAAAATTCTCATTTTTAAATAAATCAGTTGAATTAATCAAATTAACGTTTTGGTAGAGAGTTAGTGGGACGAATACTTCGAATATTCTTTCCAAAGAATGGACATTGATATGTCCAAAGCTCCGTCAATTTATGTAGATGCATAACAATATAATTATCTATAGTTTTTACAAATTGCTTTTTTTTCATATTATATACAGCTCAATAATTATTTTCTTAATTTATATTTTGTAATTTCATCCATAATTTGCTGTATTGTAAGCTATTGTATATAAGTGTATAAGCCAGTATATATTGTAATCTACATAAATAGAGTACTCAATCAATCAATCAATCAATCACTCCTCCTTCTATTTTAGTTCATCATCCTCCTCTTTCTCCCTTTCTTCGCTAGAGAGAACAATATTGCCAAATATCAAGCATGATAATTCTCTCTTTTCTAAAGAAAACAATATTTGCGAATATCCAGCATGATAATTCTCTCTCACGCACACTCTCTCTTTGCTGGAGAGAACAATATTTCTGAATGTCCAGCAAGAGCTGAAAAAGCATTCTTCTTACATCTTGATCATGAAATTTTCATGAGCTCCATCTTGACTCAGCTTGTTACAGAGACTGATCCTCTCTGATTTTTCTTTCTCCGTTTTTTGTCAACTTGATGGATGACGTTGTAGCTTATAGGATGATGATTTGCATTGTCGCTTGATCTGGTCAAAATAAGACAGGGATAGAAAATAAGGTCAATGGGAGAGTGGGAGAAAGATGATACACTGATGAAGTAAGAATTATGAGAACTAGATGAAAAATATATTCTCAGTATAGTTAAATAAGAATGGTTTATAGAATAATGTAATGATTCTTGGGGTGTGTGGAAGATGAATCACTGAGATAAAGTAATAATATACAATATATATTAGAAATAATATATTATTTCTAGAAGATATCAGTATCAGTTCCTATAGTAAGGTCCACGTTATAATGGCAGTGGAGAAAGATAGGAGCGTTGCCGATCCTCTGTCTTGTTAATGCCTTCTATAGATGATACCGGTCTATTGATCTAATATCAACTGTTCATTCTCGTTTGAAATAATCTATTATATTCCATTAAGCAATAAATTATACTTTTTAATGATTTCATAATGCATTTTCATAATAAAGATTGAATATTTCGTTAATTATTAATTCTACATTGTTAAAAGACGATCTGGCAACAGAGCATAGCGAGAAAGGGATAGCGCTATCCACTTTGATGAATGATAGACAAGGATAGCAATACCATTGCTAATCAAACACTGCTATTAGAACGTGGACCTTACTATATTATCAGTTGCAATACCATTATCGTTAGCTACACCATGACCAATCTCTGCTAAACAGGAACTAGAGTGAAGAGCAAGTATATTTCGCACCTAGAGCAGAAAATGAGATTTTTCCGGCTTGAAATCGGTTTTCAAGTCCGAGGCCGTAGGCCGAGGACTAGAAAGGATTGAGAGCCGGAAAAACATCTTTGCCCGTGGTGTGAACGCTATTTTTCGCCACACACAAAAATAAACTATATATATATATATATATATATATATATATATATATATATATGAGAATAGTTGTTTACTAAGCACTTCCGAAAGCAGAAGCGGAAGGTGATAGCTCTAGCAAATCTGAGGTAATCTGAATATCAGGAAATTGTCCAAGTATTTTTATTTTTTATTCTGATTTGTCTGAATAACCTTAAAGATGATGTTCAATTATGTGGGAGGTTGAGTTTATACTTTTTTTTCTTTCAAATGACAATAAGATGATATTATTATAAATGTTCTAATTATTGAATAATGAACACAAATAATGAAAAGTTTTTTGATCAGCTGTTTTTTGATCACCTTTCTTAGTTCCATGTTAGCGGCTGGAAAGGGTATTCTTTCCGGCCTAGGCCGGAAAGGGTATTCTTTCCGGCCTAGGCCGGAAAGAAACCTATTCTGACGTCAGACGAGAGTCGTCTGCAAACAATGTCTTTCAGATCTACGTAGGGACTGGAAAACAGCTGCTTTCTGTGCAGTGTGGAGAGCAAGTAGTTTTCACAGTAATGGTCAAGCACTGCCATCGGTTGAAGCCGTGAACTTTCAAGGTTAACCCTTTCCCAAGCCGCTATATTATATGAACCGTTAAAGAGTGAGGGGCTTGTCTAGGCCAATGACAGACCTTGATAGGTCACGACTTTCACCAATAACAGTGCTCGGCCGTTATTATTAATATTACTTCCCTCATCCTCAGTTTCAGTTTACCAGATATTGAAAATGGTGTGAAAACCGAAACTAGAATCTAAATTATCAATAAATCTGTGATACTGAACAATATCCAGTCTTATCTATGATATAAAAAAGGAAAGAATTGACTTAAACACGTATGAGATAGGAAATTCACAAGAATCAAGAATCATTTATTGTCGTCCCGCTCAAGAGCATTGACAAAGTCACATAACAAATGAAAGTACAAAATACGTACAAAGTATCAATAAAATTAATGCATTCAAAATGTTACATCAGTAGTACTCCCAGCTAAAAACTCTCCTACCAAGTAAAATGCTTTCTTTTTCAACCATTCAATAATGACAACCTTGAATACTTTCCCATTCCAGTGTTGAGATGGGAGTTTTGCGTCTTTGTTAGCCTAGCATACTAGTCTATCCTGTTTCGGTTTCGGGTGTCATGACTATGATTTGCACCCCTGACATTTAGTGATGGAAGGTTTCCCTTTATATACAATAAAATTTGCAAAATGGAGATGCTAGGCAGAGTAAAAATACCATGCTCTATAAATACTGGCTTACATGAGTCTGTTACACTCATACTGGAAACAGTTCTTAAGGCTCTTTTTTGACAGAGGAAAACCTCCCCAGCTCCACTGGAGTTTCCCCAAAGAAGACCTCCATACAAAAGGTGTGAATGAAATGAAGTAAAATAAGCCTTTAATACCAAGCCAGAGCTAGTACAATTTTTGAGTCTCCTCAGCAGGAAAATTACTCTACTTAAACGTGTTTAAGTCGATACAAACGTCGATACAAACTACGCATCATCACGTCTGAAGTGCTGGACTGATTAACTTGTCTACAGATGGAGATATTGCAATTATTCAAATGCTAATGAATTTATCATTATTATTGAACAAAAATCCAAATTAAATGCTGTAATTCACCCCGAAGACTTCTGCTACTGCAAATATTGACAACTGGGTAAACAGCTAGATGGAAATTCGATGAGCGCTACTAAAGTAGTCGGGGTGAATCACAGCATTCAATTTGGATTTTCGTTTAATAATAATGATTAATTTGTATTTTTTGGATAAAGATTCTCAATTCGCCGATGAAGGTTATAGGCGTTAAATTCTTAAAAAATATCAGTAGGTGAAATTCTAAGTTTGTCAAGTTTTTTATAAGACCCTTGCGGAGCATGGGTTACCTGCTACTTATATTTGAGATGCTCGAAATAATAACTTGAGTAATAAATAAGGAGAAAATCATGTTTTTGGACTCAGGGGACCTTGAAACGCATAGAAATTTTGAATTTGGGGTACCTAAATTTTTTTTGGAAAGCAATACTTTCCTTACCTATGGTAATAGGGCAAGGAGAGTAAAAATCGAGTCTAGAACCTAGATGCACAATTCAACAGCTTCTCTAGAGAATAGGCTGTTAGTCTAGTCTACCCTTCTTTCTCTCTCTAGTGGTCTAGTCCAGTCTTCTTTCTCTTTCTAGTAGTCTAGTGCTGTTCTAAGCAGATGATTCAAGATCATTATGGAGATAAAATATAAAGGTAGAGAAGGAGATGCGGGAGAGAGAGAAAAAGTGAAAGATAGACAGAATGAGAGGATGAGAATATGTGAAACAAGAGAAAAATGCATAGAGAGAAAGAGGAGAAGGCGAAAAAGAACCTGATCCGGAATGAACTAGAGAGAGCAAATGATGTGTTCTAAAGATAATTTGTGGCAAACCAGAGAACTTAGTGGGGTAGTAATTGAAAGGAGAGGAAAAATCCTAAGAGAGTATATAGGTTGTAATATATAACAAATAATATACATGGTATAGTATATACTTTATATACCATCCTTGAGAAAAACCCACTGGGAAGAAAGTGGCGTGAAATAAGAGTAGTACTTACGGAAAAATAGAAAAGCAGATCTTTGGAGATGAAAATTGGGAAACAAGTTGGGAGAGAAGAGAAAAAAGCAGGAGAGAGATTATAAAAGTATAATATATAGAGATTATGAAGTGTATATTAAGAGAGTAGAAAATTGGGAAGCAAGTAAAAAGAGGAGAGGAAAACGCTGGAGGGAGATTATACAAGTGTGAAATAAGTATGAGGGTGATAATACAGATGAGAAAGAGTAGTAGAGTGTAGGCCCTCATATGAAAGTTGTTCATGAGAGATGAGAAAGAGATAGAGAAACTCAACTGCATTTGGCCCTGGTATAAGAGTTTTACATGGGAAAGAGATAGAAAATATCATGAGAGTCGTAATACACATGAGAAAGAGAAACTCAATCACGTTAGGCCCTAATATGAGAGATGTACATAAGAGAGATAGAAAATATTATGACAGTTGTAATACACATGAGAAAGAGATAGAAAATCAACCGCGTTAGGCCCTGGTATAAGAGTTTCACATGGGAAAGAGATAAAAAATATCATGAGAGTCGTAATACACATGAGAAAGAGAAACTCAATCACGTTAGGCCCTAATATGAGAGATGTACATAAGAGAGATGAAAAATATTATGACAGTTGTGATACACATGAGAAAGAGATAGAAAATCAAACGCGTTAGGCCCTAATACGAGACTTGTACTTGAGAAAGAGATAGAAAAGCAGAGAGTAGTAATACACATGAGAAAGAGATAGAAACTCAACCGTGTTAAGCCCTAATATGAGACTTGTACATGAGAAAGAGATAGAAAATCAGAGAGTAGTAGTACACATGCGAAAGAGATAAAAACTCAACCGTGTTAGGCCCTAATATGAAACTCGTACATGAAAAAGAGCTGAAAAATATTATGAGAGTAGTGATCACATGAGAAAGAGATAGAAAAGCAAATATGTTACGGGAAAAACAAGGAAGAAAAGCGGAAAAAGAGTGTGAAATCAGAGCTGTGAGAATCACAGACCATAAATTGAATGATTAATAAGTTGTCAGAAGTGGTAGAGGTTCCCCAGAGAGAAAGAGGTTTGTTGTCTGGCGTATTAATACAACATGAGCTAAACCACAGCCAGAGATTTCAGCACAAGTCAGGTGTAAAAGTGCAGTTCCGAGCCACAAATCCCATACTAATCATAATCTCTCATTCTTTTCAACGTTTTTGCGATCATATTCTTCTCTCTTCTCCAGTGATTATCGTTCATTTCTTCTGAGAGCTGTTATTGTTGGAAAATTCCTTACAAGATGTTTGAGGTGTTGGAAAGAGTTATTCTCCATTATGATAATTGTGGTACTAGCCGTCAGGCTCACTTCGCTTGCCATATCCGTCTAGCCAGGGGGCTCCGCCCGACCCGACTAGGTCGTCCAAAAATAAGGTCAGCGGGCTCGCTTCGCTCGCATGAATTTTTCATTTGAGCATGCTTCATTTCATCAGAAAGTCAAAGTACTGAGAAAACGCAGATAAGCTGAGAAAAAACGTTGGAAAAACGCTGATTTTGGGCGTATCTTTGATGAAATAGTAAAGTCATCTCATCACAAAATTTCTAGACCCGCCTAGCTCAACCTCTGTACCAAATTTGAAAATTTTCTGTCTATTACTTGATGAAATAACTGAGAAAACTTTGGCGTTATTGCAAATTCCTTCCAACACAACATTATTACACCATAGCTTAGCTTCTGTAGTAAATTTGAACATTTGCTGTTCATTTGTTCTCGATAAAGCTGAGAAAGCGCAAAAAAACGCTGAAAACGCAGATTTTGGGCGTATCTTTGACGTTATTGCAAATTCCTTCTAACACAACATTATTACACCCTAGCTGAGCTTCTGTAGTAAATTTGAACATTTTCTGTTCATTTGTTTTCTATAAAGCTGAGAAAACGCTAAAAAACGCTGGAAAGTCGCAGATTTTTGGCGTATCTTTGGATTTTTTTTCAAATCCGTTCTTAGAGCGCCTCTAAAGAGCCAACCGAACATACCTACCAAATTTCAACGTTTTTGGTCCGATTGATTCTTAGTTCTGCGAGTGAATGAGTCAGTGAGTCAGTCAGTCAGTCAGTGCCATTTCACATTTATATAAATATATAGATGTATTGAGTGAATAGTCTGAAATTGTTACAACTATTTAGAATCAACTACAGATTTGTAATATTGTGTCAGACGAATTCAGTTTCTCTCATGTCAATAATAGAGTAGCGATCGTGATAATTTCATATTAGTTTTATCAGATTTTTACAAATCTAAAACTAGTAACTCAATTTTTCAATGAATGAAGTACAAGTAACATTAATTTCAAGACGACAATTTAACTTTCTCATAACAGTTTTTTTCAGTTGCTTCTTTTCATTGTTTTCTTCCCAACGGTTTACATGACCATATTTGGAGTACCACGGAGTTTATTGACTCAGCCAATGACAGTAGAGCTCAATCTTTATTGGTCAACAGCAGAAGGCCAATCGTAGGGCTTTACTCATACCATCTGCTGCAGTATTCAAGCTTACCAGAGATTGAAAATGGTGCTAAGACTCGAATAGTCTTAATAATAGTAGCTTCGACAATATTGAGGCCCAGTTACACAAAAGCCTGTTGGAATTAAACCGAGACTAAATTAATGCCAAAAGAAACAATCGGAGAGACCTACTTCTCGAAAAAGCCTTCTGTGATTGGTTCTCGTGGCATTCAATCAAGATTAAAATTTGACGGGCTTTTGTGCAACCGGGCATAAGTCAGTGTTATTCAATATAGATATATACCACGACATCACCCCCACAACAACACAGAAAGTCACTAAAAACCTTATCCAGTTTATTGCTTTTTCTATTCGTGAAGAACCACCTCACTTCAAATTGCCACAACTTTTCTACTAAGGTTTCAATTTGGATTCACAAACAAAAGCAGAAGATGTCAGTTATTCAACGAAATATAACGTCATCATAGTCAAGTGACATCTAGTGAAAATTTCCTCGTTCTGCGTTATTCCTACCATGTTTGGTGACGTGATAGTTGAAAAGTTTTGATCAAGCTTGGAATAATATAATATTATTATCTTAGAATATACTCCAAGAATGCATATCAACTACTAAGAATCCTCAGTAAGTACTCTATATTTGAGAAACTTCCAATTTCTGAAAGACCACCTCACTCCAAATCTCCAAAACTTTTCTACTGCACTCAGTTTGGATTGAGAAAAGATCAAGCTTTCAGACATGTGTCGAGGTCCAACCAACTCGTTAATGGTCCTCAGGGTTGGAAAAGGAGAGAGGGAGAAGGGAGAGAGAGAGAGGCAAAGAGAGAGAGAGAGAAAGTGTGTTTGAAGAGTGGTGAAGAAGAGAAAAAATAGGGATGAAAAGAGGTAAAAGAGGGGTGGAAAAGGCGAAAATGAGTTGAAAAGAGTGGTAGGGCTGAAAAGAGGAGAAGTAGAGATGAAGTGAGAAAAAGGAGGAGTGAAAAGAACCGGATGAGAGGGAGAAAGAGGTGGAAGAGGAGTAGAAAGAGGTGAAAGAGGGATTGAAAGAGAGGTTGTGGAGTGTGGAAATCTTTAAAAGCCAATCTGTGTAGGCTCTATATCGCGCATAAGTGCTGGTCGTAAAGAGTGGCTGAAGCTGGTGCCCCAAATGAATTGCCTTTTAAGAGAGGTGACGTTGAGAAGTTGTGCGAAAGAGTGATGTATATGTGGGGAGAGAAGATGTAATAATGTAACTTTACATTATTGTATTACAAAATCTACCATATCCTAGTACGTTTTCTATCACTTTAACCTTTTTTCTTTATTCTTTATTCAAAAAAATAATTAAACAATCAAATGCATTCCAAAATCAAATACATATTGTTTCCTAATTTCTACTATGTGTTCCCTATAGGCTACCCTGTGTGGGGACACTTGAATTATATAATAAAATATTTATATACAAATTTAAATATATATAATGAAGAACATATAATTGAATATGGTATTATATTGAAATAAATCAATATGTCAATATTTATAATCATTCTTGCAACATCATACGCACACACATTCACATATGCGCACACATCATACGCACACACATTCACACATGCGCACAAACACACACACACACACACACACACATACACACCACACACACACAACACACACACACACCCACACACACACACAACACACACACACACACTTACATAAACTTAAACAAAACTTAAAACTATGTACGGAGTGGTTGCTGTTTTTTCTCATATATAGTTCAATTTTATTCATAGTTAACGTTTCGTTTTTTTTTCAAAGTGCTGATGTAATTAGACCATAAATGAATGCGTTTTGAAGAAAGAGACAGTGATTGAATTTGATACTGTCTTACTGTTTACGCATACCGGACGGGATTTG
Organism: Nilaparvata lugens; assembly: GCF_014356525.2. Classification (NCBI taxonomy): domain Eukaryota; kingdom Metazoa; phylum Arthropoda; class Insecta; order Hemiptera; family Delphacidae; genus Nilaparvata; species Nilaparvata lugens. The sequence continues at coordinate 11,486,692 of NC_052509.1, read as the reverse complement.
TGAGTTCAATGATTCTTGATTGCTGCAGTGTTCATGTCGTGTAATGTGTAAATTATACTAAATTTAGACCTATATTAATTTAGTAAAAAATCATTCGGGTTGTCTAGTTGTAAAATGAATTTCTTGATTTCTTTTTTAAATAACTGACGTGACGTTATTTTCCTTGTTGTTACTGGAAGTGAATTGAAGATTTTCATAGCTATGTATTTGAAGTGTCGTCTGGAATGTTCTAATCTTGGTTTTGGGAGGTTAATGTCCTGTGAATTCCTGTGTTTTATTCTTTCTCTCATCTGTTGAATATCGAAATTATTTTCAGCTAAATCCAGCAATGCTTTGAATAGAAAAGAATGTCTCACTGATAATATTGATAGTTCTCTGAATAGCATCATTGAACTATATTGTTCAGGTTTATTACAAATTATTTTTAATATATGTTCCTGACCAGTAATAACAGGTTCAATATGAACATTGTATGCACTCCCATAGCATATTATTCCATCATTTATTCTAGAACCAATAATTGCATGGTATAATTGTAACAATACTTCTTTTGGACATAGCTGTCTGAGGTAATAGAACTCCCTTATGTATACAAATAACTCATTTTTTATCTTCTGTACATGATCTGATCAAATTGAGCCTACTATCCAATATGAGGCCCAGATATTAACTGTACGTGCTTGTTATTGTTTCACAGTTGCACAATATATTATTCACCTGTTGCGCACAATCTAATTTATGGAAGTAAATACTAGTTAACTCCTGACCGTGTGTTTGAATATTAAATTGTATTATATTACATTTTTCTGTGTTGATAGTTGATTTATTTTCGCAAAACCACCACCTAAGGTGCTTAAGATCCATTTCTAATTTATTTTTAAGTTCTGTTGTTTGTCCGAATAAATATAACTGTATCATCTGCAAAGATGTAATCTTTCCCTGTAAGCACCATCCGTCAAATCGTTGATAAAGACCAGAATAAAGTACTTGATAACACTGATCCTTGAGGAATACCTATGGTAATGTCCCCGGGTTCACTCAACGTATCGTTAATTCTGACCCTTTTAGATATTAGATATCCTATTAGATAGGTAGCATCTTAACCAATCATTAGAAATTCCTCTTACTCCTGATAAATCAAGTTTTTTTAGAAGCATGTTTTTATCAATAGCATCATATGCTTTAGATATATCAAGAAACAGAGCTGCACACTTATTATTAACACTAAAACTGTCATTTATTTTTGAAATGAGATTTTTAATTGCCGCTTCTGTACTTCTTCCTTCACGGAAACCATATTGGTTATCACTAAAATAGTTATTATTTTTATAAAAGTTTTCAAGTCTAATCTTAAATATTTTCCTTTTTTGAACCCATATTCTATATCAGAATATATATTCTTTTATATTACCTTTTTTGAACTTCTAATTGATCAACAGGGTTAATTAATTGACTTCATTAAGTAGTTGACTTAATTAACTTCAAAGTTGTTTGAGATATATGGTTTTCAAACTCATCATATTTTTTGGCAGGATTTTGAAAGATTTACACATGATTTGCAAATTAAAAACTTTTATCTACAAAAAAAAATAGACATAAACCATATTAATCATAGGGTAGACTCATCATTCATCATATCCTGGTGCTGAGTTGTCTACATTATTAGACGTAGGCCTACCATCTACTCTAGTTAGATTTTCATAGAATCCATGGTAGTTTTCTGGCACAAACTCTGCCTTAAAATATTGTGTCATTGCATTCATGCATTTTTGAAGGGATTGCTTCACTTTAGAGTGGATTTGAATTTTTTCTATTTATAATATTATAAATTGTACATTTTTCTGTTAGGGTCATGTTTTTGACAGTTATATTGTGGACTTCTACAGTATGTCCTTCATAGACAAAACCTCTTTTTTTGAAAACTATGAATTCACTATCCTTATTATTCATCTGTTTTTTGTATTTGCTAAAATAAATTCAGCCTAACACTTGACTGGAGGTGGTGTTTTAGTAACTAGTAGTTCTGTGAACAGTAGACCTCGCGCTCAGTAAGTTACATTGCCTGTTGTTTTGTTTTCTCAAAAATTGATGAATATAATTTATCAATTTAAAATTTCTAGAGGAAATCCCTGAATAAATATAGAGCTTTCTGTCCCATCGTACCGTGACGTGTCGTCCAGGAATGTGAGTGTGAGCGCTGTTATCAGGTCTTGCTGCAACTGTCTACAACGTTGATGGAAAGATACAATTTTTAAGATGTTCGATGTTTTTGAACGGGTAGTATTATAGTCCACTAGACAGCTGATTCATGATGAATAATTTATTCTATAGTCGGTTTTTTACGATAATATTGGCGTATGAGGGAGACTCTTTTTCCCTTTTATATCATCCTTGAAATGCAACATTTCCAAAAATCTTGTATATACGTCGACGCACAATTTGAAAAGGAACATACCTGCCAAATTTCATGAAAATCCATTACCGCGTTTCGCCGTAAATGCGCAACATAAAGCATTTAAACATTAAGAGAAATGCCAAACCGTCGACTTGAATCTTAGACCTCACTTCTCTTGGTCAATAAAATCTGGATCGCTGTCACTATCATCCATGCTGATATTATTATCCAAATCAATGTCAAAATAAATGATTATAAAGGCAATAAAGATGATTGGAGTGACTTGAGATACTGTAATTCCACTCTGCAAACTTAATCCATGAAGACAATCTAAATTAACGAACAATCAAAACAACTTGTTTGTAACATAACCTAGGAAAAGACGGGAAATGAACCTTGATGAGTTTGGAAACAAGACATCTCCAGTACATGTCTGGTTTTCAAACTCATCGGTTTGCTAGCATATGATTTAGACAAGTGTAAATGCAATCTAGCGGAAAAACTAGGCACTGTACATGTCTGATTTTTACATCAATCGATTCGGCAGCTTCTGAAGTATAATAATCAGAGACAAAAACCTATTTTCTCAAAAAATGGCGCTTGCTTGGTTTCTAAGCTCAGGCCTTCAAATGCCAAAAGAAACAATCGGAGAGACCTACTTCTCGAAAAAGCCTTCTGTGATTGGTTCTCGTGGCATTCAATCAAGATTAAAATTTGACGGGCTTTTGTGCAACCGGGCATAAAGCAGTGTTATTCAATATGGATATATACCACGACATCACCCCCACAACAACACAGAAAGTCACTAAAAACCTTATCCAGTTTATTGCTTTTTCTATTCGTGAGGAACCACCTCACTTCAAATTGCCACAACTTTTCTACTAAGGTTTCAATTTGGATTCACAAACAAAAGCAGAAGATGTCAGTTATTCAACGAAATATAACGTCATCATAGTCAAGTGACATCAAGTGAAAATTTCCTCGTTCTGCGTTATTCCTACCATGTTTGGTGACGTGATAGTTGAAAAGTTTTGATCAAGCTTGGAATAATATAATATTATTATCTTAGAATATACTCCAAGAATGCATATCAACTACTAAGAATCCTCAGTAAGTACTCTATATTTGAGAAACTTCCAATTTCTGAAAGACCACCTCACTCCAAATCTCCAAAACTTTTCTACTGCACTCAGTTTGGATTGAGAGAAGATCAAGCTTTCAGACATGTGTCGAGGTCCAACCAACTCGTTAATGGTCCTCAGGGTTGGAAAAGGAGAGGGAGAAGGGAGAGAGAGAGAGGCAAAGAGAGAGAGAGAGAGAGAAAGTGTGCTTGAAGAGGGGTGAAGAAGAGAAAAAATAGGGATGAAAAGAGGTAAAAGAGGGGTGGAAAAGGCGAAAATGAGTTGAAAAGAGTGGTAGGGCTGAAAAGAGGAGAAGTAGAGATGAAGTGAGAAGAAGGAGGGGTGAAAAGAACCGGATGAGAGGGAGAAAGAGGTGGAAGAGGAGTAGAAAGAGGTGAAAGAGGGATTGAAAGAGAGGTTGTGGAGTGTGGAAATCTTTAAAAGCCAATCTGTGTAGGCTCTATATCGCGCATAAGTGCTGGTCGTAAAGAGTGGCTGAAGCTGGTGCCCCAAATGAATTGCCTTTTAAGAGAGGTGACGTTGAGAAGTTGTGCGAAAGAGTGATGTATATGTGGGGGAGAGAAGATGTAAAGGAGAAGTAGGAGAAAATGGGAAAGGCGAAGAAGTATAAGAAGGAGAACTAGAAAATAAGGAGCAGAATCTATAATAGTAATATTACTTCTCTGTATCATAAATAAGTTATCTGTGTAAATTAAATTTCAATATACGTATGCGAACTCTTACACACGAACAGACCGACAGGTCCATGTGAGTACAGTTTCAATTATTTTGTGAAATAGTTAAACATAGATATAATTTTCTTTAAATTGGTACATTTACTTATGTTTTATAAGTCTTTTCTTGTGAAACAATAAATCAATTTAATTCAATTCAACAGAAGGATACGATGATGATGATGAAGGAGAAGGTAGATGAAAAGAAGAAGAAGGAGGAGGAGATATAGTGCAACAGAAACAACACAAAACACAATACAAGATTAGAAAGAAATTCTCAAGAACATATTTGAAGTAAGAGGGAGCAAATTAATAAGGACGAGAAGAAGAAAAAGAAGAAGAAGAAGAAGTTTGTTGTACACAAACAGTGATAATACAGGTATAATAAGCATAATATCAGCTGATGAAGAGCAAAATGCGAGTGTTTGTGACGCTTATATCTGTATACATTTTCACAAAAAAATCAAGAAAATTCTCATTGAGAATGATTGATTCTCTCTCCATTCTTTCCTTGGGAGAGAATATCAATGGTGAGAGGGAATTGGAAAGAAGAAATTTGAAAAAAAACTAGTAGTACTTAGTTATTCTCCTTGAATGGAGAAGTGAAAGAAAGAGAAAAAGTAGTGAATAGGGAACTCAATAAAAAAGTGAAAGAAGGAAGGAACTTGCAATACTGGAGGAGAAAGAAAAGAACCACAAGATGTAAGAAAAAGAGTGAAATAGTGTATAGGAAGGAGTGAGAAGTGAAGAGTCGAATAAAAATCGTAATGGCCCTCAGAAGTGCTTCAATTGAGGGTGTTGCTAACGAAAATTGTTATGAAGCCGTCATCGAAATTTTATTGAAGAAGTGATGATCGCCCATTCTAACGAATTGCCTCATCGACAATTTGGTCTTTTGATGAGAGCTATAATTCTTATATTATTATCTATTTGAGGGGACTCGGACAAATATTATATTATTTCATTATTATATGTAATTTTTATCGCAAGTTATCTTCATATTATTGCTTATAAATTTAATTTTACAGTTCATACTCATGAATTTATAATGAATGCTTTTTGTGTAGTTCAAAAGTTGATATTGTGGTAATCATTCATATTGAATAAAAGACAATTAAGAAATTGTAAAAGCCACAAATTTTATTGAAACTAGGAAGACCGGTTTCGGTTGTCACAACATTGTCAATCTCTGATAAACAGGAACAAAATACAAGAGCAGCAAAATTCATACTAGTGGGCGAGTACCGCTATTGGTCAAGGACATGAATGCCTGCCATTAGCCTAGCTAGAAACTCTCCTCCCACTAAGAGGATGGAATACAAACGTCACAAAATGGCGGTCCAAGTAACAGACTCGCCAAGATAACGAAATTTACACGCAGTACAAAATAAAATTCATGAAAATGAGAAAAAGATAATGAACAAATATGTAAATGGAAAAACTATCAACAATAGTGAGGTCCACGTTATAATGGCAGTGTTTTATTAGCAATGATATTGCTATCCTTGTCTATCATCCAACAAACCGGATATTGCTATCTCTTTCTCGCTTTGCTCTGTTGCCAGATCATCTTTCAACAATGTAGAATTAATAGTTGATAGACAAAATATTTCATCTTAATCATAAAAATTCATTATCGAATTATTGAAAAATATAAATTATTCCTTAATAACATGTAATTGATTGTTCTAAACAAGAATGAACATTTAATATTACATCAATAAACCTGTACCAGCTACCGTCTATAGAAGGCATTAACAAAACAGAGGATCGGCAACGTTGTTCTGCTATCTTTCTCCACTACTATTACAACGAGGACATCACTATAGAAGTGAATAAATATGAGTGTAATGCTGTAAGAAGATGTTCACAGAGATGGTATCAGATGAATGAAGAGTGGGGGGCTTACAGGATGGTGTGGAACTTCCAGGGTGGGTGATAGAGGAATGGGGCTCCAGGGTGGGGTGTGGAGAATTTGGCAACAGTGGAAAGGGGTCCCTAGGTGGCATTATCTTGCTAATAATTCACATCCGGCTACGAATGTAAGCGCTGTTACCAACACTGGTCTGAGCTGCAGCCATTTCTCAGTTCACAGCCTCGCTTATGAGTTATGGTCGCCACTTGTATCTTACTACTGCTCTACACGCTGTACCCCGTTCCACAATGTTCCCTGTTCAATGTTCCCTAATTCGTTGCTCCCCATTCCTGAATAATATGCCCTTTTGTGCCCTTCCTGATCCATGTTCTTTAACGCCTTCATTCATCAGATGGAGCTCTGAAACGCTGTTCCCTGTTCCATTTTCCTCAATTCCTTGTTCCTAGTTCCATGATTCCTTCTTCCTCGTTCCTAAATGTTTCCTGCTCCTGATTCGTTGTATTCCAGTTCCCTGATGATATGCCCTTCTGTGCCCTTCCTGATCCATGTTCTTTCACGTCTTCATTCATCAGGTGGAGCTCTAAAACGCTGTTCCCTGTTCCCTTCTCCTCAATTTCTTGTTCCTAGTTCCATAATTCCCTGTTTACCTGTTCCCTAATTCGTTGCTCCCCGTTCCCTGATGATATGCCCTTTTGTGCCCTTCCTGATCCATGTTCTTTCACGCCTTCATTCATCAGATGGAACTCAGAAACGCTGTTCCCTGTTCCTAATTCCTTGTTCCTCGTTCCTCGATGTTTCTTGTTCCCTGTTCCTAATAATTCGTTGTGCCTCTTTACCTAATAATACACCTTTTTGTGCCCTTCCTGATCCATGTTCATCCACGCCTTCATTCATCAGATGGAAATCAGAAATGCTGTTCCCTGTTCCCTGATTCGTTGCTCCCCGTTCCCTGATGATATGCGCCCTTGTGCCCTTCCTGATCCATGTTCTTTTATGCCTCCATCTATCAGATGGAACTCAGAGGAAAAATGAGTTGTTTCTAAATATTAGATTCTTGTTTGTTCTACTCCACCTTCTTCTTTTTCTTCTCCTTCTCCAGCTTTGTCCTCTTCTTCTCTCCTTCTTCTCTTTCTTCGCCTTCTTCTTCTTCTTCTTCTTCTTCTTCTTCTTCTTCTTCTTCTTCTTCTTCTTCTTCTTCTTCTTCTTCTTCTTCTTCTTCTTCTTCTTCTTCTTCTTCTTCTTCTTCTTCTTCTTCTTCTTCTTCTTCTTCTTCTTCTTCTTCTTCTTCTTCTTCTTCTTCTTCTTCTTCTTCTTCTTCTTCTTCTTCTTCTTCTTCTTCTTCTTCTTCTTCTTCTTCTTCTTCTTCTTCTTCTTCTTCTTCTTCTTCTTCTTCTTCTTCTTCTTCTTCTTCTTCTTCTTCTTCTTCTTCTTCTTCTTCTTCTTCTTCTTCTTCTTCTTCTTCTTCTTCTTCTTCTTCTTCTTCTTCTTCTTCTTCTTCTTCTTCTTCTTCTTCTTCTTCTTCTTCTTCTTCTTCTTCTTCTTCTTCTTCTTCTTCTTCTTCTTCTTCTTCTTCTTCTTCTTCTTCTTCTTCTTCTTCTTCTTCTTCTTCTTCTTCTTCTTCTTCTTCTTCTTCTTCTTCTTCTGCCTCTTCTCCTTCTTTTGGCTTTTTCTTGCTTCTTCTTCTCCTCCTCTTCCTTCTCCTTCTCCTGACCCTTCTTTTCTCCGCCTCCTTCCTTCACCAACTAGTCCTCCTTCTTCTCCTCCTCCTTTATCGACCACTCCTCCCATCTCTACGTCTTGTCCTTTTCCTCCTTCTTTTTCGCTCCTCCTTCTCCTTTTCCTTCATCTTCTTCTTCTACTTCTTCTTCAATAACATCAACACCTGACATATTGAATATAGTTGAATATAGAATATGATACAGGCAATTCAGTATGACAATTATTGTGAATACAGTATATGAAGAGCTTTGAATGAGATAAATTCAATAGTATATTTCGCACCTAAAGCAGAAAATGAGATTTTTCCAGCTCGAAATCGGTTTTCAAGTCCGAGGCCATAGGCCGAGGACTAGAAAAGATTGAGAGCCAGAAAAACATTTTTGCCCGTGGTGCGAACGATATTTTTTGCCACACTACAGGTATTGCTGACAAAATAAATAAAGAATACAAAATAAAAAATACTTGTTATCGTACCTATTTCTTGATTTTAGTGGTAGAAGATTTGCAGTCACGATTTCAGATTCTTTTGAAATTTCACTTGGAATATCACAGGCATCGTCATCTTCAAGCATTTTTGAAAATTTGGAATGTGCTAATGAACAATAAATAATTGATTAAAACTGGTTGCGAAGCGAGTTAGTTTGATTTGAAACTCGAACTGAAATCATGGCGACTTCAGCTGATGAAGAAAGTGGACACTCGCCCGATCTAGCGGATAACTTATTAACTACAAACTTCCATGAGCGGCTGGAAAGAGACAACTTTCTGGCCTAGACCGGAAGAGAAACCCTTTTCTGACGTCAGACGAGAGTCGTCTGCAAACAAGGTCTGTCAGATCTACGTAGGGACTGGAAAACAGCTGCTTTCTGTGCAGTGTGGCGAAAAATCATTTTTGCCCGTGGTGCGAACGCTATTTTTCGCAACACAGAAAAATAAACAATATATAATATGAGAATAGTTGTTTACTAACCACTTCCGAAAGCATAAGTGGAAGGTTATAACTCTAGCAAATCTGAGGTAATCTGAATATCAGGAAATTGTCCAAGTATTTTTTTTTATTCTGATTTGTCTAAATAACCTAAAAGATGATGTTCAATTATGAGGGAGGTTGAGTTTATACTTGTTTATTCTTTCAAATGACAATAAGATGATATTGTTATAAATGTTTTAATTATTGAATAATGAACAGTTTTTTGATCAGCTGTTTTTTGATCACCCTTCTTAGTTCCATGTTAGCGGCTGGAAAGGGTACTCTTTTCGGCCTAGGCCGGAAAGAAACCTGTTCTGACGTCAGACGAGACTTGTAGGATGTAGGGACCCTACATACGTAGGGACTGGAAAACTGCTGCTTTCTGTGCAGTGTCGCGAAAATGAAATATTATGAGGTTTTCAAAAATATATTGCATTTTTCCAGCTCTTACCTGCTCTAACTTGGACATCGCGGCTGATAATCCTGCCATGACTATTACTGGCTGAGCATCTATACACAGTGCTGTGGATATCCTGTCGGAATGCATCGGCAGAGAACGGCAACAGAGCCAGAGTGCCGTTACGCATCACCCGCCTCACGCCCGGCACATCGCCCAGTGTGGAGCCTTCCCCTGTGGTCCACTCCAGGTGGGGTGTGGGACTGCCACTGGCCGAGCAGTCAACCCAGGCCCCGGATGAGTTACTGAATTCGACGCGAGATGGCGGCTCCATCAGGAACCCTGGACCTCGGAGGTCGCTGTCTCCTAGAAAAACAAAATTGAAAAAAAATTGTTATTCAAATATGTAAAAGGTTGTAACAAAAAATAGGTAATGTGACAATATTATGTATCAATATATCATTTGCGACCTGAAAATTCTGACACCAGACATGAGCCAGCCTGGTCACTCGATATTATTATTATTATCTGTATCATTATCAGGGAAAGTTGTCTCCTGGAAAAACAGAATTATTCAATGATGGAAGTGGAAACTAGATTGGGAAATCCTGATAAAATAGAGGACAGTCGCGAAAATCTGTATCAGTATCAGTGGGGGGGGGGGGGGTGACTGTCTCCTGTGAAATACAGGAAAAAATCTGTTATTTCCATATTGTGAATAAATGTGGGATGAAAAAAAATGTGGGAATCTACAGTCCGGGCTCAGAATACATACATAATGGAAAGTTTCAATCCAACCAATGCATTTTACATGACGCCAAGACTTGAGACTTGAGTCCACGTCACGTGATTGCGCCATCTTGTTGAAAATTGAAATTACCGCTACTATTACAATGCTAGACTTCCTTCCAAGGTGGCGGATTTTGGCGTCAGGATACTGGCCGACTTTCTATTCTATATGTATTACGTGGTCCTGTAGCTTTTCCTATCGGCGGAGGTCCACTAGATTAAATTAAAATAATACCCGTTCAAAAACATCGAACATTTTTGAAGATGAATCTTTCCATAAGCAACATATGCTCTTTTTTATCTTCTCACAAGATATTTTTGGTACATCCGAAAATATACACAAGGAGCTGTAATGTATCTCTCCATAAGTAACAGTGATGCTCTTTTGTATCATCTCACAAGAAATTTTTCTTACATCCGAGAAGATACACAAGGAGCTTTGATGTATCTTTCCATGAGCAACAGATGCTCTTTTGTATCTTCTCAAAAGAAATGTGATGCATCCGAAAAGATACAAAAGGAGGTTTTTGGAAATATATCTTCCCATAAACGACAGATGCTCTTCTGTATCTACTCGAGAGCAACGTGTTTCATCCGAAAAGATACACAAGGAGCTCTAATGTATCTTCCCATAAGCATCAGATGCTCTTTGGTATCCTCTCAAAAGCAATGTGTTGCATCCGAAAAGATACACAAGGAGGTCTTTGGAAATGTATCTTTCCATAAGATCTTTTGTATCGTCTCAAAAACAACGTGTTGCATCCGAATAGTTCTCAATTCTGCCAGTAGGTAGAGCCAAATACTGGGTTGTTTTTGTACACTCAGACCGATTGCACGTGAAATAACTCTTTCTCCCGTATGGGTAAAGAAGACAAAATAAAAACTCAAGAGAGACAGCTGGAATAATATGTTGGTGCATGAAGGAAATGGAGGATATCTCCCACAATACAAGTGAGAAGTCATGACTATATCTATATAAATCACATCACAAGTTATTTAACAATTCATCAAGTGACTGACCATATTTAAATCGCAAGGTTAGAGAAAAACTCCAACATTTTTCATCTACAAACTGGGACAGAGTTTCTAATTAACAAATCTATTTCCAATTAATAAGAACAATATAAACTCTTTCTTTCTCTAGAGATTTTCAAACTCAATCATTTAAGATTCGAAAATCATCATATTAATATTTGAAGATTGGGAGTGAAATCAAGGAATGAATTTTCACGTGTTTAAAGGATTCAGGAGAAATAATAGGGACATTATGAGATGGATACTGAGCCTCGAATTCAAGCTTCCAGAACATCTCAACTTTCGTACAAAACCGCATGACACTAATTGGGATCAAAACAAGTTCCGTACATTTCATAATAAGGAATAGCGCGGTAAGAACCTTCCTAATAGCAGGAACAAGATGTCAGGGAATATAAAAGGCACAACAGGGCAAGGTTTGAAATTTGTAACAAAAGCCAAACTTTTTGGAAGACAGCAGGATAAATAAGATGACTGGGAAGATGCGGGATAGGATGGAATCAAGAGAATGAGGGGAGAAGTGATGCTGGAGAGGAGAGAGTGAGAGGGAGAAGAAGGATGAGAGGAGGAAGGAGGAATGAAAGGAAAGTGTTGCGTTATTTTAGTTTTTGTTAGCTGTATTTCGTAACAATTCTCGAGAAAGAATGTCAGTTCTATTCCTGGTCCATTGAAGTACCGTACAATGTAGATGTTATGTGGCTGATTTCTCAAACATTCCACTCCATCATCATCTCCATTTCCTTATCCTTCTCTTTCATTCTTCCCAATGGTGATTCTTCCATTTTTCTGAAAGAAGTGTATCTTTCTTCTTTCTACATTTCGTATTTTATGCTTTACCTTCTCACTCAACTAACCCCTTCTCGCTAACTTCATCCTTATTATTCCTGCAATTTTCAAAAAATTTACAAATTTCTGCAAAAAATCTCTAATTTCTTGATTCAGGACTTCCCCCCTTCTTACACTTCTTTTTTGTCATCTTCTCCCCGTCCCACTGTTTTTCTCCTTCCTACATCAACTGTCTGTTCTCTCTCGCTTGCTTCTCTCATCCTTTCCTACATCTTCCTTTTCATTTATTCCTTCTTCCTCATGCAACATCTTTCGTTTCTTCTTCTTCTTCTTCTTCTTCTTCTCCGCCTCCTTTGACTTCTTCTTTCTCTTCTCGCTTCTTCATCCTCTTTTCCTCCACCTCCTCCTCTCACTTCATCTTCACCCTCTTCTCCACCTTGTTTCTTTTCACTTCTTCTTCTTCCTCCTCCTCTTCTCCTTCTTCTTCTTCTACTTCTTCTTCTTCTTCTACCTTTCCTCCTAGTTATCCCCGACGTTCCATACAATTTGTTCCCGGAAACACTACAAGACTGGAGAAGACGTTGTTTTCATTTCAACCACCCCTCTCACTCGTCCTCTCTCTTTCTCTGCCAACAAATACCTTCCCTTTTAATAGTGTATTCACCTTGTCTCTAATTGGACAACTTTAAAACTTTTATTCGACTTTCAACTTTCGGGCTTTTGAAAAGTTTGCTGCAACTTCGCGACTCACTCGTGTCGCAACTTTTTATTCATTTCCTGTGCTAAGTTGCTTAACTTCAAGTTTTCAAAACTTCAAAACTCAACTTTGCTGCGTCATGCTGTGGTGACTATTACATTTTGTTATTCAATTTCCTTCGGCTCATTTAACAGCTATCACTGATGTTTAGAGATTGTTGTCACTCATTTAATGATAATTAGGTTGAAATTTAAGGACAATTACATGTCGGAGGTTATCACTGCTAATAATGACTGCTGTTTCAAGTTTGTTTAAAATTTGAGGAAAATGACGTGTCAGAGGATATCACTGCTTGTAATGACCGCTGTTTCAAGTTTGTTCTCATTTATCTCATAATAATCAGATAGAAATTGGAGGCGAAAGTCATTCAAGAGATTATTTCTACTAATCAAATGAAAAAGGGATGTATTCGGCTGGAAATTTCAGCCTAATAACAGGCTTAGGCGGAATGCACACCGGAGAAACGCGTTTCGTGAAAAAAGTTTCAGGAAACGTGAAACGAAAGTTGCTCGCAATCGACTGATAAGATTAAGCAGGGAACATTTCTTTTGTATGCATGCGCGAGTGAAACGGATTGCATGAAACATGTTCCATGAAAGAGGGGTTCAGGAAATGCGTTTCGCCGGTGTGCATCCCGCCTAAGCCTGTTATTAGGCTGAAATTTTTAGCCGAATACCTCCCTTTTCCATTATAATTGCTTATAGACAATTCAGGTGATTACAAACACTTATACAAAGGTTGGAATTAAAATTCTTGACACAGCCCTACTTTTCTATAATCTGTGTACACCTGAGATTGATCTTCGTATAAATAAAAATATAAATCTAAGTACCCTCACAAATTATCTTGTCACAACATGTTCCAGACATTAATGCCATCTTCAAGACTTCAAAATGGCATCAATGTCCGAAACAAGTTATGACAAAATAATTCAAAAGGGAACTGAGATTTATATATTCATTCATATTAAAAGTAGCCCTATAGTAAAAAGACTGATGCATCATCACGTCTCAACTACTCAACTGATCAACTTGAAATTTTTCATATAGATTCTCAATTCATCAAGGATCGTTATAGGCGTATGTTACATTTCAAATTTTAATTCTCGAAATACAATTTTAACAGGCGAGTAGTCGCGCCTGCGGCAAATTGCCGCACAATTGTAACTTCTGTATGTGGCTTTGGGAATTTTTGTTTTTCAAGGTTGGCAGCTCATGTAATCCACGCTGTGACTGTCCTCTAGACAATCTTGAACAGTCTGTGGATGACAGAATTAACGTTGACTAATTTCAATATATAGGTATTATCTTCCCATTTTATATTTCATCTTCTGATTTAAACTTTCATTATCTTCTTATTCTATCTAAATATCGAAAAATGAGTCAAATAAAGAAGGTATATTCATTTCATTCATGAGAAGACTATTTTTTATCCCATAAAAATGATAAATTCTTACAATAAATTTGTCGTTTGTATTTTTGGAATCTCCTCCATGTATTATGTTATTATATACTATTAAATAGTATATAATAACATAAACAACGTTGAGAAAGATTTGAAATCAATAAATATTGAAAGAGCATTGTCAAAACCAACTGTTTATAGTCTAGGGAGCCATAAGGGTAAGTGTGAGCAAAATGGTCACGCGCGACCATTGACGTTCTGCAAGTCCGTGCGACTACTAGCGTGTTAATGAATACAGCTCACATATATTCTAATCCCTCTAGCTATCAAGATTTCAGCTCGTCAAGTTTTCAATAAGACTGTTGCGGAGCTCGGGTTACCTGCTAGTATATAATAATATCATTCATTATTATTAACATCATCAATTTAAATCATTGATCAATAATTATCTTGATCGAATAATTAGAGTCATTGAAGAATCTCAACTCCCATTTAATTCATACATTAAGGTGCTTACAGATATACGTGCTGCGAACATTAGCAATTCACTATTAATGAGCTGATTACATCTGTATTTTTTCAGAAACGGTAAGATACAGATAAAAAAAAAGCTTGGCATCAGCTGATCAAAAGTGAATTGCTCATGTTCGCGGCCCGTATATCTGTACGCACCTTAAGAACAAACAATAGAGGTTCTCGTTCCAAAAACAGATTTAAACGCCAGGGTTTGCCAAAAACCGCCAATATTTTTCATCTCGGTTAGACTTTCAAGGGAAAGAGGGTTTAAGGGTTACACACCACATGCAACAATCTTTCACCCCCTTCCAAAAAACCCTGAGAGCACGAATATCGCTTGGAAGGGTGGAAAACCCTCATCTGACCCATATTGTGGGTGGGAGAGAAGAAATCAACAGGTGACCTAAGTGTGTTATCAAGTTAACTGAGTGGTCGACGCTCGAAGTTCATTCGTTTTTCGTGACTGTGTGAGAAGGAAAATGGGAAGGAAACGTGTGTGTGAGAAGAAAGAGGCGAGGAGAAGGAGAAAGATGAGGAACAGGAGGATCGAGGAAGAGTGAGAGCGCAGGATGACGAGGATAAAAAGAAGAAAGGGAAGGAAGGGGAATATCAAAGAAGAGAAGTTTACATCAGATGAGATGAATTTCACTTGAAAAAAGATATCTCTTTCGGAAGAAAGAGAAGGAGAAAGGAATGAAAAAAGAAAGTTCACATCAGATTAGATCAATTTCATTCAAAAAAGAAGATACTTCTTCTGGGAGACAAAGAAGAAGGAAGGAATAAAAGGATACAGAAGTTTACATCAGATAAGATAAATCTTATTTCAAAAAATCAATCTCAATTTAGAATATCAGACTGAAGTAGTTTTGAGCAAAAAATGAATGTTGGATCCTCTTGGGATGTATTGTCAAGAAAAACTGATGGATGATTATATAAAAAAATATGCTGATACATGCTTTCGAGTTTCTCTAGAGTTATATACAAAATATTGAATAATTAATTAAAATTAATCTATGAAGAGAGAAGAAGAGATCATCATCATAGAGGCAACTGATAGGTTACTACACTATAGTCAACCGCACGAGAGTAGTCCAATGAGAGTGAGCTCATGCAAAGTCAAATAAGAGTTGATCAACCTTGCTCAAAGCTAATCATAGATGAGAATTTATTCATATTTCTTTAATACACCTCACGAATTGGCAACGTATATTGGTGCGGACGGGTGAGGAGGTAATGAGCTATTCCAATTTCAATCGGACTATTTTCGAGCGGTTGCTGACTATAGTGAGGATTTTGACCTGGAGACCCTAGTGTGGAATCAACAACAGAATAGAGTAGGATGTGTGAACTCATGGGCGTGATTCTCGTCAAATAAGAAAAAGGACTTCAAAGTGGTAATGAGAGATTTTCTGAGAGCGGGACACATCGTATTCACACAGTTAACACTTGACATAGAATTCCAGAGGATTCCAGAGAGAGTATGGAAAAGAGAAAAACAGATACAGGTAGAGAATGAATAGTGGAAAAAGAAGAAGAAGTAGTGAAAGAAGAAGGAGAGAAAGAAGAAGAAGACGAAGGCGAAGAAGAAGAAGAAGAAGAAAGAAGAAGAAGAAGAAGAAGAAGAAGAAAAAGAAGATGTATACACACTCAACATTTGTGGAATTTTCAGAGAACAAGGATTGGAAAAGAGAGACAGAAGCAGGAGGAGAACATAAAGAGGTAGAAGAAGAAGAAGAAGAAGAAGGAGAAGAAGAAAAAGGAGAAGAAGAAGAAGAAGAAGAAATTGCATTCGTTTGAGCGACTGTCAGCAGCCGAGTGTAGGAACATTGTGTAATGTAATTAAACCTTATACTGGAATTAGACACAGCGAGCAATTCATGCAGTGAAGGAATCAAAGGGAAATGACGATGGAGGGGGTAAGGAGAAGTAAAATGGTGGCGGTTGTTGAAAGGATGGAGGGAGGTGGAGGCAAAGTGAGAGGTTACCTCCCACGAAATTTGCAGGGGTAAGTGAGTTTAGGAAGCTTAGGAGGAGGATAAGAGTTCAAAGTGTAAGTAGAGAGAGACAGAGAGAGTGATTGATAGAGTGAGAGAAAGTGAGAATGATAGAGGAAGATTGGGAGTACGGAAGTAAGAGAGGAAGAGAGAGAGATAGAGTAAGGGAAAGAGAGAGAAATAGTAAGAGAGAGGTGTAAGTGTAAGTAAAAGTGGGAAGGAGTTTCGGAATTTATTCATGGACACCTTTGTACTGCAATTAGTCTAGACGCCTCGTGACGTCCTCTCTTCTACTAAAGGTGTGCGTTGATTCAACGTGTTCAAAGTGTGTCGTTGATTCAACGTGTTCAAAGTGTGTCGTTGATTCACTTTTAACTTGGAATAGCGTGTTTGTTAACGGGATCCAGCTATCAACTGTTTAACTGTCTGTTGCTTCCTTAGGGTAGGCGCATTACAGCATACTCTACTGTAATGAAACCATATGTTTTCTTTACAGTCGAGTATGTTCCCTAGTTCCGAAATAAGAACAGCAAAACTGCTAGAAAACCACCTTCAGTGCTCCAGGTGGAAGTTTTGTCAATTCCTGATTTGGAATTTGTAAACTAGGTTATGTTTATAACTTCAGCACAAGCAGGTCATGTTTTCTATTTCTTGATTATTATTCTTTTCGCCACACTGCACAGAAAGCAGCTGTTTTCCAGTCCCTACGTAGATCTAAAAGACCTTGTTTGCAGACGACGTCAGAAAAGGGTTTCTTTTCCGGTCTAGCCCAGAAAGTTGTCTCTTTCCAGCCGCTCATGGAAGTAGTTAATAAGTCATCCGCTAGATCGGGCGAGTGTCCACTTTCATCATCAGTGCTGAAGTCGCCATGATTTCAGTTCCAGTTTCGAATCAAACTAATTCGCTTCGCAACCAGTTTTATTCAATTATTTATTGTTGATTAGTGCATTCCGAATTTTCAAAAATGCTTGAAGATGACTGTGGTATTCCAAGTGAAATTTTAAAAGAATCTGAAATCCTGACAGCAAATCTTCTACCACTAAAATCAAGAGATAGGTACGATAGCTTAACAAGTATTCTTTATTTTGTATTCTTTATTTATTTTGTCAGCAATGCCTGTAGTGTGGCGAAAAATATCGTTCGCATCACGGGCAAAAATGTTTTTCCAGCTCTCAATCTTTTCTAGTCCTCGGCCTACGGCCTCGGACTTGAAAACCGATTTCGAGCTGGAAAAATCTCATTTTCTGCTCTAGGTGCGAAATATACTATTAGATTATAATGTCAAAAAATAGTGTACGTTACTTGGATGTGAATATCTTTTGCAGTGCTCAAATGAAATTCTAAACTCGGCGGACGCCTCGACTAGAAACATCATTCTCGCCTGCAAAAGGCCCTTTACCGTCTTTGTTATGTGAGATACTGTTACCTATCACTAATAATTGTTTAAACCATCGGCATCAACTGATTAACTAGTTAAACATCAATGATAACTCATATTCCTTCAAACTTGAACAAAAGAGAGAACTCACTGATGAGTTAGTATAACAGTCATATTTCCTCGCATCTTGGAGGGAAGAAGAAGGAAAAGAGGATGAAGAAGCAGAAGATGGCTTTACAAAGTATAAAACCTCATTCTGCATGATTAGACTAGTTAATTGATGATTTTTTTGATTAATTTGAGTTCCAACTTCTAAAACCCTCAACTATCAACTAGTTGAATATTAACAACCAGTTAACATCCTCTTCAAAACAGTTTCGTTAACGCTTGAGATGCTATTACCACTTTACATGTACTTCACCCAACCTTTACCTAGCCTAACACAAGGGCTGCAGGCGTCTTCACATTTCTCACACTTTACGCAACATGGCATAGCGTCGCGACGCCACTCTCCAGCACTGTTGGAAGCGTCGCTCCTGTAATAACGTCGATTAATAGCGTAATTACATGGCGCCAATGTAATTAGTGACGGCGAAAATTTAATTCCGCGCCGATTTCTGGTGTCAAGGCCTTGATACATTTCAACAGTGTACTGGAATGGGGTTGAAAATTGTTGAAAAAGGGCTGATAGTTCACTGGAATACGGTTGAAAAATTTTAAAAAAGGGGTTGATAGACGTGGATAGTACACTGGAATACGGTTGGAAAGAGAGTTGATAGAGAAATGGAATGTGATGAAAAATGTGTTAAAAAGAGATTGATAATTGATGATAGTCCACTGAGATCGAATTTGTATTCTGGAATTTTGTTTAATAAGTAAAATAATAGAATCATCTTGTACAATTTCAATGTACGAAAAATAAAAAAATTTGTACGAGTGTTCGCTCAACGAAAAAAGTGCACCCATATTTTCCATAAATAGTGAAGTTTGAGTACATCTTCTCAGTATGATAAAATTCTAGGAAGTGAAGAAAAATCACGAATCATCTTATAAAACTTTCTTTTGTGTAAGGTTGTCGATTTGTAGTTGAAAGTAACTTGTGTACTCTGACTTTGTCCAAATACATTTGGGCTTTGCACAGGCTGAAAACTTGAACTTTCTACTGGTAGTAGGCTATTTTTCAAAGTTTTTCGATTTGCTCCGTATATCATCAAGCTATCAAAATTGTCACGTTATTTTTGCCGTCACATGTGCCCTGCATGGCCGCAGTCGGTGGAGCAAAGATTTTTGAATAGTTAAGGTGTCTGGCTAATTCTCAAATTATACGGCTCGACCGATTACTTAGGTCGCCGACTAGAAAGTATCAAAAGAACCTAACCTCAAATATTGAATACATATTATATTATTGAATAAATAGCAATTATACTTTTATTTTCATTTGGTTGTTCAGAGCCGTTATTATCTTATCTAGTGTTTGTTGACATCGTATACGATACAGCTGCTTGCTCGAGACCTATCAATTTCCTTTCATTTCATGATTTTGAGAAATATCCAAAATTATATTCTCACAAAATGAAGAAAATTTCTCAGGAAAACATTTTTTCCGATCATTAATTTTCGAGATATGAGCGCCCAAAGTTCAAATTTTTGGGACAGTACATTTCAAATTTGGTAGAAGGTATCCATGAGATTTTTTCGAGTTTTATCAAAAATATGAATTCTTCAGAAAGTATTCAATTTACCAAAGATCACCCAATTGAAAGTTATTTTTAGTAAATTGAATAACATTCACAAAAATATACCATGAAGTTAATCCTCCAAATCTCCTGAATACGTCCTACTTAATTTGAAATGTTGTCTCAAAAATTTAAACTTTAGGCGCTCATATCTCAGAAAGTAATAATCGGGAAAAAATGTGTTCCTGGAAAAAATTTTCATTTTGATAGTTTGTGTATATCATACATCAGAAAAAAATTGAAAATATCACTAGTAGGGAGTTTATTTTTAGTTTTCCACAGCCTCCTCAATGTTCATTCCTATCCACTCATGAGAAAATAGGATTATGAATCAAGGTTGGTTTTTTAGATATGGCTTGATATTTTGAACTCCATCTTCGAAAATAAGATTGCATATTCCAGCATCTAATACTGAGAGAAAACTTCATCGAAATACGTACTTTGAAAATGATTTGGAATTATATGACAATTTTTTGTGAATGTTATATGATTGAATAAATCCATCCATTAATAATCATAATACTTCATTACTCAATGATCATAGAACAGAAGTATTAAAGAATTAAATGAACAGAGATGCATCCTAATTGACGAAACTACTTCGACCTTGGACCTTGAACGATGCAGCAAGTGTTAATCGTATTAACGCCGGGAAAGCGAAAAATGGGTGGGAAAGTGGAAACACCAAACTGTTGAGCTTGGTGGAAAAGTGTGATAACGATCAAGTGATGAGGAGGAGGGGGTTGAGGAGAAGGAGGAGATGGTGATGAAGAAGAGGAAGGAGAAGGATTATGTGGTGGAGTAGGAGGAGGAAGTAGAGTTGAAGGAGACAGTAGATGAGGATGAGGTGGTGGTGAAGGTAGAGGAGGAGGAGAAGAAGGAGTAGTAGCAGGGGGAGGAGGAGACGGTGGTGAAGGGAGAGGTGGTGGAGAAGGAGGAGGGATAAATGTGTCACTTGGAAGCTCATATCTTATTCTCTCGGCGAAAATCCACTTCAGTATTTACTTTTACCTCATTCCACTCTACTTCTACTCACTCTAATTCCACATCCTCCTCCTCTTTCCATTCCTCTTCCCATTCCTCCTCCTCTACCACTCATTCTTCCGCCTTCTTCTCCTGCCACATCACATCCTTCACTCACTTGTTCAAATCTCTTCTCTTAAACTTTCAATTCTCTGTACATCACATCTAAAGTATGCAAGATATTGTTTGAAATCACTAGACTTGAATTGAAATCTTGTATGGGCTACTTTATTAAATGGATGAAACATGAAGTGTTTATACAGAACATAAAACATCAAGAACATGAAGTGTACTCGTCTTTAAAACTTTTCAAATAAAATAATCATATGGAAACAAGCATATGAACATACATTATCTAATATGAAGTTGTTTATTCTCGAATTTGAAATTGAAATTGGCCAAAGTAGGCCGAAAATAGTTGTTTTGGAAAAAGTGGAATGTGAAATGTTTTAAATGAAAGTTTACTTTATTTTTCTATGTTTCTGATAAATAAGTTGAAAAAAGAAATTATTCAATTTGGAATTGAAAATGACCAATGTAGGCCGAAACTAGTTGTTTTGGGAAAATGTGAAATGTTTTGAATGAAAGGGTACTTTATGTTTCCAATAAAGAAATTGTTTGTGCACAGCAAACTATTCACTTATCTTATGTACAGTATCAAATATTGTCTGTTGAGGAGCTATACACTATACAAGTTGTGATATTCCATACTTTATTCTATACTAAGTTCTTGAGATCTATGCTATCTTGTTTCTATAGCCTTGTTTTCTATATCTAAAGGTGCGGACAGATATACGTGCTGCGACCATGAGCAATTCACTTTTAATCAGCTGATTATATCTGTATTTTTACAGAAACGGTAAGATACAGATATAAAAAGCTTGGCATCAGCTGATCGAATGTGAATTGCTCATTATCCTCCTATTTTATACTTCATCTCTTGTTCTTCTCGAGGTGCGTACACATATACGCGCCGCGAACATGAGCAATTCACTTTTAATCAGCTGTTGCCAAGCTTTTCATTTCTGTATTTTACCGTTTCTATAAAAATACAGATATAGTCAGCTGATTAAAAGTGATAGGAGGAGGAGGAGTAGGAGGAGGAGAAGAAGAAGGGGAAGAAGAAGAAGAGGAAGAAGAAGAAGAAGAAGAAGAAGAAGAAGAAGATGATGGAAAAAAAAGAAGTAGAAGAAGAAGAAGATGATGAAAAAGAGAAAGAGAAAGACGACTCATGACATCACACTTGCTCATATCATCCGTCCAAACTTCTTATCAAAAGTTGCCGAAGCTCAAATAAGATTGTCACGTAACATCATTATATCGGGTTCAAGATCAATTATGCTCACAAACGGCTGTAGGGGAACACACACGTAGGCCCATCTACTTCTCAAATGAGAAGAAGGTGGAACGTGAGAAGTAGGATACGTTTTCCCGGAACGTGTGGGAGACGAGAATGGAGAAGGAACGCAGTAATAGAACAGAGAGGATGAATGAACTCCAGGAGAGGTGATGGGAGAGAAGCAAGGTTATATGAAGGCTATAGGAGTAGTGACCCCCTGGGTTGGAGAACTCTCTCAAGATGAATTTTAATCTTTGAAATCCAAAAATTTCTATTACATAGAGTTGATGAAAATAGTGGAAGCAGCTAAATTTTCCTCCTACACGGTGAATTTGACAGTAGGTTTCATTGAAGCTCCTATTTTTGAAATGAAAAATGACTTTTCAAAAACTCGCTAACGCTCGTTCAATTAACTATGAGGATGAGTGAAATTCTATTCAGGAGTATGTTTTTTGTATAGAATGACAATTTTATAGTAGATAGAGCAATAGGAATGGGATATATCAGTATTCAAATAGAATGTTATCAAAGACATAATTCCGTTCTCACTTAACAATCCCACAAAGGGTTACCAAATTCATGAGAGATATTGAGAAGTCAAAGAGTCCAGAAATATCGGAAAAATTATTCCACAAGACTTTCCAGATGAACTCAGGAAAGGAACTCAGTAAAGAGAACAGTCTCTGGTATAATTGGAAACAAGATACGACCCACTAACAAACCAAGACAACAACATTTTTCCTGGAATCCGAAAAGAGAAACCAAAAAGAGTTTTATCTGTAATCCATTATTCGGATCTGGCTGGTGAAGAGAGTTTTCCTTTTCTTTTAAATTTTTCTTTCTCTTTTCTTCACTTCTTTTCTTTTTAAGAAGTTAAGCCACGTTCTGACGGGAGACGTCAAAAGGAATCTTCAAATCATGAGGAAAGTTCAGTCAAAAACTTTGTTTCATATTTCGTTCAGCAGGGAAAAATGTAAAGCATTGAAGATTTGCTTGGAGTCGATCATCTATTCGAAAAATGTATTTTTTTATTATGGACTTTTTGTTATTTCTCGAATATTCAAGTAATTAGCCGACTTAGAGGAAAAGGCTCCCAATAAACGTTATAGGCCGTTTCTTGCTGAATCCAATGATATATATAGTTTGGGGGTTACGATCATAGATGCGGCGGTGGGAGGGGATAAGTAGCACTGTTACGCTGCGGCGCGGTCCTCCCCATGATTAATGCGCGTAATGGCCTGTCTATCGCATCGCTCCTACTAGTCTATGCATTCAAATTATGTATTTCAGGAACGCTATCTTATGTATTTTCGGTCGCTGAACACGATTTTTCAACTCTCAAGCCTTAATAATTGATAATTCTCATCATAATATACTAATTATGGTCAAAATTACAAACTTCATCTCATTCTGCAAGGAAACTAGAAATGACTGTTTGAAATAACGAAACTTGGGTTTCAAGAAATATATTAGGATAGAATATAGATAATATTTATATATGTTTATGTTCTATAGTTTTTATCTCAAATTAATTATTGTGATGCGCTGCAGCCTAATTATATTATTAATTGCACACTGGCCACGCTTACTTGATAGAGTGGTCAGTCAATTTCCAAGAAATATTTGTGGAATTCTTAGTTCTTCATGGTGGAAATGGAATTCATCATTCATTCATTATCATAATGATTATGTTTAGTATGAAAATGTTAATCTTTCGTGAATCTTCAGTTTGTCGTGAACTTTTGAGAAATTATTTCCAATATAATAATAGATATGTGTCAAATCAAAATGAAATGAAAATTTAAATATTCATTCATATTATTTCTAACAGTATTATTATAATGATATTTCACTAACTTTTGATTGATTCATCCATTATGGTATTCCCGTTCAGACTGTTTTGAAATGGTAACAAGTTATTCAGTATCAAAATTTGGGATTCGAATAGTTTTGAGCCATGACTGTTATTCTTTCCCAACATATTTATATGATTTGTAATTTTATCCACAAATGAATGAATGAATGTATGTATTCCTGCACGTAGCTAACGTATGGATTATTCCTTTATAGATTCTTGCATGTCACATTAATAATCTCTGTCACAGATTTAGAAATCAAGTTTCGATGGTTTGGAGAGCATATTATTGGAGTGATTCTTTTACTCTGCTGCTTCTAATATGTTCACTACCTTTGTTTGATTTTAGACCATAGACATGAAAAGCTATGTCCACCTGTATCACTTCATCTTTATTGAGAATTTTCATAACTCTTCTCATCACAAAGTTTCCATAATCTTGCAGCGTATTGAAGTTTTGAAAAGTGAAGTAGGAGTTGAATTCAGGAGAGCCATGTCATCATTATGCGAATTTGTCAACGATATTTAGGGATTTAGTCAAATCCACAACTAGTTTCACTTACAATTTCATGGGCCAAGTGAGATTAAGAGTTTTTTTCAAATATCCATCAGATGTTGACAGAGATTGCGGTTATTGTAGAAATGCATGCTGCACTAAAACTTCAATGCTGAATTATCTTTAAACAGCTACCTAGTAAAAATACAGAGATCAGATCTTTTTGTTCTAGAATTAACTAAGACTAGGATTTTGTTTGATTGCATCGTGGAGAATAAAGAACTCTGTTTCTTTTTATAGGTGAGAATACACTTTTACAATTTGCCACAACTATGTTCAGATAAAAATCGTTGGAGACCGAATAACTATTTCTTTCTATACGTTCAAAAGAGAATCACACACTTCTTCACTTGCTTCCAGACCATTGATAACATTATGCAGATTCTGTTGTCCATCAGAGTCTTGAAGAAAAATGTTATGTTCTCTTGAGAAGATTATGCTTCTGGAGAATCATTCTCATCTCTCATTTCTTCTTGTTTTTCATTAGATGACTTTCTTCACAATCTCCAGTGATATCCATAATGATGTCAACATACTTGAACAGAATATCTTTGATGGAAGATTTATTTATATAGTAGCAGCCATTTTAGGAAAGCCTTTGAAGAACTAGCTATTCCAATCACTCAGTTTTGGATGATCGAATGAGGGTTTGCTCCAAAGCATGATCGGTTGTCACATTTATTAAATTTTTCAGAGAGTCAATGTATTGACTGTATAGAGTTAATGTTTCCTTATTGGAAATTATTTTCTACTTCTATGGGTATTTTCTAGATATAACACAGACTTTATAACATAGTTTGTGTGATTGAATGAAAAAAGTATGGGATCTTTTCTCGTACAGTTTCTATGTGCAATACCAGAGTCCTTCCTTATGAGCATGAATACCATTTAAGATAATTTAAACTATGTTACAATAATCAGTCATAAATTTCAAGTAGTCATCGATTTTGATTCTAATAAAACTCCACAAATAGCTCCTGAATTCTTTCAAATATACTTTGACAATCTCTCATATTTGAACCGTTCATGAGTCCTTGTAGTTGTTTCATTGAATTGATTGCTTGCTCTCACACCTTAATTATACTGATCTCCCTCAATAGATTTCCAACAGTATTCTCTCCAAATATTTCAAATTCAACAAAGATATCTCTCATTCCACATTCATTCAAGTACCACCCCAAGACAATCAGTCAAACTCAGCCAGATGAAAAGTATCTATTCGTAGATATAAGTTACAGAAATCAGTTGATAAAGCTGCGTTTACACCAAAGTTATTAACAAAATGTTAATAACTTAATCTTTATAGATCCTATTAGATTGAACGGAACTTGGCAAACACATATGTCCATCATATGTATGATAAGTTATGTTCAATCTAATAGAATCTATAAAGATTAAGTTATATTAACATCTCCTTAATAACTTTGGTGTAAACGCAGCTTTAGAGTTGTATTTCCTTTGTAATCAATATTCAGTCATATCATATGGGAGTAATTGGCATTATTTATGATTCAACTGTAAATTTATATTAGAAAATATTTTACTCCTGTTACACGGTGCTCTATATGGGGTAGCCTATATTATTTGTTTAACTTACTCCATTACTTGACTTTCGCAATTCCAAAGTGATCATTGAACTAAATCGAATAATTATTCTCTCTTAATGGAATATTAGTTTTTTATCGACTGAGAAACACATATAGGATTCCTAACAGGATGGTTTATCATTACAATGTAATCATAAATAATGATAATGAGATGAAGTTTGTAATTTTGACCATAATTTGTATATTATGATGAGAATTATCAATTATTAAGGCTTGAGAGTTGAAAAATCGTGTTCAGCGACCGAAAATACATAAGATAGCGTTCCTGAAATACATAATTTGAATGCATAGACTAGTAGGAGCGATGCGATAGACAGGCCATTACGCGCATTAATCATGGGGGAGGACCGCGCTGCAGCGTAACAGTGTTACTTATCCCCCTCCCACCGCCGCATCTATGATCGTAACCCCCAAACTATATATATCATTGGATTCAGCAAGAAATAGCCTACAACGTTTATTGGGAGCCTTTTCCTCTACGTCGGCTAATTACTTGAATATTCGAGAAATAACAAAAGTCCGTAATAAAAAAATACATTTTTCGAGATATTTTATTTTTTTACGGAAAAACTATGTGGTTTATCGCAAAAATGTATGGGACCACATTGAAAGCCAGTTATGTGCACATGATATTGAGATAAAATTAAAAGCTGTACTATGAATAGTAACTGCAGGACAGGCGATTTTATAAACGCGCGTTTTTTACAACTTACCCTCCTCCCACCCAAGCTGTCGACCACCCTGGGACGTGACGACATCGAGTTTCATATACACTAAAGACCCCCTAACAATAATCCGAAGTCAAATTCTCTGCATCTCTCATGTATGCTCAATGTAAGCCAGCGCCTGGACTATCATATCATCCGTCAAAACTTCTTATCAAAAGTTGCCGAAGCTCAAATAAGATTGTCACGTAACATCATTATATCGGGTTCAAGCTCAATTATGCTCACAAACGGCTGTAGGGGAACACACACGTAGGCCCATTCACTTCTCAAATGAGAAGAAGGTGGAACGTGAGAAGTAGGATACGTTTTCCCGAAACGTGTGGGAGACGAGAATGGAGAAGGAACGCAGTAATAGAGCAGAATGAATGAGGATGAGCAGGAGGATGAATGAACTCCAGGAGAGGTGATGGGAGAGAAGCAAGGTTCTATAAAGGCTATAGGAGTAGTGACCCCCTGGGTTGGAGAACTCTCTCAAGATGAATTGTAATCTTTGAAACCCTAAAATTTCAATCACTTAGAGTAAGTGAAAATAATGGAAACAGCTTAATATTTCTTCTAAACGGTGAATAATTTGACAGTCGGTTTCATTGAAGCTCCTATTTGGAATGAAAAATTACTCTTCAAAAACTCGCTAACGCTCGTTCAATTAACTATGGGGATGAGTGAAATTCCATTCAGGAGTATGTTTTTTGTATATAATGACAATTTTATAGTAGAAGGAGCAATATATATCAGTATTCAAATAGAAAGTTATCAAAGACATAACTCCGTTCTCACTTAACAATCCCAAAAAGGGTTACCAAATCCATGAGAGATATTGAGAAGTCAAAGAGTCCAGAAATATCTGAAAAATTATTCCACAAGACTTCCCAGATGAACTCAGGAAAGGAACTCAGTAAAGAGAACAGTCTCTGGTATAATTGGAAACAAGATACGACCCACTAACAAACCAAGACAGCAACATTTTTCCTGGAATCCGCGGATTCCTCAGTAGAAACCAAAAAGAGTTTTATCTGTAATCCATTATTCGGATCTGGCTGGTAGAGGGAGTTTTTCTTTTCTTTTACATTTTTCTTTCTCTTTCTTCTACTTTTCTACTTCTTTTATTTTCTTTTTAAGAAGTTAAGCCACGTTCTGACGAGAGACGTCAAAAGGAATCTTCAAATCATGAGAAAAGTTCAGTCAAGAACTTTGTTCTATATCTCGTCCGGCAGGAAAAAATGTAAAGCATTGAAGATTTGCTTGGAGTCGATCATCTATTCGAAAAAGGATTACTATTTTTCCTCACTGGTACTGGAATAGCTGATACACTCAGACTATGACCATGTTGCGTTGAATTATGTAGAGTCAATTATGTATCACATGAATATATGTTCAGTCAACGATATGTAGAGAGTCACTTATGTGGAGTAACCAATATACGTTGAAAAGGAGAATCGAATAACTTATTTGAGCTACTTTTGTTCAAATTGATAAAAACAATAAAAAAACTTTTAGTACTCTTTATTAAAAACTTTAAAATATTTTAACGATTAGTTTCGACTATAGATCATTTTCAAGCTAAAGTTTAAAAAATGAACAAGGTGATATTATCATAGTTGATATTATCTAGTATCAACTTGTTAATTTTCACATTTCAACTTAAAAATGACCTATGATCGAAACTAGTCATTGATATATTTGGAAGTTTTCAATAAAGGGTAGACCTACTAAAGGTTTTTTATTGTTTTTAATTATGTGAAAAAAGTAATCTAAATTTCAAAAATCTGGTGTGGTACAATCACACAACTTTCCTTGCTCATATTTGAAACTACGATCAGACTTTTGTATATGTGTATATATAATTGTTTTCAGAGTACTTTTCCTTTGTGTAAATTGTGAAATTCGATGATTTTTTTAAAGTCGTCAAAACAGCTGTTCTACAGATGAAATATCTCGACTATGTGTTCTTTTTATGAACTGCTCTACCTACCTACCTCATGCACGAGAAGGAGGTCACAAAGTCCATTTCTCAAGGATGAGGTGGACCCCCCATTAGTTTTCCAGGAAGGAGACTCATGCCAGTTAATAGAGCTGATAAATAACTATACAGAGTATGAATTTGAAAGAAATCGGTCATGTTATTTTGAGAAAATCGTGAAAAACATGTTTTTTTAGTAATTATCCGCCATTTTTCTCAAGTATATTACGGAGCTCCTGCAATTTTCTTAGAAATGGGACTCATGTCAGTTGATAGGGCTTATAAATAGCTATTCATGGTATAAATTTAAAGAAAATCGTTCGAGCCGTTTTTGAGAAAACCGTGAATAACATGGTTTTTTAGTGATTATCCGCCATTTTTCAAAAGAATATTACGGAGCTCCTGCAATTTTCCCATGAATGAGACTCATGTCAGATGATAGGGCTTATAAATAGCTATCCATGGTATGAATTTGAAGAAAATCGTTAAACCCGTTTTCGAGAAAACCTTGGTTTTTTAGTAATTATCCGCCATTTTGAATTCAATTTTGTTGAATTTCCCATTGTCAGATGCTCATGGTATAAGGACCTTAACCTTCCAGTTGTGACCCTATTTTTTGACCACGTTAGTCGTGATTCTGGGTCACAGGGACCCGCTTCTTTCATATTGAATAACTAAATATATTACAAGATATAATGTTATTTTATGATTCTAATGTGTTTAAGGGTTATTGATAGACGCAACGAGCACTTATATGAAGCAGAAATCGATCTTTATCATAATTATAAAAGTAAATTTATGAAACCTTGCATTTTTAGGGTAGTGAAAAGTAACGTTTGATTATTATTCTATATAAAGTGAACAAAACATTATAGTGATGAATACTATGATGTATCTTACATGCAACACTTCTAGAAGATGGGGAAAAAATTGGAAGGTTATAGTTCACTTCTAGGGTAGTTTTTACCCTACACTCAAGTTCATGTTGCACAATCTTTGCAAAACTCATGAAATTATAGTGATGAATATTATTATAAATCCTAAAAACCACATGAAACACTACTAGAAACATGGAAAATATATAAGGTCATATAAAGTTCACTTTTAGGGGAGGTTTAGTATCCCTGGGATCACATAAAGTTCATTGGTGTCACTATCATCCATGTCACATCATACTCAGGGTCAGTATTCTTATCTTGAACTATGAATTTATTTTTATTATCACCAATGTCATTGAAATAGAGATCTAGAAGTCAATTTCATTCTTCGAAGTCTCTGTTCAAAATGTACATGTTGACTGCTTGAATTCAATCACTTTTCCATAGAAATGTGCATTTGAAAAAAAATGAAAAAAGATACGTTAGTCGTGACCCTTGGGTCCCAGGGACCCAAAAGCGTCATTTCACGAAAACAAAAAGTCACAGAGCACTAACACTCTACATCAAGTTTAAGTGTCTACTGACATGGATTTACATGGGTCACAATAGACAGTAAAGCGAACGGAAGAAAAATTATAACTAAAACAAAAATTGGCCAGGTCCCTGGGACCCAGGGTCACGACTAGAAGGTTAAGTTTAAAATTTCAAGTCAATCGGTTGATTAGGAATGGAGTTATCGTGTTCACAGACATACACACATACACACATACACACATACACACACACACATACACATACACACACACACACACACACAGACCAACACCCAAAAATCATGTTTTTGGACTCAGGGGACCTTGAAACGTATAGAAAACTTGAAATTAGGGTACCTTAATTTCTTTTGGAAAGCAATACTTTCCTTACCTATGGTAATGGAATATGGAATATGGTAGGGCAAGGAAAGTAAAAATGAACATTCAATGAATATGATAGGGGTTTTTTGAATTATTGATATATTATTTATATGTTTATTCTATTATATTTTTAATGGAAATGACACTGATGATAAGATTGGTAGATGGAATAATAGGGAAGTCCTTGTGCCATTCTAATTCTTGAAAATTATAGGTGATGAGAAAGTACAAGATAAGGTTTGAATTTTACGTGTACAATTTTTATAGAATTTTAGTTCAAAATAAACATGGTAACTATAAATTTTGAATCAAGATGATGACAGAAAAAGGAGAAACGTGTGATATAGATTGGTAATATTAACATCTTCTATAATGAAGGGAAAAATCGTCTCACACATATACGGGATAAGAAGTTTTTCAACCAGATCATTCCCGTGTCATCGAATGGGCACGTTAAACTGTCGGTCCCGGCTGAAGTATGACAGTCGTTAGGCCATTGATGCTTGAATCATATATTCAGGTGGTGGGACCTTCCCGCAAGCGACTCCCCACCAACAAAAGCCATACGAATTTACTTTTTACGGGATAGGAAATTCACGAATGACGCATCATCACGTCTGAGCTACTCAACTCATTAACTTGAAATTTCACATGAAGATTCTGAATTTATCGAGGATGGTCATAAGCTTATTCTCATTGAATTAATCAATTCATCATTATTGAAAATAAAAAATAAATTATTCAACTTTTCATTCAAAGCTCACGCAACTATAAGGCCCAACCAAACAGAGCATACATACTCCAAGAAACTCACTAGCTTAGTTTGGTAGCGCGCACGGTTCATGAATCGAAAGTTGCAATTTGAGATTCATCAAACTGATTCTACCGTTCAATTGAAACTCATTCTACTGTTCGACTAGAGAACTCGAAGTTTTTTCCTTCAAAACAACACCAAAACCAGCTCTGTACCTCGTTTAATAAGATTTATATGAATTTTCAAATTTGTAAAGTCTTTTTGAATCACCTGGTATTTTGCTGAGATATTCAACACTTAAAAAGATTATCCAAGTTATTTTAAACTAAATCACCATCATGATAACGGAAAGAACTGGCTTATACACGCACGGGATTGGGAAATCATGTTTGAAGCATCATCACGTTTCAATAATGATAATTTATTGATTTATATAATGATTATACTGAACTGAGTAACTAGAAATTCTGCATACAATTTCTTAATCACCCGAGGATTGTTATAGGCCTTCCAAGTTTCAAAATAGACCTTTGTGGACCACGGGTTACCTGCTAGAAATAATTAATAGTTATTCAATTTTATCATGTTTCCATGACATGAGGAGATTTCTCTAATTTAAAACATCAAATTTTCTCCGGTGCAAAGCACGGGTTACCTGCTATCCATTCACATATGAAGAATGTATATATTAGTGATTCACCACTAAAAATGATTTTGTTTATTTATGATTCCAACCCCATAACTTATGAGTTGTAACTTTATGAAACAATTTATAATGAAACAGATAGCAGGAGTAATATAGGCAACCCGCACATCATTAAGGATCAATGTAATAATAGTGCTAGCAGGAGTAAGATATGCAACCCGCACATCACCATTATAAATATTAAAATCTGGTGTAGCGCACTCATACAACTTTACTTGCCGTTATGAAAATTGATCACCTGACGCTAGTGTACACGCGCATCTCAAGTCTACTATTCAAAGATCTGTCAGCTGGTGACGGGACAATAACGCTGGAGACACACGAAGTCTGCTATCTCTTCATAGTGAATCTATATATATATATAAAAGCGAAATGGCACTGACTCACTCACTAACTCACTCACTCACTCACTCGCATAACTAAAAATCTACCGGACCAAAAACATTCAAATTTGGTAGGTATGTTCAGTTGGCCTTTAGAGGCGCACTAAGAAATCTTTTGGCAATATTTTAACTCTAAGGGGTGTTTTAAGGGTTTAAAGTTCGTCTTTCAGCATGTATATTCTTCTTCTCCCAATCTCTTAATTATAATTGAAATTTCCATATCATGTTACTATAGAACTATAATCTAGATAGAGTACCTCTTCGAAACAGTTGTTAACTGGCAACTAAATAAATAATTATTTCAGGTTGGCATTAAGTGAGTTGACTTTGTTAGGTTGGCACCAAGTTGAAGATTTAAATGCATTTATCGCGGAAAAAATTGATTGGGCACTGCTACTTCAATCCTGGGAATATTATATTACTAGCCGTCAGGCTCGCTTCGCTCGCCTTATCCGTTTAGCCAGACGTTTAGTCTGGACCCGACTGGATTGTTCTAACATATGATAAAAATGCTCAAATGAAAAATGCAGGCGAGCGAAGCGAGCCTGCTGATCTCATTCCTGGACGATCCAGTCGGGGGTCCAGGGGGCGGAGCCCCCTGGCTAGACGGATATGGCGAGCGAAGCGAGCCTGACGGCTAGTGATTTCATAAAATCAACTGTTGCCAACACTTTGCAATTAAAATAATCACATTTTATCGAATTTCGAGCTAATTTTCAATTTTAGGTGGAAATGTTACTCATTATTAATTGTAGAGATTCCCATGCTCAATCTTTTACACTTAAAGTTCTCTGTTTGAATTGAATCTGAAGCCTGATAATTGGGAATCCAAATTCAAACTTTGCATAGATGGAGGGAAGCTTCTGAAAGTTTTACAGATATGGGACTTGTGGCAATTGATAGAGCTTATCAATGACTATTCTAGGTATAAATTTGATTGAAATCGTTAGAGCCGTTTTCGAGAGAATCGTGAAAACCCCTGTTTTTGACGACATTTTTGCCATTTTAGCCGCCATCTTGAATTGCATTCGATCGAAATTGTTCGTGTCGGATCTTTATATTGTAAGGACCTTAAGTTCCAAATTCCAAGTCAGTCCGTTAATTGGGAGATGAGATATCGTGTACACAGACGCACATACACTCATACATACACACACACACACACACACACACACACACACAAACACACACACACACACACACACACACACACACACACACACACTCACATACAGACCAACACCCAAAAACCACTTTTATGGACTCAGGGGACCTTGAAACTTATAGAAATTTAGAAATTGGGGTACCTTAATTTTTTTCGGAACGCAATACTTTCCTTACCTATGGTAATAGGGCGAGGAGAGTGATAAAAATCGAATCAAAGTTTGTCATTCAATAGCTTGTTTATGTGTGCACCGAATTTGATAATTTTCTCTTAGCTGTGTTCGTTATGTTCAGGACCAGGTCTATGATTTATCAAATTCATAATCCGACTTCAGGACTCTTTCCTACGGTCTTTCAAAGTTTACATGTAATCCTTATGGGAGAAGATTTGTGAGAAACAAAGATCAGCTGTTATAATCATTGAGTCATCCAACAGCCGTCGGTAGATTTGTTTTTCTATTTTCTTTCTACTGATTCACAAAATTCTAATTATTCTAATAATAATGTCGCGGTTCAAACGACGAACAAACTTGGGTCGTAGATCTTAAAACGCTGTAAATTTGGAATATGCACTGGAAAATCAGCAGCAGGGAGATATACCATTCAATTTCCCAGCAAGCTGCATTCAACTATATATGAATATACAAACTGCTGAACAACGGTAACTGAGCACATAGGAAGTCCAAATTGAGATATAAATGTGAATACTGATTGCTGGATAATTTTCATAAAAATATAGTGCTTAGTCTAAGGCTAAGCACACCTGAGGAGGCGCGGCTTGGTGTTACAAAGTGTTGATCTTATGCAGATTGCCTTTTTACACCGTTCCATGCCATGCCCGATCCAGTGTGTGTGAGTTCTTCCATTGAAACCAATAAGCAAGAAGCTTGACCCTGTTAACCCTGTTGTCAATGTTTGCAGTAGCAGAAGTCTTCGGGGTGATTTGCAGCATTTATTTAGGATTTTCGTTGAATATTAGTTATATGTTGATTAGCATTTGAATAAATGTATTCTCTATTCAATTACATCTATAAGCAAGAAGCACCTGAATTCAAAATACCGCATCGCGCCTCCTCAGGTGTGTATCAAACTGAAGTTTGTCATGAGATGCATTAACTATTTGGCGGTACGATGTTCGCCGGGTAAGCTAGTTAAAAATAAAAGTGACTACGTACCGTAGTTAATTTATATTAAACTCAACTAATATTAATTAATATTAACTTGACTATTATTAATTTATTAAACTATTTGTAAAGTTGATTTAATATTATTTAATAGTTAGTAGAGCGTTTTTTCAGGCGCCAGTTCAATCAGTCATTGGAGAGCTTTCTGCTTTGCCAACTCTATGAACGTCATAAGGACTTGACAAACTGAAAAGTTGACCTTATGGAATATTAAAAAAATTAAAATAATCCTATAATCATACTCGGTGATTTGAGAATTGATATGTAAAATTTCAAGTTGATCAGTCCAGTAGTTGAGACGTGATTATGCGTCATTCATGGATTTCCTATCCCGTTCGTGTATGAGCTAGTTCTTTTCTTTATTATGTTATACACCAGCTGGCCCGGCAAACTTCGTACCACCAAATAGTTTAATGTATCTCATGACAAACTTTAGCTGGATGCATACCTGAGGTAGCACGATGCGGCATTTTATTTATATAGATAACTTTCCAACTGCAATATAAATAATTTACAAGAATTTAGAAGACAGCAAAATTATTCGAAACGAAGTAATGTCTTTAGAGCATATGAGTCTTTTACCTCAGGCTTTACTGCTGGTTGGTTTCACATAGAACAGTCATTTTGCTTTTAGTCGGGGCGTTTAGAATAAAATACATGGGCGGTTATGGAGCAGTACACATTCTTGTCTACTACCTACCGATGACTGTTGCATGACGCAATGATTATAAGAGATGATTTTCATTTTTGTGTGTGGCCAGTTTACAAATCTTCTCCCATAAGGATCACATGTGAACTTTGAAGGACCTTAGGAAAGAGTCCTGAAATCGGATTATGAATTTGTTAGGCCATAAACCTGGTCCTCAATATAACGAACACAACTGAAAAAAATCATCAAATTCGATGCACACATAAAAAAGTCATTGAATTTCATAATTTGAGGCTCGATTTTCATTTATATAGATTATTGATAATTCTTTCCAATTACTAGCACTCATCATGTTGAGAGAACCGAAGTTATCGTAGTTTTATTCGATTTTCAATTTTTTCAAAATCCCTGATCCAAACAAGAGTATCCTGCGACCATTCAAGCGAAATTAATTAGGTCAGTTCTGTAGACATAGCGGCACTGGTCAGTGTTTGCATTTGCATTGTCGGCTGCCGTTGGCTGATTTGAAATTGGCGCCGCGTGCATTTGTTGACAGTGCTACCAACTTGATTTTGTCGCGCAAACAGCACCATGTTGGCAGCAGTGCAAGGACTGCGGTACTCTGCTTGATCAGAAATGCAGTGTCAACAGTTGAGAGTTGGAGAGAGATGGTATGTGTAGGAGAGATTGACTTGAGAACGAATAAGAGAGAGGGAGCGAGCGAGGTGAGAGAGAGTGAGAGGATATGATAGAGTAAGTCGAAATATAGATTCAACGAGAGTGAAATGAGATTAGAGAGATTAGATTATGAAATAGATAATGAAGTCTATGACGAATCAATAAGATAAGATTGGATCAATTTTTTCATTCCTGTACATTGCAAAATGCTTGTTCCGATTGTGCTCTATTTTACCAAAGAAATCGGAGGATAGAATTGAGAAATCGTATTCTCATCTATTTCGATAATAGAGCAAGTGGCAACATCTTATAGCGAACTATTCAACGAATTTCACAAAGTACACCCATATCAGAAAGAATTTGACAGTTATATAACTGCTATCCTATCATTGAATGTAGTTTCTCTCCAGATATCTTACTATTGAAGTGAACCTGACTGTTGTTTTTCTCAAATTCGATATGAATCTCCACCACAACTTCTTTCCATTACAACACAATATCGACTGAATCCCGGAACAGCATCTCACTGCAACACAATATTGATAAAAATTTCGGGTTTGGCAGGAACCTCAATTGTTTCAATTGTGAATAAAAAAATTGATTCGATTTGATTTCAACAAAATCAACATTGTGATTAACATCGAGTAAATAGATCCAAAACTCCCCTCTTCTCTCCTTCAAGTTTCCTCTCGAATGGAAAACGGAAAAACGCCAGTGGAAAAGTGCTGTGAACTCATTAAAACCGACCGACAAAATCGCGTAGAACGTGGCGAATCTCGTAAAAGAGATTTCTCATCTAAATTAAAAATAACGCAAATGCTATTTGTCAATTGGCTTGAATTCGTTTCCGACGCCTAACCTCAAGATTGCATCAGTCTTCCTTATCCTACAAATAATCTTTCGAAGAGAATTCAAAAGTGAAAATCGGGAGGAAAATGAGAGTTGAAGAGAAAGATGGAGAGGATGAAGGGTAGGAAGAGATGGAGAAGAAAAGGGGGAGAAGAGAGCGAGAGAGAAAGGGGAAGAGTAAGAAGACTTGGTTGAATGAAAGACGTGATGATATGAAAAGAAATGAGAATTTAAATGACGAGAGATTATAAGGAGAACGAAGTGTTTTAGAATTATGCTTGTTGCTATCAAGATTGGATAACGTACATCTACTGTGGATTGAAAAGTGATGAGGGAGAGTAAAGGTAAGACCATATTGGGCGTTTTTCAAATGCGAACCCAATCAGAGAGTCAAAGAGCTTCCTGCCATGTGAACTCTGAAGACGCTTGGAGAAACGCATAATATGGTAACGCTTCAATTGAGTTAGGAGGAATAAAGAATCGAAATGAATATTGCAATAATGCTATGAAGGACATGATGAGTCGATGAAGAAAATTGAGAATTAGATATTGAACGATGAAAAATGCCAACTGAATATGTAGGATATTATAGGTACTTGATTCAGTTTTGACAAGGCGAGGGAAAGATAATTATTTAGCCTACATGTAACAAGTGAATTTATTTAGTAAAGTTCCTATCAAATGAGTTTACTTTACTAAGTTTCATAAGTTATTACTAAGTTTACCTTAGTATCCAGCTCTGCAACATGGCTAAACGTTTTCTGGGTGCAAATTTCAAACACAATTCTATATTTGGATTGTTTTTATGTGATAAATTACAATTTGAAGCAATTATGGACATTTGTAATGGTGAAGATGATTTTGAAAATGTTTTTCTTTTGTGGAAATCAAGTTTCAACTTTCTTTAACCTAAAAATTGTTTCAGCAATCAGATGTTCAACTGAAATATGTGTAACGCTAGTTCGCCTCCATGGTGCACATTGGGTAACGCTAAATGGACTAGCAAATAATGGCGGTCAGACAAACTTATGTTCTCCTGACCGAAAACTACAAAACATCTCGAAGGATTTAAAATATATGGTGTATAATATGTGGACATTCGAGATTCATGAGCTTTATATGTGTTGTATTATGTGCCATACGCTAAATAAAAATTATTTATTATCAATTAATATAATTTCTGAAAGTTATATTATATTCCCAATACTACACCACGAGAGCTTTTGACTTGAATATTTGAATAATTTAATTATTATAGAAAGATGTTGGTACTCCTCCGATCATTCTTATGAATTGTGTAGAATTGTCAAGAGTATAATGATGAGAGGGTGCTGTTCCTCTTCCAATCATATTATTATAAAGTGTGTGGGCTATAATTGAATTATTGATGAATCCAATTATCATAAACAATTCCACATCAATCTGTATAATCCATTCGTCACCAAAGTAATTCTAAATCTGATACTGTTCGTAGAGAATAAGGAGACTAAGGAAACATTTAAACGGGATATTCAGGGAACAGTCAATGAAATATAATTCAAACAATTGATGAATCAACAATAAAATAGCAAACAATCAATAACTCAAACAAATAACTGCGTTTCATTATGCTTCGACACTCATTTCGGATGACAATATTGCAATAAAAACTTCATGCTTTCTCTTGAGTTCATCACAACATGATTCTCGAAACAACAGTTTGAAAAAAGACACGGACCCATTCCAACATATCTGTCCTTTTATTGCTGATAAAGACAATATCAACTCCGAAGACCAGTTGATACCGCCAATTTCCCGTCCACCTGGTACGAGTCCTTTTTTACCGACTTAATTTCAAAAAAGTAACTGAACGAGAAACGTGGCTAATGACAACTGGGAACCTCTCTCTCACTCTGGTCAGCACCTGGAATGCCAATATTCCCAAAGGTCAACTCAAGCACCTTTTTTCGGATTGAAAAGGGGATTTTCAAGGGGTGATTGGAGGCGTTTTTCGAGGGGTTATTGGAGGTTTTTTGGGGGGCGATTGGAGGTGTTTTGTGGGGCGATTGGAGGTGCTTTGGGGGGTGACTAGAGATGTTTTGAGGGGTGGTTTGGAGTATTTTGGGGGGTGACTAAGGGCGATTTTGAGGGATGACTGGAGATGTATTGAGGAATGATTGGATGTGTTTTGGGGGGTGACTGTAGGTATTCTGGTGATTATTGGAAGTATTTAGGGGGATTTCTTCGGGGGTGATTGAGAGTATTTGGGGGGTGACTGGAGGTGTTTTGGGAGAAGTTGAAGGGCTCAAAAGGGTTGGAGGAAGGATTCCAATGTGTTCGGCAGGACTTTCCGAGAATTTCCAAAGTAATAACTGGCGGTAGAGTGAGAGATTTCAAGTGAGTGAGAGAGAGTGCAAGAGTCCAAGTGAGAGAGTAAAAGTGTGAATCAGAGAGTGAAAGGGTTCAAGTGGGAGAGTAAGAGAGTTAACTGGCAGTAGAGTGAGAGATTTCAAGCGAGTGAGAGAGTGTGAGTGTAAATGAGAGGGTGCAAGAGTCCAAGTGAGAGAGTGAGAGTGTAAATGAGAGAGTGAAAGGGTTCAAGTGGAAGAGTAAGAGAGTTAACTGGCAGTAGAGTGAGAGATTTCAAGCGAGTGAGAGAGTGTGAGTGTAAATGAGAGAGTGGAACGTTCCAAGTGAAAGAGTGAGAGTGTAAATGAGAGAGAGAGAGTTTGAGTTCATCCTGGCGTGAAATGAGCAAAGCTGCCAGTTTTCTAATAATGGAGAGAAGAATTTAATCAAATATCGTTTGCTCTGTGCAGTACTGTCCTGTTGAGTGA
Source organism: Nilaparvata lugens (assembly GCF_014356525.2). Classification (NCBI taxonomy): domain Eukaryota; kingdom Metazoa; phylum Arthropoda; class Insecta; order Hemiptera; family Delphacidae; genus Nilaparvata; species Nilaparvata lugens. Next base: position 11,447,042 of record NC_052509.1, on the reverse strand, counting down.
ATTCGAGTGAATTTCTGCAATAAATTCGAGTGAATTCGTGTGAATAGTGACGCCAACTGACACTTTCGTATTGCGATATGGTTTATTAAAAACTGTCGCTCTATCAGAAGCTAATAAAAAGCGAGATAAATGAACAACTGGAACAAGGAAAGTGGTTGACAGATATAATGAGAAATCTGTTCTTTGTTTTTCAATAGAGAAAGTTGGAGAGATATAATTATATTTTCGAAGTCAAAAAATGGCTTGAAATGGAGGTAGATTTGTTAACAACTCACTATACTGAGGTCCACGTTATAATGACAGTGTTTGATTAGGAATGGTATTGCTATCCTTGTCTATCATTCAACAAAGCGGATAGCGCTATCTTTTTCTCGCTTTGATCTGTTGCCAGATCGTCTTCTAACAATGTAGGAGTAATAATTGATTCACAAAATATTTTATTCTAATTATGGAAATTCATTATCATGAAATTATTGAAAAAAAAAATCAATTTTTGACTAATGAAATATAATTAATTATCTTGAACGAGAATGAACCGTAAATATTACATCAATAAACCTGTATCAGCTACCGTTCTTATGTTCTTATGTTGAATAATTTGAATTTTTATTGGTTCTTTATTAATTTTCATTGATTCAGCCATTCAGTTCACTGAAAAATCATAACGTTTTAAATATTCATTACTCATACCACAGTTAATTCAAATATTGGTAGTCCGTGTTATATTATTCTGATCAGTGGTTGGATTAGTAATACAATGGTGTGATGTCAGATTTTACCATAGTTATGATGTTCTATCAACAATAGTCTAATCTTTTCGTGAAATCCTTGACTTCAATGAATACCATACTATAGTGAAGTCCACGTTATAATGGCAGTGTTTGATCATTCAACAAAGCGGATGACGCTATCTCTTTCTCCCTTTGCTCAGTTTCCTAACAATGTGGAAATACTATCAATTGAAAGTTATTATTATCTACGAAATCCGAATTAAATGCTGCAATTCACCCCGAAGACTTCTTCTACTGCAAATATTGATAACAGGGTAAACAGCTAGATGGAAATTCGATGAGCGCTACTATTCAAAAATTATTTGTCAGCCCTATTTCCATCTGTAGATTAATTGAAAAAATATTCAATCTTGAATAAAACTTATTATGAAATCATTGAAAAATATGATTCCTTGCTTAGTAAAATATATTCAATTATCTTAAACGAGAATGGACAGTTAATATCACAATACAGTTACTTTTTGTGTAGTTGAGAAGTTGATATTGTGGTAATTATTCATATTGAATGAATAATCAATTTCTAAATTTCAAAATGAATATTTTGACAATTTCTCAGTCTTTTCCATTCAAAACAATACAGTTACATCAATAAACCTGTATCAGCTACCGTCTATAGAAGGCATTGGCAAGACAGAGGATCAGCAACGTTGTTCTCCTATCTTTCTCCACTGCCATCATAACGAGGACCTCACTAAAGGGTGTCATATTCGATATCACCATAGTTCTCATAATGTTTTATTAACAATAGTCCAATGTTTTCGTGTAGTCCGTGACTTCCATATGGTAATGAATACCATACTAATTAGTTGTAATATTCGGATAACTCCACCAATATCCCCATTCATTATGCATGCCCAAATTAATTCACAACAAGCAAATGTACTCAAAAACCACTACAATGCTCTACCGAGCCATCCATTTGCACATGTGGCTAGGTTGCATTATTCACAAACTATCCAGTAGTAGTATATATGTATTTAACTAGTATATACATGTGTCTCAGGCTGGTATCATAGAAGTATATATAAGGTACATAGATACATGGTATCCAATAGAAGTATATTATGTATTTACCTAGGATATACATGTATATTACAGTAGGTATTATAACAGTACATTGAAGATCTACATGGTATCCATCAGTGGTATCCTATACTATTAAACAAGCAACTTCTGTTTATATGTTCAGATGTTTGGATGTTTGGATGTTTAGATGTTTAGATGTTTAGATGTTTGGATGTTTAGATGTTTGGATGTTTAGATGTTTATATGTTTGGATGTTTAGATGTTTATATGTTTGTATTTCACTGGATCTCGAAAACAGCTCTAACGATTCTCAAGAAATTCAGAACATAGTAGGTTTATAATATAAAGACTCGATTGCACTAGGTCTCATCCCTGAGAAAACTCGCCAAAGGACATTAGAAAGATAATTATTATTCATCCTTGGAAAAACAGATGATGATAATTATTTCGTCGTCTGTTGATGACGGAAGTGAGTGAACGAGTCCATGTGTGTGGGACTGTGTCAAAATTATGACTCAGCTGTTGAAGTTCTGTAATCATTCAATCAGGTACTCGCGCTTCGCGCTCGGTAGGGGGGCTTCGCCCCCTGCACCCCCCAGTAGGGTGGGATGGCAGCCTCCGCGCTTCGCGCTCCGGCTGGGAGGCGGGCTTCGCCCGCCCAATCGTCTTTTATGACTGTATAGTGTATAGAACTTTTATTTGTTATCATTCAATCAGGTACTTAGTGCCGGTTGCAAAAAAGCCGGGTTATTTTCAATCCTGATTAATTCCAGTAGATCCATCTTTTTGAAATATTCTTCTCTGATTTGGTTCACGTGAAGTTAATAAGGAATAAAATTCAACCGGCTTTTGTACAACTGGGTCTTCGTGAGGGAAATTTTTGCTTTCTTCTGGGAATTAATCTCAATTTACTGTGATTAGATAGAACATTCCTGTATCAATGTTATGATAATGTCTTCATTCGTAATAAATTTCTTATGCTTTTGTACCCCACAGCGAAGCTCGGTCCCCGATATTGTATGTATATACATGTATTTCGGGCTAGTATCATAGATTAGGCTGGTATATATGAGTGGTATATGTATAGTGAAGTCCACGTTATAATGGCAGTATTTGATTGACATTGCTGTTGCTATCCTTGTCTATCATTCGACGAAACAGATAGCGCTATCCTTCAACAGATCCACTACTTTGACAGCTCGTTTCAAACAATGAAGAAATATAATTAATCAACAAAATATAGAATCCTAGGTATGGAAATGTATTACCATAGAGAAACAATAGCATAAGTAGATATCCCATGGTGTAGGGCGTTTATATCGCAACTTTTACTGTTATCTCAAGCTGATAGTCCACGTAGTTCTTTCCTGTATAGCGCTGGTAGCCTCTCAATTGTGCCGTTCATACACTCTCACCCGGTCAAAACAGTGAAAATCGTCAATAATCGACAGTAATTTGCTTGAGATAATAGTAAAAGTTGCGACACGAACGCCCTATACCATGGGATATCTACTTACGCTATTGTTTCTCCATGGTATCACCTAATCATTGAAAAATATACATTCAATGCTAATGGAATATATTAATGATTCAAATTTATCCATTCTCACGGCTTTCATCGGCAGAGAGATCCTTTCGGATGTTCTGGCTTGTCGTATTACCCAATGTTATTTATTTTATTTATTTATTATTTATTTTATTATTCTAATTTTCACAAGAGTCACTGAATGGGAGAGAAAAACTAAGGATACTCCTTGTACCCAAATTTATAGATGATAATTGAAAAGTCCGAAATGAGGTTATGAGTCCACTTTCAGAAAATTTAGTTCTTTTTCATATAAAAACAACAGAAACTAAGAATTTTAAAGTTTGATAAACTGGATAGGAAACAAAAATATTACACTCAATTCACTAATAATTGAAACATTTTCACGTAATTTTACAAAATTTAAAGCCAGAAAAATAGAACTTATTATTCAGCACAGCTGAGAGAGATATCCTATCAACACTCAAGTTAATAGGTTATGTATTGGGTTCTTCATGTTTTCCCACTAGAAATTACACTTTTACTTCCTGATTTTTTATTCTATGAACTTTAAAAACGAGACAACTATTTCCAAACACAAATTCAAATTCAAAAAGCAAACAAAATAATATGAAATTTTGATGATAATATTGAACTGAAAATTTCACATTACAAATTTTCCCATAGCAACAAAAAAATGATTTACATAAGAATTGACAGTCAATATCAAATAAGATATACCGGTGTGAGGTATCTTCTAGAGAAGGCAGTTGCAAGACAGAGAATCGGCAACGCTGTACTCTTATCTTTCTCCACTGTCATTATAGCATGGACCTCACCATACCCATTTGCACATGTGGCTAGGTTGAATTACTAACAAACTTATCATTGGTGGTATATATGTATTTATCCACTATATATATATATATGTGGTTTAGGCTGGTATTGTTGACCGAGGGAAGTGAGGTCTCAGATTCAAGTCGACGGTTTGGCATTTCTCTTTATGTTTAAAAATGTTTATATGTTGCGCATTTACGGCGAAACGCGGTATTAGATTTTCATGAAATTTGACAGGTATGTTCCTTTTTAAATTGCGCGTCGACGTATATACAAGGTTTTTGGGAATTTTGCATTTCAAGGATAATATAAAAGGAAAGAGGAGCCTCCTTCATAGGTCAATATTAGAGTAAAAATCAGACTATAGAATTATTCATCATAAATCAGCTGTCTAGTGGACTATAATACTACCCGTTGAAAAACATCGAATATCTTGAAAATGTATCTCTCCATCAACGTTACTAGACAGTTGACTGTAATACTACCCGTTCAAAAACATTGAACATATTGAAAATGTATCTTTCTATCAACGTTGTAGACAGTTGCAGCCAGACCTGATAACAGCGCTCACACTCACATTCCGGTACGACACGGCAAGGTACGATAGGACAGAAAGCTCTATGTTTATTTAGGATTTTTTCTAGACATTTTAAATTGATAAATTATTTATTTATTTTTGAGAAAACATAACAGGTCAATGTAACTTACTGAGCGCGAGGTCTACTGTTCACAGAACTACTAGTAGTTTAGGCTGTTATATATCCAGTAGTAGTATATATGTATTTACCAACTATATACATGTGTTTTAGGCTGGTATTATAGTTTAGGCTGGTATATATGGGTGACCTATGTGTATATAATAGTACATAGTAGATGTACATGGTAGCTAATGGCAAAACACGTGACGTATGCTTAATGTAGGCATTAACATGCACACTAGCACTCCAAGTGGCGGCTGGTGAAAGCTCTCATTGGACTACTATCAATTACTTGCTTTGCACACTAAATCCTATCCCCACCACTACCTCCAGTAATGTCCATTGTATGCAGCCTATCTGGCTTTGAACTGCTCTGTTTGTCTCTCTCGTATCTGGTATGATCAAATCTATTTGTCTCACCCCTCTTCTGTGGGATGAATTTTAGTGTGGGCAGAAGAGAGAGGGAAAAAAGAGTGGAGAAGAAGAAGGACCCTCCAGTTTCTCTCACTTCACTTCTTCCATTTTGTCACTGTATCCCTGTATTGTCATTTATTCATAGAAATTATGATGTCGAAAATTTTCGTTGTTTCCATCATCAATATCCTTATTTGTCTTGTAACGAAGAGATTGAGACCATTTGCAAGTAACTATCTTGAAGTAGTCATGAAAAAATCGATTTTATATTTCTAGCTTTTTAGCTCATGTCTATGGAAAAATGCACCAGAAATCATGCAGAGTTTTCTTTGGAGGGCGCTGGAGAACTAATTTTTTGACGTACAGCGCATTAAGATTTGTCGTTCTAAAGTTCATGGAACGCTCTAAATTTCATATATTCGAAATGTCTCTGTATCTCCTGCACAAAAAGAGTTATAATGGAATCAAAATTGAAATAATTGGAAAAAAGTTTTTTTTTGGCTTTTGAAGGTTATAACTGAGAAAATATTCGTTTTAAAGGAAAATTTGATAGATCATAAATTGTAGAGGAAGGTTTTAAAAATATTTTCGTCTAAAAAACGGTTGAATATCTTGAACGGTTATCAAAATACAAGCGATAGAGCAAAACCCTGAAAATTTTTGCGGCCATCTTGTTTCCGAGGTGTTTGCCTATGATTTCGACTTATCATCATCATGATCCTTATTATGCTAGACCCAACGAAGAAATTGAGACATCTTCCACGGCTGTTACTCAAAAATGACCACGGAATGACATTTGCACCCGGAATATTAATTTGGATCAAAAAATTGATCGGCCATGCACGGCCGTATGAACCTGTTGCAATGGACGAGCATCTATTCCTTTCTTTGTAGGAGGATCGTTCGGACGAGTCCGGTAGTTTTCGGCCGATGCAAGTTCGGACGAAATCGGTTCCAGTGGACGGCCCTCCTAATAATAGACAGTAGTCAACAGTGAGATAACAAAAAATCGGCTTGAAATTTGTAGCATGAACGACCTTTACCAATGGAAATCTTATGCTTTCTTTATCAACTTATTCCCGGATGACGAACTAATCAGCTATTTTGAGAGCTTACTGCCCTGCCGACTCGTCTAAAAACGCCTGGAAAACGCCTTATATATTCTCGCCCATAGTGTGGTGGATACGAAGGAGGGACAATCATATGCTTATACTCAATCTATGTAGATGCAGCTCCATAATTTTTTGTTAATCCCATCTTCATATAATCCAAAAAATATTCATTTCTTAGGTTTTTAAGTTATATCGTTAGTTATTATAAACTAGTATTATAACAAGTATTATTATAACCCAGTATCAATTTTGTAATGTTGTATAGCAAATGGTTGAAAAAATTATTATTCATTACATTCGAATTTCTGTTTTGCATAGACCTCTCTATATATCTCCCCTCGTTGCACAGATGGACCTGTCTATCTATGTATCTCCTCGTTGCACAAATGGACCTCTCTATGTATCTCCTTCTCGTTACACAGATGCGCTTAACATGTGCATTAGGCACTCTGCCACAAAGGTGGTGTAACTATCAAGCTTGATGTATACATGTCACAAACATATATAGTTATATAGAGCCATAGCATATGGGACCACACTATATGTATAGATGAACATACAGAAATAGTTATCTAGAATCATTGCACTATAATGTATAGAGAGGTTCACATACAGCCTTCAACACTCAAACCATAGTGCTATATGTATGGAAGTTCACATATAGGTCTACAACACTGGAGCCATATAACTATAGAGAGGTCCATGTTATAATGGCAGTGTTTGATTGGCAATGGTATTGCTATCCTTGTCTATCATTCAACAAAGCGGATAGCGCTATCTCTTTTCCGCTTTGCTCTGTTGCCAGATCGTCTTTTAATGATGTCGAATTAATTATTAATTAACAGAGTATTTAATCTTTATCATTAGAAAAATTCATCATGAAATTATCGAAAAATATAATTTCTTGCTTAATAAAATATAATTGATCAAATAGAAAGAAAAATAAAAAAAACCCAGTACCCTTTTTGAATTATTTAACCACAAAATATTGAATAATGATAATTGATTCAAAAAGGGTACTGGGATTTTTCATTTTTCTTTCTATTTATATTACAAGTAGCCCTATACAGTAGAGACATATATAATTGATTATTTTAAGTGAAAATGGACAGGTAATATTACATCAAAAAACCTGTATCAGCTACCGTCCATGGAAGGCATTGACAAGACAGAGAATCGGCAACTTTGTTCTCCTATCGTTCTCCACTGCCAATATAACGTGGACCTCTGTATAGAATTTGAATATATATACAACACAAATAATCCTAGAACTGTACCTATGTCGTATGCATGTTGATAATATAGATATAGTTGTTTAGTATAACACGGCCATAAGGATTAAACGATTTGACATAGCTTCTCTCTCACAGCTGGATTACATCAGGTCAGGAACTGGGCACTGTACTCTATTTAGTCCCCGATCAATGCTACTAACAAATTCTGTGTACCGTGTCCTGCTTTTAGCCTCAATTTCTCTCACATTCTGTGTATGGTGTACTGTTTTTATCCTTCCTGTGTGCTGGATACTGTTTTTAGCCTTAATTTGTGAGCTGAATTCTGTTTTTAGCCTTAATTTGGGTGCTGAATTCTGTTTTTAGCCTTAATTTGGTTGCTAAATTCTGTTTTTAGCCTTAATTTGGTTTTTTGATACTGTTTTTGGCCTTTATTTGGGGCTGGATACTGTTTTTAGCCTCAATTCAGGTGCTGGATACTCTTCTTAGCCTTAACTTTGGTCCTGGATACTGTTTTTAGCCTTAATTTGGGTTCTGGATACTGTTTTTAAGTCTCAATTCTTGTGCTGGACTACTGGATACTTTTTTAGCCTCAATTTGTGTGCCGTATAATGTTTTTAACCCTGCATTCGAGTATTAGATACTTTTTAGCTTTAAATCTGTGTTTTATGCAGTTTAATTTGTAATTCCCTATGATTTTAACACACTTTCACTGACAGAAAGATGATGTTATCAATAAAAACAACTAAAAGAAGGCGACAGGTTTGTTCAGATGAATTGAGAAAAGAAAGATCTGACAGAATAAGAAGGTACTAGGAAGAAAGGAAGAGAATTGAAGGGAATAAACGAAGAAAGAGGACTAACCAGAGACTGCAGTGATCCTATGTGGTCATAAAATAATTAGATTGGATTCACACACTTTGACACTATCTTCGTTTTGATAAAATAGCTGTTGAAACAACAATAAAAGCTGTGCCCGTTCTGACTGATGGAATTCGAATTACTGATAGTCTCATAGAAAAATAGAAGTAGGTATAATAATACCCTCCCTGATACAAAAGTCCTATATACTTTTTGTGTAGTTGAGAAGTTGATATTGTGGTAATTATTCATATTAAATGGAAAAGACTAAGAAATTGTCAAAAACCACAGATTTATTGATACTTAGAAAGACCGGTTTCGGTTATTACACCAGTGTCAATCTCTGATAAACTGAGTTCAGTCCTATGTACTCATTCAGTCCGATATACTGTTTGTAGCCCTAAATTACAGGGATGGATATTGTTTCTAGATTGTAGTACCTTTCACACGTTTCAATAATTGTGAATGGAGAGTGAATGGTGAATGAACAATAAATTAATGAAGAACAGACATGTGAAAGAGAATTTTTATAAACAGTTTTAAATAAAGTCACAGTTTGACTTTTTGATAAATACAGTTTGAAAAAAAGAGAACCACCTCATACAGTATTTGAGACTGCAATGAATTCGAGTTTAGAGACTGTCAGCAGGACGGGAAGCGAAAACTCTGATAAATTGACATCTTTATGGAACGAATAGTTTTCAAAGACAAGTGGGGAAAATCAAAAATCGATCTGTCCGAGATAAGAAGAAAAATGAAGTGATAGCTTCACTTTGGTTGTCAGATGACAGCTCGAGGGGAATTTGAGAAAGAGGGATGAGAAGAAGATTGGGATAGAGAGAGAAGAATTAGTTTGAGAGGATAGAAGAAGAAGAAGAGAAGGTGGAAACAAAGATTGGTGGTGAGTAGGTGGTGCAGGGGGAATGAGAGAGAGAGAGAGAGAGAGAGAAATACTGAGAGAGAGTGAGATTGATTGATTGAGTACTTTATTTATGTAGATTACAATATATACTGGCTTATACACTTATATACAATAGCTTACAATACAGCAAAATTATGGATGAATTTACAAAATATAAATTAAGAAAATAATTATTGAGCTTTATATACTATGAAAAAAAACAATTTGTAATAACTATAGATAAAATAGATAATATTGTTATGCATCTACATAAATTGGCGGAGCTTTGGACATATCAATGTCCATTCTTTGGAAAGAAGAGGGAGAGAGAGAGTGAGAGAGAAAGAGAGTAATGGAGGGGGAGGGGGTGAGTGAGAGAGTGTGTGAGAGAGAGAGAGTGACAGAGAGGTAGGAATGCGTGCAGTCGACAATTCAGGAGTCAGTTGTCTGTGGACCACCCACGGTTCGATTTGTTGAATAGTGAAAAAAGAGGAAGAGGACATAATAAAATATGTCGAGAGAGAGGTAAAAAGAATAAACAAGGACTAGGAGAGTGAAATAGAACAGAATCGCTGCCTTTATATTCCACTTAGGAGGGCGGAGTTAGGGCGCAGCCGACCCTCTCTAGGAGAGGTAGGGGTAAGGAGGAAATTAGAGGAGAAAGATGTAGGTGAAGAAGAGGATCTAGAGAAATAACTTCTAACTCAAGATGTGCTGACGTAGGATATTGAGAGAATTGTTCAGTTAAGTTTGGCTGGGATAGGAAAGGAGGATGTTGAAAAAGAGGTTGAAAGAGGATGAGCAGGAGAAGGTGGAGAACAAGGAGAGAAGGGAGGAGAAGGTGATACAGAGAAAGTTGATAGAACAAGAACGGGAGAAACGAGATTAGATTAGATTTCTTTATAAATATGTGTGTTACAATATTTACTGGCTTATACACTAATTCACATTGAATGAGGGTAATGCTAATTATTCAACGAATTATACAAAGTTAGAAAATTAATCAATGAGAATAAAGATTGAATGCAATTAGAATAACAATAATATAAAATTGTGATGTAACTTCATAAATCGGCGGTGTTTCAACAAATAATTGTCGATTCTCCAAGAAGGATAAAAAGTTATATCCTCCTCATCAACACACGACCGGGAGAGAGATAAGTAGTTCAAAAAAGGTAGAGACACTTGAAGAATTAGAAGTTGCTGAATATGCAGAGAAGAGGAAGATATTGGAGGACTTGAGCAAGGAGGAGGATGAGAAGGATAAGAAGGAGAAAAAGAAGAAGAAGAAAGAAATGAAGGAGGAGGAGAAGAAGAAGAAGAAGAAGGAGAAGAAGAAGAAGAAGAAGAAGAAGAAGAAGAAGAAGAAGAAGAAGAAGAGAAGAAGAAGAAGAAGTAGAAGAAGGAAAAGGAGAAGAAAAAGAAGGAGAAGATGAAGGAGGTGAAGAAGGAATAGGAATATATGGAAAAGAGGAAGAAGAGAAATAAGAGGAGGAAGAAGGAGAAGAAGGAAAAGAAAGAAAAGAAGAGGGTGATTGATTGATTGATTATGTCATTATCAGGGCGGAGTTAGGAGTCCAGGTCCTCTCTGTCACAGGACCCTGAAGGAGAAGGAGAAGAAAGAGAAGGAGAAAAAGAAGAAGAAGAAAATGAAGGAGAAGAATAAGAGGGAAAATAAAACAAACCATCAAAAAGGGAAGAGGATAAAAAGAGAGAATTCAAGAGAGAGAAGATGAAGAACAATGGATGATCAGGTGTGTGTAATAGTGAGTCTTCCACGAGATGGAGGGAGAGCGTGGGAGACAGAAAAGGGTGTCAGGAATGCAATATAGGCCCTACAAACTAGGGCAGGGGGTATTGTTCGACCCTTCCACTTTCCCTTGTCCCTTCCTAGGGGGAAACTGACGCCTAGTCAGCGATATTCATCCCCCAAACACATCCTGAACCCTTTCCGAACCCTTGCAAACCCTTCGACATGTATAGCGTTTTCGGAATTTTCATATTGAAACCGACATTGGCTCTATATTGCTCAAATATATGTATATAAACAACGGACCGAGGTCGTTAGGCTGGTTCTCTTTTCTCTCCATCTTTATGAGTCTTTTTTCACACAATTTTTCTGCCCCTATCACACACTCTTCCTTTTCTCTTTTTCCAGAAGTATTTTCATCTCTCTCAACTTCTTCCGTGCTTCTCATGCGTTCTTACACTTCTCTTCCTCTTCTACAATTCTTATTCAGTACTCTTTCATAGCTGTGGGAGATTTTTTCTTCTTTTTATTCCTTCCCTTATAAATCAAGGACAACCATTATTCAAGAAAATCATTATTTATCAAGTCAGAATCAGTCAATCATGCATTCATCAATACAATTATTGCAAATATCTTCGAATTAATGATTGTAATATAATTCTTATTATATTTGTAACTATAATATAATTGAGAAATCTTGTTTGGCGCACTCACACAACTTTCCTTGCCGTTATGAAAATTGATCACCTGACGCTAGTGCTCCTGCGCATCCCAAGTCTACTATTCAAAGATTTGAGCCAGCTGGTGACAAGGCAAAGGGCGTAGAGATTCTCATGCTCAATCTTTTCCACTTGAAATTTTTTGTTTAAATTGTATCTGAAGCCTGATAATTGAGAATCTAAAATCAAAATTGGCATAAATGTGGTGGAGCTCCTGAAATTTTTAAAGATATGGGACTTGTGGCAGTTAATAGAGCTTATCGATGACTATTTTAGGTATAAATTTAATCAAAATCGTTGGAGCCGTTTTCAAGAAAATCGCGAAAAAACCTGTTTTTGACAACATTTTAGCCGCCATCTTGAATCGCATTTGATCGAAATTGTTCGGATCCTTATATTGTAAGGAGCTTACGTTCCAAATTTCAAGTCATTCCGTACATTGGGAGATGGGATATCGTGTACACAGACGCACATACACTCATACAAACAAACCCACACACACACACACACACACACACACACACACACACACCACACACACACACACACACACATACAGACCAATACCCAAAAACTTTTTTTTTTGGACTCAGGGGACCTTGAAACGTATAGAAATTTAGAAATTGAGGTACCCAAGTTGTTTTCGGAAAGCAATACTCTCCTTACCTATGGTAATAGGGCAAGGAAAGTAAAAATATATATAGATTTCATATCTCAAAGTGGAGAACTAAGTTTGAATATTAATGGTAATGGAGTCCAAAAGGATTATATCCATCTTATATCAGCCTTTTCTCCAATTTCTGCTCTATCCGTACCCTCTCTCTCTCTTCTCAATCTCTCTATCGTATTTCATTTCTCTATCACTTTATTCTCCCTCTCCACTAGATGGCAGCAGCACTGGTGTGATACCAGTGACATCTGTCAAACTGAACTCCCAAATAAATGTCACTTTTTCACGAACAAAACTAGATACGTCCTCTTTTCCGTTTACTCTTATTCACTCTCTCACTATTCTACTCTTTCACTCTCACTCCCTCTCACTCTCTCTCCCTTTCTCCAACTTTCTCTCTCTCTTTTTATATATTTTTATATATCCACCCTGCCAGGAGAAGGATAAAAAAATCAATCAATCTCTCTCTCTCTCTCTCACTTAATAAAGACAGTTTTTAATAAAGGCAGCGATTCAATCCAATTCAATTGAATTCTCAAGCCTTACACTTTCTCTCTCTCACTTCCACTTTTCCTATTCCTATCACTCTCACGCACAAACATTTTCATTCTACTCCGCTCTTGACATTATATTATTTTATCTTCGATTATTGGTGAGTATTTCTCGATTGCTGTTTGGGAGTTGTAATATTTTTCAGTGGTAAAAGGTCACAACAGACGTTTTTTCCGAATCAAATAGAAACTACTTCTAACAGTTATTCTAGGCTGAATGAAATACCAAGCATAGCACTAGAGCAAGAATTTTGAATCATAGAGACAGACAAACTGAGAATAAAACGATTTGTTACTCAAGGAAGTATATAATCGAAAATGATAGGGAGAGAAAAGTAAGAAACCTTGTGCTATTCCTCTCACAAATTCAGATAAGGTTACACATAGACCGAATAAGGTTTTGTAGTTGTTAACGGCACAAAATGTTTAGTTCTTAATTATTTTCACAAAAAAGACCTTCCAATTCAGATGCTTCAAAACTAAACATAGGAGAAAAGTTTCACATCATTATCACAAAAATATGAGATATTCACATAATGAAGAAATAATTTAAAGAACCATAAAAAACAACCTCAACTCATAGCTTGATTTTTGTTACCACTTATTCATTTGAAAACATTCTGAGGACATAGATCCAGTTCTACCACCATTATTGATATCCAATAAACTGAATACTCAAACTCTGAACAGCAGAATATGGAAAGTGTGAATGAAGCCGTTCATGAGTGTCCATCAGTTGACCTTCGAAGGTCGAGCTCTGTCATTGGTCGAGACTAGACACGCCCACAGTAGGCGGGGCATTCACATAACAGGCATGATAATCTAAAAGCCAATCAGATGATTCCATATCATATTCCTCAACATTCGAGATAACTGTTCATTTAAATTTGATAATGGTCTCACAAACAGTAATTTTATTCCTTGAATATCGGGGCACCGAGCTTCACTCGTTATTTTTATTCATTGATAAACAGAAAAAAATTCTCTTAAATGATCGTGTTTATATTTTACAGTTGGTTATACGTCAGCTTATGAATTTCGGGGATACGATATTCTGATTTTCAACACTCGCTCACTTTTTACTATCCACAGACGACGAGATTATCAGCTGTTTCAGCCAAGGATGAATTATCCTTTTAATGTCGTTCAACGAGTTTTCTCAGGGATGAGACCTAGTGCAATCGAGTTTTTATATTAAAAACCTGCTATGTTCCAAATTTTGTGAAAATCGTTGGAGCCATTTTCGAGTTCCCATAGTTGAGTAGGTTAATTTCCAATAGAATTAAATTACATATTTTTCCATAAACCTATTGTAGTGTAGATATATTGAACTTTTCATATTCTAATTGCTTGATTGTATTTTTTTGAAGGAATGAATTTATTTTTTGTGTAGTTGAGAGAATGATATTGTGGTAATTATTCATATTGAATAAAAATTTGACAATTTTTTAGTCTTTTCCATTCAAAAAAATTATCTATCATCTATTTATTCATACCCATATAACTATATAATCACATAACCAGATAACTAGATAACCACATAACCATATAAATATATATTACATATTACACAGAGACTGCTCGCTTAATATAATAGGATAAATCAAAATTCGGGGAAGAAACAGTTTTGGGCTGTGCCTGTTAGTACTCCCCTGATATCCATAAGAGAATTATGTTCTGTTTATCAATACATAAATAACGAGCAAAGCTCGGTGTCCCAATACAGAAATTTCTCGCTTAATATAATAGGATAGGTTTGAATCAGTGACTATGACAATTTGATGTTGAAATGTATCAGTAATAGTGACAATATCTAGTAGCTTCTATTTCTATGATTAACTTGGAGACAGAAGTATAGATAATTTTTCTAGGTTGGCAGGAATTTGAGGATTGATTGATAAACTAGGAAAACCACTGCAGAATCAATCACTAGCTCCTCGAGATTTCATTTTGAGCTCGATGATCTGACTGAACAAAGTCCGTCAAAATCAAGAGGCACTGATGATTCTTACTGAATTCTTTTGATGATGATCATGAACATGGTGATGATGACACACCTTGACCTTGTCTGATCCCAGACACACCTTGACAGAGTCCTAAGAATACAAAAGTGGGCCTTGAGGACGATATTGGAGAAAAACATGATGGATCACTGTAAACCATTATTTGTGGAGAGTAAAATACTCACAGTAGTCTCATTGTACCTGCTCGAAACAATAAATCTGGTTAAGAGGAAAGGCCTTACCACAAGACAGGAAAAACACTGCTATGACCTTCGAAACAACAAGAATCTTGACTTGCCACAACATAGACTGAAGAAATACAGCTGCTCACCAACATATGCAGGATCATACTTTTTCAATTTACTGCCGCGTGACCTGAAGGACATGGATGACGAGGCAGCATTTGCCAGAGGCCTAAAGTCATACCTATTGGCCCAACCCCACTATGCAGTATCAGAGTATGTTGAAGAGCATACATTTCAACATATACGACATGCTCATGGAGGAAATCACTTGCAGTGAAAAATAATGACGACTCCCCAGCCTTCAGACTGTCAGGAGGACGAATACAAGTAACAAGTAAGTAAGTAACAAGTATGATGATGTTGATCATGATGATGATTATGATGTTGATTATCACAATTCTTTTGATGATCTGATCATGATAGAGATGATGATGATGATGTTGATCATGATGATGATGATGATGTTGATTATCACAATTCTTTTGATGATAGATCATGATAGAGATGATGATGATGATGCACAGAAGTCGAGCCGAGAAATCTCATTTCTGCTCTCGAATCTCATTTACAAGCGAATCAAAAGCTCTAATGACCTCAAACTTTGTCTCAAGTAGACGGCGATGAAGACAAAGAGTGATCGAGTGACGAGGAGGTAATGAGAGTGAGGAGGGGACGATGAAGAAGAATACAGAAGGAGGAGGAAAAGAAGATGGAGAAAAAAGAGACGAAGAAGGAGAAGAAGAAGAGGAAGAAGAAAAGGGAAGGAGAGAAGAAGGAGTAGATGATGAAGAGAAAGAAGAAGATGAAGAAGGGAGAGGAGTATGTTCAGAAGAAAACGGAGGAATAGAGAAAGAAGAAGAAGCAGCAGCAGAAGAAGAAGAAGAAGAAGAAGAAGAAGAAGGAGAATCTGAGAAAGAAGTTCCAGACTTGTCTGCTTTTGATGAGTGTAAATACAGTAGTGGAAGGCTACGTACTTATAAGTCATAACAGTGTAAGATGAGAGTTTTGACTGAGGTTTTGCTATATTTAGTGAAGTGTTCACGTTTATCTGTCAGCACTCTTTCATAAGAAACGTAACTGCTTCCCATTTCTCGAATGTTACCAGTTTCAAGTGAACGCCCACTGTTGCAAGCAAGCAAGCATGACAACAAGTCTTTTCTCGTTTTCATCATTAGAAATCTCATCTCTTCTGAGAGTGGCTCTCGTGTATACACGTTCCACCTCTCTTCTAGTTCTTCTTCCTTTTTGTTCTTCTTGTCCTTTTTCTTTTCCCTCTTCTCCTGTCTTCTTCTTCTTCTTCTTTTTCTTATTTTACTCCTTAATCATCTCCTGAGTTCTTCTTTTTTTCTTCTTCCTCTTCTTCTCAACCTTCTCTTCCTTCTTCTCTTTTTCTCTCTTATTTAGTTTTTCATCCTGCACTCATTCTTGTGAACTGTAAATAATGGTAGAACAATTTCAAGAAGGTGATTCGATTTTTCTCATCTTCCTAGAATTAAAGAAATATAGATTATCCTAATGTGTTCATTTTTCCAATCTCTGATATATTCCTCACAAACATTCCATCTTGTAACATTATCATCCAAAGAATGAACTAATCTGAAGCAACTCTCACACGTGACAAAAAACTGTAAACTCACTCAACTCATCAAAATTCAGTTTGGTCGTTTCGAAAATCTGGCGCGGCTCAAACTCTTGTTAAACGGTGACTAAGCGAATTGTGTTGTGTTCCGTGCATGGAGGCAAGCCACTTACGACACGTTGAATGCAATGAGGCACGCTCATGAATACAGATGAGATTGTAGAGGCATGGGTGAGGCAAGGATGAGGCAGAGGTGGGAAAATGTAGAGGTAAATGTGAAGCAATGAAGAGGTGAGGGTGAGGCAAGTATGAGGCAAGGATGAGGCAAGGATGGAAAAGGTTGAGATAGAGGTGGGACAATATAGAGGTGAATGTTGAGCAAGGGTGAGGCAAGGATGTGGCACGGTGTGTGGTGGTAGAGACCGGTGAAGTCAACCTCAGCAAAAAAAAGTTGAGGTAGGAAAAAGTTTAGGGATGGATGAGAAATTTGGAGGAAGTTCGAGATATGTGAGAGAGATGAGTGGAAAGATTCGAGCTTAGTGTCTCGGGAAGAGAAATACTGTGAGGTAGGTTGAGTAGGATGTACATTAGTCAAGTTTACTTGAATCAAATATTTTGAGTTGAATGGGCGATATTGACAACTTGAATCTAAAGTCAAGCTCACTTGAATTAAAGTTCTCATAACCTTTAGAAGGATATAATGTTGGAAAGAATTGGCTATCACTCGTACGGGATAGGAAATTCACGAAAGACACATTATCACTTCTGAACTACTCAACTGATTAATCAAAAATTCTGCATATTGGTTATCAACTTACCTAGGATGGTTATATGCCTACTCTGAATTCTTCAAGATTCCAGTTTGTCAAGTTTCTAATTAGACCCTTGAAGAGCACGAATTTTTTGCTAGTTATAAGTTGAAAAATCCAATTAATCTCAAAGCTCCCTTCTCATTTTTCATACTTTTTTTGCATCGTATTATTCTATTGACTTACATGAATTAATTTTGAATTGATTTTTATCCCAAATGACAAATATTTAAAAGTACAGCAAAACCTGTATTTGACATTAATAATCGAAAACAAGGATTTTCTGTGTTACAGAACCTGTGATTTATGGTCTAATCACCTCATATTTTGCTGGAATATCTCAAAATCGGAAAATGCCCATTAGAAATAATAATTAGTCGGAAGGGTTTTCATTAAAAAATAATGATATATTTTTTTGAATAATTGATTGAAGACACAACCATAGGTGAAAAACCAATTGCCAATCTATACGATTTGAGAGAACAGTACTGAAATATCTCCTAATAGTCTGCTTACTGATTGAAATGTATGAAAATCTGCAAAATGTTTCTAAATCAACTGTTTTTCCATCCATGCGAGAGCTATAATCTTAAGGAATATTCATCATCAATGTTTATTATTAAATTATCAAGAAAATATTTTCTTGACGAATAAGATATTATTGATTATTCAAAACAAGGATGACCAATTTAAATTACATCAGATAGGCTACTATCATCAGCTCTTCCCTACAGAAGGCAGTGACAAGGCAGAGAATCAACAACACTGTTCTCCAATCTTTCTCCACTGCCATAAAAACGTGGAACTCTCTATAGAAATAGAGAAAATCTTCCTCTTTTCCTCACTTGTTGTTTCACCTAAGAAACTCTACCTTATCATATTTCACACCCAGTGCCGGTTGCACAAAAACTGGTTAAATTTTAACCGTAATTAATTCTACGAGAGCCAATCAGAGAAGACGTCTTTTCAAAATCGCCTTCTCTGATTGATTCTCGTGAAGTTAATCACGGTTAAAATTTAACCAACATTTATCAAAATTTTTGGAGAGAAATAGTACAGGCTTAGCCTATTTTTCCTCCAATTTTATAATTATATTATGATTGTAGTATTTTGCACAATATAAACAAATTAATAAAACAAGTTTTTGTACAACCAGGCCTCACTATAGTAATCTACTCTATTTGGCAGTGTTTGATTAGCAATTGTATTGCTATCCTTGTCTATCCTTCAAGAAAGCGGATAGCGCTACTCTTTCTCGCTTTGCTCTGTTACCAGATCGTTTTTCAACAATGTAGAATTGATAATCAATTAACAAGGTATTTCATTTTGGTTATAAAAATCAATTATGAAATTATTGAGAAATATAATTGATTGCTAAATAAAATATAAATAGATTTTTTTAATCGAGAATGAACAGTTAATATCAAATCAATGAACCTTTATCGCTACCGTCTATGAAAGGCATTTTTGTCATACTTACTCAATTGCAGCAGTTTTCCATGCATTAAATCAAGCCGGTAAACAGCTGTTTGCAGAACAAGAAAACATGTGATTTTCATTACAGCATACTATACTGTAAAGAGATCATATATTTATGTTTTCTTTATAGTCGAGTATGTTTCCTAGTTCTATAGTTAATATAGTCATATGTTAATAATTATAATAACTCAAATAATTTAAGAACTCATCTGAATTCTTATAATATATGCCTTTATTATTTTATTTGAGCTCGATGTCTGCTATGAACGAGGTGCTACGGGCTAGGTCATGTTTTTAAAATGCAGTAACTCGAGCATAAGCAGGTAATGGTTTCTGTTTCTCAGCAATATTATTCTTTCTCAGATGAATATGACAAAAAATATTGTAAGTAACTTGTACAGTAACGCATTCGTATGATAATTCTGTCCTCAACTACGTTTCTGGCAGAAACAATCATACTTATGCGGTAAATTATCGTTACCGGACTTGTGATGTAAAGTACTATTTCCTAATCTTTTTTCATCCCTCCCTTTTCTGACAACCAGCCCCAAAAATCCCTTCTCTGTCTCTCTTCAACCGTCAGAAATTAGAGTGATCTGAATCATGTCCATGTCTATCTGTCTATGTCTATGATGTCATAGACTGTCTATCTGTCCGTGATAATATGTCGATGTCAGCTTCCCTAAACGAGCCATTCTGCATCACTGACTGACATCGTCACCCTAATCCGATTAAAGTGATCGATTTGTCGGGCTGGTAGCCCTGTTTCCTGTTCCACGAATTGGGTACGTTCTGGGGCAGGATTCGGTCGCGAATTGGGTACGTTCTGGGAGAAAAGGTCAACCGGTGTCCGGTGCAGTCTAATCGGGAGGAAATTGTTGGTTGAGCTGTGTCGTTGAAATGTAGCTTTAATAAACGGCTTTTAATTCGTGGTTGCGGGATTATAGCTGGGTTTGGCCGGGAAATTTGAATTTTCTAGTTGACCAGCTATATGAGTTTGTAGGGCCGGAAAGTATGTTGATTATTGATACACATTGATAGATATAATGCAATGGACGGATGGCATGCCTGGATAAATTAGTTAGTGATAAATGAGTAGTTATGGATTTGTAGAGCCGGAAATATAATAATTCTTATCAATGATACAAGCTGATAAGATGTATTCAATTTGTTCATATATTCATATGATATACATATTTATTTCAGTTATGGATTTGTAGAGCCGCAAATACTAGTAGCTCTTTGAACAGTAGACCTCACGCAGTTTTCTCATCCACAAGTATCTGATGTAACCTGTTCCAGTTGATTCAGTTGAATCAAAATTCACAGTTCACTCTTAAAAACTGTTATTTGTTTTCTCCTAGATCAGAAACTCACCTATGTTAATAAACTCAGTTCACGTTTGAGTTTGTATCCCATGAATGATAATTTATCCAGTTCCATGACA
Source organism: Nilaparvata lugens (assembly GCF_014356525.2). Taxonomy (NCBI): domain Eukaryota; kingdom Metazoa; phylum Arthropoda; class Insecta; order Hemiptera; family Delphacidae; genus Nilaparvata; species Nilaparvata lugens. The sequence continues at coordinate 11,426,393 of NC_052509.1, read as the reverse complement.
ATCTGATAGAAATATTTCTCAACTATTTTAAAATTAATTTTTCCAATCAAGAATATTATAATTTCTTCAGCATTTTAATTTTCAATCACGTATTGAATTTGTTTTTCAAATGTGGGAATATTGATACTGATGGGCACGCATCATAAAAAATATTGAACCCCTACCTTATAGATACGACCAGTCATCTGTGTAATGCATGCAATGAATAATCCACTCGTCAGCTGATTGATTATGAATAATTCTATAGTCTGATTTATCCTATCTTAAAAGTAGATGATATAGTGATATCAGAGTATGGAGGAATTCCTTTTCTTTTCATATTATCCTTAAAATGAAAAATTTCAAAAAACCGTGTATACATCGACGTGTAGTTGAAAAGGGAATATTCCTGCCAAATCTCATCGAATTTTATCAACGCGTTTGGTCGTAATCGCGTTACTTACAGACAGATAAAAGAAAATCCAAGTTAAAACATAGACCTCACTATGATCAGTCAATTGAATATACAAGCTGATGGATATATTATGATTCATTCAATTCGTTTATATACGTATTGATATCAGTTATGGATTTGTAGAGCCGGAAATATTATAGTATTGAGCTCTATTAATGCAAGGTTAAATAATAATAATTGTAGAGTGGAAGTCATTGATTTTGATACAAATATGTGGGAATCCAACTTAAATTCCTGAGAAGAACACATGAAGATGAGAATGTAATTTGACCAAACCAAATATGCCAAGATTTACTACCTATTTTCTACTATTTTCTACCTCAAACCAAACTGAAATCTAACCATTTCATAACGGAGATATTGGCGAAAATATGTGTAGGTCAAGTGCATGTCGCTGGCCCGGCCACATTCGAATTTAACCAAACAAACTATGCCAAGATTTACTACCTATTTTCTACTATTTTCTACCTCAAACCAAACTAAAATCGAATCACGCATAATGGAGATATTGGCTAAAATATGTATAGGTCACGTGCATGTCGCTGGCCCTGCCACATTTGAATTTCACCAAACAACTATGCCAATATTTACTAAATATTTTCTACTATTTTCTACCTCCAATAAAAGATTTTCTACCTAAACCCAAACGGAGTTATAAGGGATTGTATGTTTTTCACCCCCCCCCCTCGCCTATCGTCCACACACGAAAAAACGTTTTAGCCTTGTCATGATTGAATTTCTGAAACTAAATGAGCCAATATGTAGTACACAAGCTCTGCTATCATATTCCACGAAGAACGGAATCGATAGCTCATCACTAGACAAAGTTATTGATGTTTTAAAGATTACCCCCACCCCTCATAACAGCATGTCTCTGGCCCGGCCACATTCGAATTTAAACAAACCAACTATGCCAAGATTTTCTACCTATTTTCTACCTCCAATAAAAGATTATCTACCTCAGCCCAAAGGGAATTATAGGGGATTGTAAGTTTTCACCCACCCCCCTCGCCTATCACCACACACGAAAACACGTTTCTAGTAATATTTTCAAACTGTCCAAAAATCCACTGTTTCTTACTCAGCCGCCAATTTGTTACTCACACTACTATCTCAACCAAGGAATCTCAGACAGTTTCAAAATTGGTAGGGAAACTTGGGATATTTGGTAGTGGTTGATTTTAAAAATAAGCATGTATTGAACTATGTTTTGAATTGTTACTGATGAAATACCATATAACAAATAATAATGTTGGGAAATAAACATAAAACAACTTATTACATAAAAAATGCATTGCAAGACGTACCTTTATTTCATCAATAACTATAATTGAACATATGATACACTAATTAATATTTGAAATACTTTATAAAATCACAACTAATTGTTCACATTCTGCAAACAGAAAGGAGAATAGAAAAAACATCTTTATTTGCAATGGATGAAAATCGCAAACTATATGAACATATGATACACAAATTAATATTTGAACTACCTTTATGCAATCAAAACTAATCGTTCACATTTTGCAAACAGAAAGAATACTAGAGAAATCATCCTAATTTGCAATTGATGGAAATCGCAAACTATATGAACATATGATACACTAATTAATATTTGAACTACCTTTATGCAATCAAAACTAATCGTTCACATTTTGCAAACAGAAAGAATACTAGAGAAATCATCCTAATTTGCAATTGATGGAAATCGCAAACTATATGAACATATGATACACAAATTAATATTTGAACTACCTTTATGCAATCAAAACTAATCGTTCACATTTTGAAAACAGAAAGAATACTAGAGAAATCATCCTAATTTGCAATTGATGGAAATCGTAAACTATATGAACATAGATACACTAATTAATATTTGAACTACCTTTATGCAATCAAAACTAATCGTTCACATTTTGCAAACTGAAAGAATAGAGAATCATCCTAATTGCAATTGATGGTAATCGCAAACTATATGAACATATGATACACAAATTAATATTTGAACTACCTTTATGCAATCAAAACTAATCGTTCACATTTTGCAAACTGAAAGAATAGAGAAATCATCCTAATTTGCAATTGATGGAATCGTGAACAACATATGAACACATGATATGATATGATACAAACCTGTTATCTGATAATGTTATTGTTTTCAAAACATAATCTCTGTTCATTCTTAAAGTTGGAGATACATTTCTTTTACATCAGTCTCCAAATACAATATATAATTAGGAGTATTTCTAGGTAACCAGTAAAGACGCTTAATAAAAAATCTATGGAATATTCTAGATCGTTTCTCTCATGATAACCCCACACCTGAGCTGCATAAGTAACCGTAGATATACTAACTGCATCGAAAGCTTGCCATTTTGTTGAAACAGTCACATCGTCATTTGCTATCAATTTATTCCACAAACTCTGAATTCCAAATTTTGCTGTCCTTAATTTTTGCTTGAAATGTGCTGATAAAGACAGAGTTGATGTGAAACTAAACCTAAATACTTATATTCCTCCACAATTTCTACAGGTTCACCTCCATACTTCCACTTTTCCCTTTTACACAGCTTTCCTCCATTTCTAAAAACCATCATCTTTGATTCATCCATATTAATAATTGGACTCCAACGATTACAATAGAAATGTAGTCCATGGATCATTCTCTGCATTTCAGTAACATTGTCGGAAATGATAACAAGTTCTGCATAGAAAGAGCGTTCAATATCATATCTCCTATCCTGATTCCCCCCAAAATATCGCAAATATCATAAATAAATGAGGTGAAAAAAAGTGGAGACATGAGACAGCCCTGCTGCCTTAATCCGATTTCAATACTTATGTCTTCAGTTTGACGATCCTCCTTGCACCATATCGATGATTTTGCATTTGGACCGTACAGCGCTCTTATTAAATAACAAATTCACTTGAAACTCTATCTCGGCAGTCTATAAAAGAGTGCTTCTCTCTATACTGAATCGAACGCAGCCTTATAATCGACGAAGAAACAGTATAATTTTTACACATGGATAGAGAATGTTTAATTATGTTGAAAAAAATATAAATGTTATCAATTATTGCGGAGTATCCTTTTCGAAAACCTGCTTGATTCTCACTAATGACTTCTCGACCATAAATCCACTTCTCCAATCTTGTCAACAAGATACTTACAAATATTTATTACTGTAAATTGCATTTGTAAATGAAATCGCTCTGTAGTTCTCAGGATTATTGGGATCATTTTTCTTATTGAACATTGCATTCACTCTAAACAACTATAGAAATGTGATGCACTTAACTTTTGTGGGTGATTCTCCAAGATATTTCCTATCTATCTCTACTATCACTAATACTGAACATTGAAAACTGTGCTTGTACAAAATTCATTCTTGTTTTGAAATTTAATTGAATAGTAGTGACATATCAATATTTGAAGAATATCTTATGTTATGCGAATGGGACATTTCCTGGAAATTCTTGTAAATATGGAGAGAGAGAGAGAGTTGTTCATATTGCATCATTAATTACTGAAGTATGGCAGAATAGTTTATATTTTCTTTTACTTTCCTTGCCCTATTGCCATAGGTAAGGGAAGTATTGCTTTCCGAGAAAATTAAGGTACCCCAATTTCTAAATTTCTATACGTTTCAAGGTCCCTGAGTCCAAAAAAGTGGGTTTTGGGTATTGGTCTGTATGTGTGTGTGTATTTTGTATGACCTCCTCTTCCTAGGAACTATGATTTCCACCTCTCAAATATTTGAATTCTGTGTTCTTCTGGTGAAAACGTGAATTATCTCGTTTTTTGAATCTCAAATAGCAATAAAAATGTATCTATTGAATTTATCAATTGGAACTCAGCTGTTCTCGATTCAGGATGACCTCCTCTTCTAGAACTATGATTCTATCTCTCAAATTTGAATTCTGTGTTCTTCTGGTGAAAACGTGAATTATCTCGTTTTTACTTTCTTGCCCTACTACCATAGGTAAGGAAAGTATTGCTTTCCAAAAAAAATTAAGGTACCCCAATTTCAAGTTTTCTATACGTTTCAAGGTCCCTGAGTCCAAAACATGATTTTTGGGTATTGGTCTGTGGGTGTATGTGTGTATGTGTGTGTGTGATGTGGTGTGTGTGTGTGTGTATGTGTGTGTGTGTGTATGTCTGTGAACACGATAACTCCATTCCTAATTACCGATCGACTTGAAATTTTAAACTTAAGATCCTATACCATGAGGACCCGACAATAAGAAATTCATAAAATTCAATTCAAGATGGCGGAAAAATGGCGGATAATTACTAAAAAACCATGTTTTTCACGTTTTTCTCGAAAATGGCTCTAACGATTTTCTTCAAATTATATCATGGATAGCTATTTATAAGCCCTATCAACTAGCATAAGTCTCATTTCTGGGAAAATTTCAGGAGCTCCGTAATATTCTTGAGAAAAATGGCGGAAAATGAAAAAAACCATGTTTTCACGGTTTTCTCGAAAACGGCTCCAACGATTTTCTTCAAATTTATACCATGGATAGCTATTTTCAAGCCCTATCAACTGGCATAAGTTTCATTTCTGGGAAAATTTCAGGAGCTCCGTAATATTCTTGAGAAAAATGGCGGATAATGACTAAAAATCCATGTTTTTCACCGTTTTCTCGAAAACTGCTCTAACGATTTACTTCAAATTCATACCATGGATAGATAGATATTCATAAGCACTATCAACTGGCATGAGTCTCATTTCTGGGAAAATTCCATGAGCTCCGTAATATTCTTGAGAAAAATGGCGGATAATGACCAAAAACCAGGTTTTTCACGGTTTTCTCGAAAACGGCTCTAACGATTTTCTTCAAATTCAAGCCATGGGTAGCTATTCATAAGTCCTATCAAATGACATGAGTTTTTTCCTTGGAAAATTCCATGAGCTCCGTAATATTCTTGAGAGAAATGGCGGATAATTACTAAAAAACCATGTTTTCACGATTTTTTCAAAATAAATTGACCGATTTTTTCAAATTATACTCTGTATAGTTATTTATCAGCTCTATTAACTGGCATGAGTCTCCTTTCTGGGAAACTAATGCGGGGTCCACCCCATCCTTGAGAAATGGACTTTGTAACCTCCTTCTCGTGCATGAGGTAGGTAGGTAGAGCAGTTCATAAAAAGAACACAATAGTCGAGATATTTCATCTGTAGAACAGCTGTTTTGACGACTTTAAAAAAATGACGACTAAAAAAATCATTGAATTTCACAATTTACACAAAGGAAAAAGTACTCTGAAAACAATTATATATACACATATACAAAAGTCTGATCGTAGTTTCGAATATGAGCAAGGAAGTTGTGTGAGTGTACCACACCAGATTTTTTGAATTTCAAATAGCCATAAAAATTTATCAATTGAATTTATCAATTGGAACTCATCTGTTCTATATTTAGGTTGACCTCCTCTGCCTAGAACTCTCATATTCGAGGATCTTAAAGCATTTCTCTGTGTTCTGCTGACAAAAATACATTTTTCTAGTGGAACTTGGAAGAGCATTTTTTCAAATCCATTTATTTCGACTATTTCAATGGAACTATCGTTATTAATCTCCAGGAACTGTAGAACTATCGATTCTGCATCCAAACTGTCAATTTTGGATGTACTTCTAAGAAATGCTCTTCCAAGTTCACACTGGCGAGAAGCACAGCTTTATTTTCTAAAGCGTTTACTCCTGTTGAATAGAAGCACTCCCAGCTGGTCATTGAGATTGGAGACTGGAAGACTACGGTTGAGTAGTTTTATATCGTCAAGTCAATTAAATACATCTGTAGAGTTATGTCAATGGCTAACGGGAGATACCCCAGAGAATGCATTGATAGATTATACGAGTTGGCGCAACAGGATCAAGATAACCAAGGTAACTGGGTGTGTTTGTTGAAGAATCAGTTGCATCTGGCGGGTTGCAATCTGGTTGGAGATTGGCAGGACAGAGGAAAGTTTTCTTAAGTCTTACAAGTTGGAGGAAGGAAAACTAGTACAAAACTGAAAGAGAAGGAATATGTTGAGCATTTTCTGTTAAGGTGCCCGATGTATGGTGGAATAAGAAGACACTATTTAGAAAAATTCACTACAAATGTGGTTACTGACGATGACAAACTCATGGTTTTAGTTTCGAACTTTACGGAGCAGAAAATCAACCGTTTGTATGGGTATACAATGAAAGCAATCGAAATCAGATCTATGATAATAAACACTTGAATAATGTCCGATAATTATAGTCAGGGAACAGAGATTATCATTGAAAATATTAAAAGTATTCGATGCTCATTTTAGACGGTTAAATGGGGATGCAGTGAGCTGAATAAAGTAAGTTTGATGGGGATAGATTGAGCTCTAAAAATAAGATAGTTGGAAGAGATTATTGTATGTGTGACGGATTATTATATAAAAATGTATTATTGGATATATTTGTCTAGATTGATTATTGTTGAAGTTAATACTGTTATTACTCGTTTCGTTTATAAAATAGGAATAGGTAGATATTTAAAACTGGAATGTTATATTGTTGATTACTATAAATGGTATTTTTAGTATGTGAGAAATGTAGTATTGGATAAATTTTACAAAAAAATTCATTATTTTTGTAGTTGAACTGTTATTGCACGTTTATAAAATATGTATAGGTATATATATTATACGTGAGTGCTATGATTGATAGATATGGATTGTTATTACATGAAAATGTACAGATAGATATTTTATTTTAAAATTTCAAATTTGTCGAATTGATAGATCTATTCTTCTGTATTATTAGGAAATACTTACTAAAGTACTCTAATTGTGATATATATTTAAGCATGATTTAAGACATACCAGTAATGTGATATCATAGAATGTAATGACTGTATTCAACTCAACTCGTTTGTATTAGCATATGTGCTTGAAACAAATAAATTTATTCTATTATTTTATAAATCTTCAATACGTTACTCTCACATACATTGATTCATTGACTTGAATCAAATTTATAATATACTAGGTAGTTCAAATATTAATTAGTGTATCATATGTTCATATAGTTTGCGATTTCCATCAATTGCAAATTAGGATGATTTCTCTATTCTTTCAGTTTGGAAGATGTGAACGATTAGTTTTGATTGCATAAAGGTAGTTCAAATATAATTTGTGTATTATGTTCATATAGTTTGCGATTACCATCAATTGCAAATTAGGATGATTTCTCTATTCTTTCAGTTTGCAAAATGTGAACGATTAGTTTTGATTGCATAAAGGTAGTTCAAATATTAATTTGTGTATCATGTTCATATAGTTGCGATTTCCATCAATTGCAATTTAGGATGATTTCTTTAATTCTTCTGTTTTCAAAATGTGAACGATTAGTTTTGATTGCATAAAGGTAGTTCAAATATTAATTTGTGTATCATATGTTCATATAGTTTGCGATTACCATCAATTGCAAATTAGGATGATTTCTCTATTCTTTCAGTTTGCAAAATGTGAACGATTAGTTTTGATTGCATAAAGGTAGTCAAATATTAATTTGTGTATCATATTTTCATATAGTTTGCGATTCCATCAATTGCAAATTAGGATGATTTCTCTAGTTTTCTTCTGTTTTCAAAATGTGAACGATTAGTTTTGATTGCATAAAGGTAGTTCAAATATTATTAGTGTATCATATGTTCATATAGTTTGCGATTACCATCAATTGCAAATTAGGATGATTTCTCTATTCTTTCAGTTTGCAAAATGTGAACGATTAGTTTTGATTGCATAAAGGTAGTTCAATATTAATTTGTGTATCATATGTTCATAGTTTGCGATTTCCATCAATTGCAAATAGGATGATTTCTCTATTCTTTCAGTTTGGAAGATGTGAACGATTAGTTTTGATTGCATAAAGGTAGTTCAAATATTAATTTGTGTATCATATGTTCATATAGTTTGCGATTACCATCAATTGCAAATTAGGATGATTTCTCTATTCTTTCAGTTTGCAAAATGTGAACGATTAGTTTTGATTGCATAAAGGTAGTTCAAATATTAATTTGTGTATCATATGTTCATATAGTTTGCGATTTCCATCAATTGCAATTTAGGATGATTTCTCTAGTTTTCTTTCTGTTTTCAAAATGTGAACGATTAGTTTTGATTGCATAAAGGTAGTTCAAATATTAATTAGTGTATCATATGTTCATATAGTTTGCGATTTTCATCCATTGCAAATAAGGATTTTTTTTCTATTTTTTCAGTTTGCAAAATGTGAACGATTATTTTCGATTGTATGAAGGTATTTTAAATATTAATTTGTGCATCTTGTGCACGAATAGTTTGCAATTTTCATCCATTGCAAATTAGGATGATTTTTCTATTCTTTCTGTTTGCAAAATTTGAACGATTAGTTTCGATTTTATGAAGGTATTTTAAATATTAATTTGTGCATCTTATGAACAAATAGTTTGCAATTTTCATCCATTGCAAATTAGGATGATTTTTCTCATCTTTCTGTTTGCAAAATGTGAACGATTAGTTTCGATTGTATAAAGGTAATCAGATATTAATTTGTGTATCTTATATGTTCACATAGTTTGCGATTTTCCTCCATTGCAAATAAAGATGTTTTTTCTATTCTCCTTTCTGTTTGCAGAATGTGAACAATTAGTTGTGATTTTATAAAGGTATTTCAAATATTAATTAGTGTATCATATGTTCAATTATAGTTATTGATGAAATAAAGTTACGTCTTGCAATGCATTTTTTATGTAATAAGTTGTTTTATGTTTATTTCCCAACATTATTATTTGTTATATGGTATTTCATCAGAAACAATTCAAAACATAGTTCAATACATGCTTATTTTTAAAATCAACCACTACCAATTATCCCAAGTTTCCCTACCAATATTCAAGGCACTGTTCCAGGGTACGAAATTAATCTACAAATAATTTTGAAACTGTCTGAGATTCCTTGGTTGAAATAGTAGTGTGAGTAACAAATTGGCGGCTGAGTAAGAAACAGTGGATTTTTGGACAGTTTGAAAATATTACTAGAAACGTTTTTTCGTGTTTGGTGATAGGCGAGGGGGGTGGGTGAAAACTTACAATCCTCTATAATTCCCTTTGGGTTGAGGTAGAAAATCTTTTATTGGAGGTAGAAAATAGTAGAAAATAGGTAGAAAATCTTGGCATAGTTGGTTTGTTTAAATTCGAATGTGGCCGGGCCAGAGACATGCTGTACGAGGGGGGGGGGTAATCTTTAAACACTCAATAACTTTGTCTAGTGATGAGCTATCGATTCCGTTCTTCGTGGATATGATAGCAGAGCTTGTGTACTACATATTGGCATTTAGTTTTTCAGAAATTCAATCATGACAAGGCTAGAAACGTTTTTTCGTGTGTGGTAATTGGCGAGGGGGGTGGGTGAAAACTTACAATCCCCTATAATTCCCTTTGGGCTGAGGTAGATAATCTTTTATTGGAGGTAGAAAATAGTAGAAAATAGGTAGAAAATCTTGGCATAGTTGGTTTGTTTAAATTCGAATGTGGCCGGGCCAGAGACATGCTGTAATGATTGGGGGGGTAATCTTTAAACACTCAATAACTTTGTCTAGTGATGAGCTATCGATTCCGTTCTTCGTGGAATATGATAGCAGAGCTTGTGTACTACATATTGGCTCATTTAGTTTTTCAGAAATTCAATCATGACAAGGCTAGAAACGTTTTTTCGTGTGTAGAGATAGGCGAGGGGGGTGGGTGAAAACCTACAATCCCCTATAATTCCCTTTGGGCTGAGGTAGATAATCTTTTATTGGAGGTAAAAATAGTAGAAAATAGGTAGAAAATCTTGGCATAGTTGGTTTGTTTAAATTCGAATGTGGCCGGGCCAGAGACATGCTGTTATGAAGGGGGGGGGGTAATCTTTAAACACTCAATAACTTTGTCTAGTGATGAGCTATCGATTCCGTTCTTCGTGGAATATGATAGCAGAGCTTGTGTACCACATATTGGCTCATTTAGTTTTTCAGAAATTCAATCATGACAAGGCTAGAAACGTTTTTTCGTGTGTGGTGATAGGCGAGGGGTGTGGGTGAAAACTTACAATCCTCTATAATTCCCTTTGGGCTGAGGTAGATAATCTTTTATTGGAGGTAGAAAATAGTAGAAAATAGGTAGAAAATCTTGGCATAGTTGGTTTGTTTAAATTCGAATGTGGCCCGGCCAGAGACATGCTGTTACGAAGTGGTGAGGGGGGTAATCTTTAAACACTCAATAACTTTGTCTAGTGATGAGCTATCGATTCCGTTCTTCGTGGAATATGATAGCAGAGCTTGTGTACTACATATTGGCTCATTTAGTTTTTCAGAAATTCAATCATGACAAGGCTAGAAACGTTTTTTCGTGTGTGGTGATTTGCGAGGGGGGTGGGTGAAAACTTACAATCCTCTATAATTCCCTTTGGATGAGGTAGAAAATCTTTTATTGGAGGTAGAAAATAGTAGAAAATAGGTAGAAAATCTTGGCATAGTTGGTTTGTTTAAATTCGAATGTGGCCGGGCCAGAGACATGCTGTTATGATGTGTGGGGGGGTAATCTTTTAACACTCAATAACTTTGTCTAGTGATGAGCTATCGATTCCGTTCTTTGTGGAATATGATAGCAGAGCTTGTGTACTACATATTGGCTCATTTAGTTTTTCAGAAATTCAATCATGGCAAGACTAGAAACGAGTTTTCGTGTGTGGTGATTGGCGAGGGGGGTGGGTAAAAACTTACAATCCCCTATAACTCCGTTTGGGTTGAGGTAGAAAATCGGTTATTGGAGGTAGGAAATAGTAGAAAATATTCAGTAAATATTGGCATAGTTTGTTTGGTGAAATTCAAATGTGGCCGGGCCAGCGACATGCACGTGACCTTTACATATTTTAGCCAATATCTCCATTATGCGTGATTCGATTTTAGTTTGGTTTGAGGTAGAAAATAGTAGAAAATAGGTAGTAAATCTTGGCATATTTGGTTTGGTCAAATTCAAAGATGGCCGGGCTGAGAGGTCATTGACCTTTCTATATTTTTGCTCATATCTCTGTTATCCTTGAGGTAGAAAATCTGTTATTGGAGGTAGAAAATAGTAGAAAATAGGTAGTAAATCTTGGCATAGTTTGTTTGGTGAAATTCAGAGATGGCCGGGCTAACATGTCCCTGGCCCGGCACTTTAGTTTATTCAATATCTCTGCTATGTTTGAGGTAGAAAATCGGTTATTGGAGGTAGAAAATAGTAGAAAATAGGTAGTAAATCTTGGCATAGTTTGTTTGGTGAAATTCGAATGTGGCCGGGCCAGCGACATGCACGTTGATAATATGTCGATGTCAGCTTCCCTAAACGAGCCATTCTGCATCACTGACTGACATCGTCACCCTAATCCGATTAAAGTGATCGATTTGTCGGGCTGGTAGCCCTGTTTCCTGTTCCACGAATTGGGTACGTTCTGGGGCAGGATTCGGTCGCGAATTGGGTACGTTCTGGGAGAAAAGGTCAACCGGTTTCCGGTGCAGTCTAATCGGGAGGAAATTGTTGGTTCAGCTGTGTCGTTGAAATGTAGCTTTAATAAACGGCTTTTAATTCGTGGTTGCGGGATTATAGCTGGGTTTGGCCGGGAAATTTGAATTTTGTAGTTGACCAGCTATATGAGTTTGTAGGGCCGGAAAGTATGTTGATTATTGATACAGATTGATAGATATAATGCAATGGACGGATGGCATGACTGGATAAATTAGTTAGTGATATGAGTAGTTATGGATTTGTAGAGCCGGAAATATGATAATTCTTATCAATGATACAAGCTGATACATATAAGATGTATTCAATTTGTTCATATATTCATATGATATACATATTTATTTCAGTTATGGATTTGTAGAGCCGCAAATACTAGTAATTCTGCAAACAGTAGACCTCACGCAGTTTTCTCATCCACAAGTATCTGATGTAACCTCCACCATTTGTTTTCTCCTAGATCAGAAACTCACTTATGTTAATAAAGTCAGTTCACGTTTGAGTTTGTATCCCATTAATGATAATTTATCCAGCTCCATGATAATCTGATAGAAATTTTCTCAACTATTTTAAAATTAATTTTTCCAATCAAGAATATTATAATTTCTTCAGCATTATTCAGCTCATTTGATCATTTTTTATTTCATTTTCAATCACCTATCAAATTTGTTTTTCAAATGTGGGAATATTGATACTGATGGGCACGCATCATAAAAAATATCGAACCCCTACCTTATAGATACGACCAGTCATCTGTGTAATGCATGCAATGAATAATCCACTCGTCAGCTGATTGATTATGAATAATTCCATAGTCTGATTGATCCTATGTTAAAAGTAGATGATATAGTGATATCAGAGTATGGAGGAATTCCTTTTCTTTTCATATTATCCTTAAAAATGAAAAATTTCAAAAAACCGTGTATACATCGACGTGTAGTTGAAAAGGGAATATTCCTGCCAAATCTCATAGAATTCTATCAACGCGTTTGGTCGTAATCGCGTTACTTACAGACAGATAAAAGAAAATCCAAGTTAAAACATAGACCTCACTACGGTCAGTCAATTGATGATACAAGCTGATGGATATATTATGATTCATTCAATTCGTTTATATACGTATTGATATCAGTTATGGATTTGTAGAGCCGGAAATATTATAGTATTGAGCTCTATTAATGCAAGGTTGAATAATAATAATAATTGTAGAGTGAAAGTCATTGATTTTGATACAAATATGTGTGAATCCAACTTTAATATTCCTGAGAAGAACACATGAAGATGAGAATGTAATTTGACAAGCTTTAGAATTATGTTGAATCTACAAATACCGTTTCATCACAATACAAGAATGATGGAAGACATGGAGAATAGACAGCATAGCTTTTATTATTTTTCTTTCATGGTTCAACTCAATACACTTATGTATGCATGAACAAATAAAGTAATTAATACACGAATAAATATAGAAATGAATACAGAAATGAAACGAAGACAGCCCAAATTATCTCAGCATAGAATCAGTAGTCATATCTACCTGACAAAACATTTCACATCTCCGTTCCATATTTTCGGCTCCGGTTTTTGGGGGCTGGCGGTAGAGGGAGTTGTTACAAACCCTTAATTTCCCGGGGGGCACAGCTACTAATGAGCTACCCCTTCCCGACAATTCTGTATCTCCACCCCCTTATTTTGGGGCCACTTCTCATCTGGTCGTTATTATTCGACCCCCAAGCATAATATGTCAGTGGACTATAGTGAGGTCCACGTTATAATGGCAGTGGAGAAAGATAGGGGAACAACGTTGCCGATCCTCTGTCTTGTCAATGCCTTCTATAGACGGTATATCCGTCTAGCCTGGACCCCCGACTGGATCGTCCAAAAATGAGATCAGCGGGCTCGCTTCGCTCGCCTGCATTTTTCATTTAAGAATGCTTCATTCCATCAGAAAGTCAAATTACTGAGAAAACGCAGAAAAGATGAGCAAAACGTTGATTTTGGGCGTATCTTTGATGAAATATTAAAGTCACCTCATCACAAAATTTTTAGACCCTTGCTGAACCTTTGTACCAAATTTGAACATTTTCTGTCTATTACTTGATGAAATAACTGAGAAAACCCTAATTTTGGGTGTATCTTTGGCGTTATTTAAAATTCCTTCTTACACAACATCAGCCATAACCTGTATACAGGTTTATTCATGTAATATTAACAGTTCATTCTCGTTTAAAATAATCCATTTTATTTTATTAAACAAGAAATTATATTTTGAATAATTTCATGATTATGGTGAAATATTTTGTAAATAATGAATAATTCTACATTGTTAAAAGCCGATCTGGCAACAGAGCAAAGCGAGAAAGAGATAGCGCTATCCGCTTTGCTGAATGATAGACAAGGATAGCAATACCATTGTTAATCAAACACTGCCATTATAATGTGGACCTCACTATAGTATAATAGCACACTGTTATTGTATGTGTACACACGTCACTGTATTATATTCACTAGTATATACACATTTGTGTATGTCATATCAATCATATATATCGTCGTCATAATATACATGTGGCCATAATTATACAGACAACACACTGTTATAATAGCCTACACTCACACACACACACACACACACACACACACACACACACACACACACACACACACACACACACACACACACACACCACACACACACACACACTCACACACACACACACACACACACACCACACACACACACACACCACACACACACACACACACACACACACACACACCACACACACACACACACACACACACACACATACACACATACACACATACACACACACACAAGCTTCCAGCTATTCATTATTATTAGAGGTAATATTGGGACCCACACCGTCATGACCCGTCCCAACAAAAACATTGCCTTATTAACGACTAGGGCACCTGCACATTGGCAATCAGCCGCGGGCGATTTATTGTGTCCAGTGTACAGTCGCCTTGATTGACAATTTTGTTAATCGGTTGCCAATTAATTGGCTGCCTTAATGAGGGTGTAGAGTGGCCTTAAAATTGGAGTGTGGAGTGGCCGTAATTAGAGTGTGGAGTGTAAGCTTCACTGAGCCTTATAATGGTTGGAGTCAGTGTGGTCAGAGGAGGGATGGTTTTAGAAAAATGTGTGAGATTTTAAGTATTGATATCGCTTTTATCATCTACGTTTTCGAAACTATGTTGATAGCATACACGATACGTAGTTACAAACAGCTAATGCTTTCTTATTTGTAAATTTTCTATACAGAGTGGGTGAAAAGTTCGAGAACGGCTTAATATCTCATACACAATAGTTATTTGTATATCTAGAGTGAAAAGTACGACTTTTTCTCCCTGTGGGAAAAAGTTTGAAGCCCGAGGCGAAGCCGAGGGCAGCAATTTTCCTGAGGGAGAAAAAGTATTTTTCGCTCGTGATGTACACAACATTTTTCCTCCATCTACATTTTTTTATAGAAACTGAAAATAAAATCATTCTAATAACTTACGTATTGGTGATAATGATTCCTAAAACATAACCTAAATCTAAAACCTAAAAGCCGGTCGTCTGATTGGCACTGCCGATTGCGCTATCTATGGGCAAAAGTTGTAACAATTATATCAGCTGAGCAGCTACCAAAAATGGCTGACTCCAGATCGCGCGGTTCAGATTTGAATTGCAGATCAAAAATATTTGTTGGCTGGTATTTTGAATAGAATAAAATATTTTAAAAATTGTATAAATTTTTATCGTCTACTAATACTAAGCATATAATAATTATCATACAAACATATATTTCATGAGTTAATGAAATCTCTGGTTGTGATATTGAATTCAGTTGACTCAATGACAGACACCTCTATTATGCTTTCTCATCTGAGTTAAGACCTTCTAACCTATTACAATGTAAGTTTCAAAATAGAGATGCTCCCCATGTTATTTAAATGGAGTCACTTTCACTCCCTAGGGAGTTTTTCTGTTTTTTACTACCGAGAGCGAAAAAAGTGACACTTTAGTATTAGGCTTCAGGGAGTAAAGTAAGTACTTTAGACAGTAGGTGGAGGAAAAGGTAATTTGATGTTGGGTGTGATTGGGGATCTTACTTAAATTAAAAAGACTACTTAACTATGACTCCAAAAATCTGGTCCGCCAGATTTTTTTTTTAAATAGGAAGGTGGTCATGCTATACATGATTTCTATACGAAATTTCGAGAAAAAAACAATGGTGAAAATGGCACATCGATATCTCAAACCGTTCAGAAAATATTCACATTATTAATCAATATCACTTATGTATCTCATTTCTGATATGCATGATATTGATTAATAATGTGAATATCTTCTGAACGGTTTGATATATCGATATGCGGTTTTCGCCATTCATTTTTTCTTGAAATTTCCTATCGAAATCATGTATTGCATGAGAACCATCCCATTTAAAAATATGAGGTTGCATTCAATATAGCGGACCAGATTTTTTAAGACATAGTTAAGTTAGTGTTATTTTCGATTTGAGTAGAATCCCCAATCACACCCACCGTCAAATAACCTTTGTGTTTGAGATATTGAGCCGTTCTCGGACTTTTTACCCACCCTGTATAATACCATAGCCATCTCTAATACAAGGCCCCGGCCTACGATATTGCAACGTCGCTGTGTAGACCTGGAATCTGATGCATGATTGGTGAAAAAGATCAGCTGGTATTTTTACTTTCCTTGCCCTATTACCATAGATAAGGGAAGTATTGCTTTCCGAAAAAAATTAAGATACCCCAATTTCTAAATTTCTATACGTTTCAAGGTCCCCTGAGTTCAAAAAAAATGTTTTTGGGTATTGGTGTGTGTGTGGTGTGTGTGTGTGTGTGTGTGTGTGTGTGTGTGTGTGTGTGTGTGTGTGTGTGGTGTGTGTGTGTGTGTGTGTGTGTGTGTGTGTGTGTGTGTGTGTGTGTGTGTGTGTGTGTGTGTGTGTGTGGTGTGTGTGTGTGTGTTGTGTGTGTGTGTGTGTGTGTGGTGTGTGTGTGTGTGTGTGTGTGTGTGTGTGTGTGTGGTGTGTGTGTGTGTGTGTGTGGTGTGTGTGTGTGTGTGTGTGTGTGTGTGTGGTGTGTGTGTGTGTGTGTGTGTGTGTGTGTGTGTGAGTGTAGGCTAGTGAAATAAGCTCGAAATTAGAGAAAATAAGATTATTCAATTGCAAACTGTTTGCAACTGTTGATTCGATTAAATCATTCACTAAGAAGAGATAGCAGACTTCGTGTGTCTGCAGCACTATTGTCCTGTCACCAGCTGGCTCAGATCTTAGAAAAGTACACTAGAGATGCGCGGGAATACTAGCGTCAGTTGATCAATTTTCATAACGGCAAGGAAAGTTGTGTGAGTGCACCACACCAGACTTTTCAAAATATTTTGCACCAATCATGTATTAGATTCTAGGCCTACAACACTGCGACGTTGCAATATCGTAGGTCTTCTATTAGAGGTAGCTATGATAATACACATTGATTTGTTGCCGTTTACTTGAAGAAACCGAAATACTTTGAGTGAATCAATTCAATTTATTCATTCTTTGCACATTTTACATAGTTTAAATACACAAAAATACAAAATAAATGAAGAGTACAAAAGAATGTGTAGCTCGCAAGACTTTCGTCTGTTCGCGAGCATGAGTAAGAGAATATAAAGATTGAGAAACGTAGAAAAGAAAAA
Source organism: Nilaparvata lugens (assembly GCF_014356525.2). Classification (NCBI taxonomy): domain Eukaryota; kingdom Metazoa; phylum Arthropoda; class Insecta; order Hemiptera; family Delphacidae; genus Nilaparvata; species Nilaparvata lugens. The sequence goes on along the minus strand of NC_052509.1, from coordinate 11,408,664 downwards.
ATATTTATAAAATAGAATATAATAAATGACTAAGAATAGCCTAATGGTAAAATAAATTTGAAATACAGAGTGAAATGAAGAACAGTTTTTTTTTTACAATAAAAGAGGGAAAACCTGAGAAAGAGAAGAAGCACAGTGAATGCACAAGTCAACAACTGGTGATGAGAAGAGGTGAGTGGAGAAACGTAAATTTAGAATTTGTTATAAGCTACTGCCTTTGATTACTGAAAACGTCAGGTCATGTTTTGATCCATGATAAGATTTCTTTTCTCTTATAGCAATTTTGATTGTCTGATATGAAGTCTTGTGGTATAATATTTACTAGTTTGTCACATCTATACGGAAATTGCATTCTACATACTGTTAGATTAGTTTCAGGTAAGTCAGATCTCCTGTAAGTTTGGCGCGTGTTATATGGAGTAATTCGGGTATTGAAAAGATTTTTGTTTTTTAATAAATATGAAATTAAATTTTTCAAGTAGAGCTGTTTGATTGTAAGTATGTTAGATTCCTGGAAGAGAATTCTAGTAGGATACAGCCTTGGTTTGCTTAGTGCCACTTTTATTATATGTTTTTGAACATTGAAGATCTTGTTTATATGACATTCAGCAGTACCCCCAACTTGCATACTGGTAGACTCATACAGTTATCACTATTACTTTATTTCTGTTAAAATGTGTATGGTTATTTTCAATCAATTTATTCCATCTGGAATGTTCAACATTCCTACTTACACCATATTATTTCATCCTCATCCAACCCATCATCGTCTTCACTCAGCCTTAGAGAGCTAACAAAGAATGGAGATAGTTTGTTTCCCTTGCAATCTTCCAGTGGCGATCAGCAGTGGCTTTCAATAATCTACACCGCTTGTACTTCACTCCTTTTCAAGACGAGGAAGGAAACGATGGATAAGGAGAAGAAGGAGAAGAAAATGAAGAAGAAGAAGAAGAAGAAGGATACGTGGCAATTCACCACCAAAAAAGGATAAAATCTTAGATTCATCGTGGGCTTTTATCCTTCAGAGAATCTTCTACTAAGAGAGAAGTTCCCTTTCCTTGCCTGAAGAAGGATAGATAGGTATCTTGTAATTGCTAGTCCTTCTCCTTCTTCTCTTCTCTTCTCCTTCTTCTTCTTCTTCTACTACTTTTTCTCCTTCTCCTTCTTCTGCTCCTTCTTCTTCCTCCTCTTTTTTTCACTTCTTCTTCTACATTTTTCAACTTCTTCTCTTTCTCCTTCCTCTTCTTCTCCTATTCTTCTCCTTCTTTTTCTTCTTCTTCTTCTTCTTCTTCTCCTTCTCCTTCTTCTTCTTTATCTTCTTCCCATTAGACCGGAAAATGAATGTGAGGGATAAGAAAGCGGATGCTACTTCCTTCCACTGACTGAATCTTATCTGATTCGCACTATTCAAAAGCTCATCTTCTGCGTCTATTGTTTCTTCTCCCTTTCACTCTCATCCTCTCTCTCTTTTCCTGTATAGGCATCCACACTCCCCACTCTTCTTTCTCAAGATTCTTTCAAGAGTTTTCCTTTCAATTTTCATTTCGTCTGCTTGCTTTGTCTGTTTTGAATGGTGTTTCTTTCTTGTTTCTAAGAGTTTTCATACTTTGTGATCTTTCAATTTTCTTACTTATTCGAACTTGTTTTTCTTATGATTTTTTCATGTATTATCATCATCATGTGTCTATTCTCAATTCCATAATTCCATCCACTATCATTTCTTCCTTCCTTCTCCATCAACCTTTTGGTAGTGAGTTAGTGGGGAGGATATTTTTAATATTCTTCCCGAAGAATGGACATTGATATGTCCAAAGCTCCGCCAATTTTTGTAGATGCATAACAATATAATATCTATAGTTTTATTATATTACAAATTACTTTTTCATATCATATACAGTTCAATAATTACATTCTTAGTCTATATTATGTAAATTCATCTATAATTTTGCTGTATTGTAAGCTATTGTATATAAGTGTATAATCCAGTATATATTGTAATCTACATAAGTAAAGTACTCAATCAATCATTATGTTACCATTTTCAAACATGTCTCTTTCTTTTCAATCATTTTCTCTTCCTTTTCAACCATTATCTCTTCCTTTTCAACTATTTCCTCTTTCTCTTCTTCGTTTCAGGATGTCATTCATGTTTTCATCCCTTTTTTGTTTAATTCACATGAATACTTTAGACCTAATTATTTTTCTTCTAATGAGTACGATAGTATATTATTATGTTCCGAAACTCTTGCACACGATATCCCATCATTGCTCAATCAAAAGCGTTACCATGTTATTGAAACCCATTGTTTATTGTTTTTGGAGGGACGGATTCAAAGGTTCAAAGAACCCCACACGTCAACCGAAGCTTGTGTTCCCAAGTAGTATGTTAGTAAGGAAAATCCATACCTATGTCCCTTACAAGAACCAGGACTTTTTCCCTAGACTAACATCCCATTCATCACCTGGTTGCTTGTTGCAATCCAGTGTGATATGCTTGGCAGTCTCTTCAGACTGATTAGTCCACGTGACCTACGTGAGTTCCAATCCTGGCCTTCTTTGGAGGTCCCTCCGCTGAGAGAGGGGACGCCAAACAGTCTCTAGGGCGCCCGGCGCCCGGCCACTCTCTACTCAGCTTCTTGACCCACATTTGTGCCTGGAGTTTCACCCATCTCTGGTCTCTTAGGTTTTTTTCCTTTTTGCCCCTCCGAAACTTCTCAGGGTCAAAAGCCTCACCTTTCCCAAAATTTTTTGCCTAAATGGCCGCCCTACTTTGAGCAGTGGCGAGACTTGGTCTCTCCACCCAAAACTCATGACCTACATGAGTTCCACTCCTGGCTGTTTTGGAGGTACTTCCGCTGAAGGAGGGATCGCCAAATTGCCTCTAGGGCGCCCGGCCGCCCTTGACTTAGCCTCTTGACCCGCATTTGTGCCTGGAGTCTCACCCATCTCGGGTCTCTTGGGTTTTTTCTTTCTGCACCTCCGAGACTTCTCAGGGTCAAAAGCCTCACCTCTCCCAAAATGGTCGCCCTTCTTTGAGCAGTCGTGAGTTTTGGCCTCTCCACCCACAAACTCGTGACCTATGTGAGTTCCACTCCTGGCTTTTTTGTAGGTTCTTCCGCTGAAGGAGGGATCGCCAAATTGCCTCTAGGGCGCTCGGCCACCCTTGACTCAGCCTCTTGACCCACATTTGTGCCTGGAGTTTCACCCATCTCTGGTCTCTTGGGTTTTCCTTTTTGCCCTTTCGAAACTGCCCTGATGGGGCAGATCCCGTGGGTTTGGAGGCAAGGCAACTTCTGGAGTTGCTTTGAGGTCCATTTTAGTTCGCCTCCTACGACAAGGATGGATACTGTGGGTGAATTCTCGTTTTCAACACATTCTTGAGTACGATGCTCGACTCAAAGCTCCCCCTATCCACATGAGGCTTGAAGCCCATGCATTAGTAATGCTAATTTGGATCTCTGTTGATTTGAAATTTGTTTATTTTTTATTTTTTGAACGGTTTCTCTTCTTCTCCCAATTATATTCATAGACAATTTCCACTATTCTCTCAACTGTCTAGAGTTTTTCTTGTCATCCCTTCTTATTTTCTTCTGTTCTTCAACATTCCCCATCCGTTTCTTGTTTAATCTCCTCTTGTATGTGAGAAATCTATTCTATAGTGAGGTTCACGTCATAATGGCATTGAGGAAAAATACGAGAACAACGTTAGACTCGTTTGAAATCATGAATTTTTATTTCATTAAGCAATAAATCAAATTTTTTATAATTTCATAATGAATATCAATGATCAAGATGGGATATTTTGTTAATTAATTTTTAATTCTATATTGTTAAGAGACGATCTGGCAACAGAGCAAAACGAGGAAAAGATAGCGCTATCCGCTTTGTTTAATGAAAGACAAGGATAGCAATACTGCAAAGATAGCTCTATATGTTTTGTCCAATCATAGACGAGCGATTCCTTTGCTTATCAAACACTGCCACTAACATGAACCTCAATATAAGAAGATTTCCTTTCCCTCTTGTTTCTCTATCTTGTTTCCAATTTTTTCTATCACTTATTTTACGGTACCTCACAAATTCTGATCTTCTCCAATGTTCTACTCTTTCACAAAATCATTACTTCTCTTATTTGAAAAGCATAAATTTTTCATTGTTGGTAGCAACTTCAGAGACATCTTTCCACACCCTTCTCTGAATCTTTCATCCAAGAACATTCTTGATGGTATCAGACCTTCTTGATCTTTTGCAAGCATGGAATAGCAGGCAACGCAATCCTATGAATTGTAAATGAATGAAAATTTCTCTTCGATGTAATCCGTGTTCATTCTACCGTTTGCCTTATTCTCTTCTCTTCTTCTTCTTCTTCTTCTTCTTCTACTTCTACTCCTACTTCTTCTTTTTCTCCTTCTTTTCTTAATTCACCTACTTCTTCTTCTTCTTTTTCTTCTGTCTTTACTCTCTATCCAGCTAAGAACCCCTTTCCGTTTACTCCTTTTTCAGTAATTCCAAATCTCAGCTGCTTTGAAATCAGTGAATAACCATCATTATTAAAAGCTTCAAGTCTCTAATCTGGAATATTATTAGTATGCAGTGTCCATAGACTCCCGACTAAATTATCAAATCGTGATTTACAATGATGTGTATTGGACTGTATGAAAAGATAAATTTGTGCTTTGAACATTGTGTATCGAACAGTGAATACGTCAATGTTCCTGTTTCGAATTTTAATTCTTACCTTGCTTGATAGACGTTTTTGAGCATTGGATCAAATTTAGTCTTCAATGATATTCATTATCCATTCAATCCATCTGGATAATTCATTCATTCTATCCACCTGGAGCTATCATGTGGCCTATATCATCTATCATTTGTGTTGTGAAATTCTTCTCTCATTATTATCCGCCTCATTACCCACGCACAAGCCTAGAGCTCATGTGGGCATCACCCTCAGAGAAGATACATCAATTATAATATTATTTTTCACTAGCAGGTAACCCGTGGTCCGCAAAGGTCCATTTTGAAACTTGTCAAACTGAAAACTTGAAGTAATGAAGTCTTTAACAATTGAAAATAGGCCTATAACCATTCTCGGTTAATTAAGAATCTATAAGCAAGATTAAACAGTCCAGTAGTTCAGACGTGATGATATTATGTCAAACATGATTTTCCTATCCCGTACGTGTATAAGCCAGTTCTTTCCTTCATTATAGTATAGATTCTGATGCATTCAAAGAATGTTCTATTTTTAGTGTTTGGGATATATCAGGTAACCTGTATCATCCAATTTTTCCTATCCCAATTTCCAGTATTCCAAGGTGAAATAAAATCAACATTGTCAGCTCCACATAATTTATCTAAGCCAAACTCAAGTTTCAATGCACCATGGCATCATCTTCAGTGATATTCTTGCCCTCTCAGTCTAACCACAAAGTCTTAAATGCATTGAAACTAAATTTTAGCTCGAATAAATTATGTGGAACTGACATTATTGTTTCTACATTTTGTGTAGTTGAGAAGTTGATATTTTGGTAATTATTCATATTGATAGCTAGAAAGACCGGTTCCGGTTGTTACACTATTGTCAATCTCTGATAAACTAAGCTTTGTATTTAACTTTAGTTTATCAGAGATTGACAATGGTATGAAAACCGAAACCGGTCTTTCTAACTATGAATGAATTTGTGGTTTTTGACAATTTCTCAGCCTTTCTATCCAATATAGTTCTCATTTCACCTCAATATGGGGAAATTACACAATATCTCTGCTCATAGTGTTAATTTCCAGTATTCTCTCAACAGATTTGTTTTCATCCCTCTTTCCACAAGTTTTCCGGCTCTCCGTTCCACTCCATTCTTTCACCATCTCTTTGTTGCTCTCCCAATCTTTTATCTCTTCCCATCCTCCTCCATCTCTTCCATCTTCCAACTCATCCTCCTTCTTTTCACTCCACAAGTTTTCCGGCTCTCCGTTCCACTCCACTCTTTCTTCATCTCTGTTGTTCTCGCAACCTTTTTTCTCTCTCTCTATCCTCCTCCATCTCCTTTCTCTTTTCTACCTCATCCTCCTCCTTTCCAGTTGTCAGCTGAAGTCACAGACTGTCAAGTGCAATAGTGGATCCAAAAACAATTAAAGTGTGAAGTGAACCTGGTGACAGTGGCAAGTGATAAGCGATAGCAACACATTGCTTCAGTGATATTCACTTTAATGTGACAGCATTGGTTGATAGCAATTCATTGCTTCAGTAATATTCACTTCGGAGTGACATCATTGGTTGAAAGCAACACATTGCTTCAGCGAGATTCAATCTGAAGTCTAAGCAAAGGTTCAATAAGAAGCAATGTATCAAGGGATGCTGGCATTCCAAAGTGAATATCACTGCACAATCTGTATCATAGTTACTGTTATTGCTCCAAGAACAAATAACGTTCAAGATCTAGGGAACAGTTCTTATTCAATGTAGTATAGAATAGTCTATATTATCTATGGAACAGTCATAAGGCCCATTGACGTCTTAAATTATAATATCGGGGCACCGAGCTTCGCTCGTTATTTTTATTTATTGATAAACAGAACACAATCTATGAAATCTGGAGTGGCGCACTCACACAACTTTCCTTGCCTTTATGAAAATTGATCACCTGACGCTAGTGCTCCCGCGCATTTCAAGTAGGGATCTCAATCCCGGGACTGATTTCCAATCCCGGTATTTCGGGATTATCCAATATCAATCCCGAGATCCCGGGACTGATCCCGGGATTGGAAAAAATCAGTTTAATGCATTTTAACCAATTTTTCCTCCTCAATTACATGTTCAGTAACAGTGTGTGGAGATGAAAAAGGGTCCATTAAAGAGGGAGAGGCTATTATTAAAATGAAAAAAAAATACTTGGGAATAATATAATTGAACATTCTATTTCTATAAATGTTTTCAAGATTAGGAGTAACTGTTTTATTTCATGTCCTACCTCAAATTGTCTGTATCCCAGATGATAGTGAGAACTGAGGAAAGCAAGATAACTCATCAGAGTATTTTTTATGTAGAACAAACGCATTTCTATCCTACCTCAGGACGGGATAGAGCCACACTTGAATTACGTCAAATATTTGAGTGAATTAATATCACTTGAATTAATAATATTAATAATAAAATAGGATACTTTTGTAAGCGTAACGCCTACCGACCAAAACAACGCGAAAGCTGAACCACTACACTACCAAAGAAATTTCGTAGAGCCAACTACTACTATTTACTTCAACTAAATATTCTACTCATGATAGAGAAGGAAGAGGAGAGGAATAATAGACAGAGAGTGAATCGTTAGTGCTTTTTTATTTCTGATTCTGAAGTCTTTTCAAGTTCGGAATGCAATTCAAGGAAATGCCATCAGCACTATTGCAAATATTGCGCCGTCTAGACTGGTAATTGTGATGCTGTGTGAACAGAAACAAGTGTAGAGACATAACACCGATCAACAACCATTTTGCCAACTATGCGAACTGATAATGCGAATTCTATTAAGCCAGTACAGAGTACAGTATACAATCAATATTATGTATAATATGCAACTGTAGGCTGTGCCTGTAGAATAAATTAGTCAAATACTTAATTAGTCAATCACCGTAAAAGAATTCCATATTGAATTGTTTTTGGAAAAATATGATTCACAATTTCAGGTTTACAATCCCGAGAATCCCGGGATTGACGCTGAAAAATCTCGGGATTGTTAGGTATCAAAAATGGACCGGGATTCGGGGATTCGGGATCCCGGAATCCCGGGATTGACATCCCTAATCTCAAGTCTACTGTTCAGTTGGTGACAGGGTGATAACGCTGTAGACACACGGGTCTGCTATCTCTTCATAGTGAATCCATTTTCTAACAGTTGCCAACAGTTTGCAATTGGATAATCACATTTTCACGAATTTCGAGCTTATTTTCAATTTTAGGTGGAAATGTTGCTGAACATTAATTGTAGAGATTTTCATGCTAAATCTTTCTACTCAAAATTTTTTGTTTAGATTGTATCTGAAGCCTGATAATTGGGAATCTAAAATCAGACTTTACATACATGGGGCGGAGCTCCTGAAATTTTTACAGATATGTGACTGGTGGCAGTTGATAGAGCTCATCAATGACTATTCTAGGTATTAATTTGATTAAGATCGTTGAAGCTGTTTTCGAGAAAATCGCGAAAACCCCTGTTTTAGACAACATTTTCGCCATTTTTGCCTCCATCTTGAATTGCATTTGATCGAAATTGTTCTTGTCGGATCCATATATTGTAAGGACCATAAGTTCCAAATTTCAAGTCATTCTGTTGTTTGAATATGACGCGCGCACACACACACACACACACACACACACACACGTGCTTTTTTTCGGAAAGCAATACTTTCCTTACCTATGGTAATAGGGCAAGGAAAGTAAAAATGATCGTGTTTATATTTAACAGCTGGCTGTACGTCATCTTATGAATTTCTGTGATGCAATATTTTGATTTTTCACATACTCACTCGCTCACTCACTCTTCTACTATCCACAGATGTCGAGAGTCTCAGCTGCTTCAGCCAAGGATGGATTATCCTTCTAATATCTTTCAGCGAGTTTTCCCAATGATGAGACAGACATAGAGCAATCGAATCTTTATATCATAAATCTACTATGTTCCAAATTTCGTGAAAATCGTTAGAGCCGTTTTCGATTTCCGTTGAACATGAATAACCAGATGTAAATATAAATAACTAGATATAAATATAAATAGCCAGATAAAAAAATACAGAGATTGCTCGCTTAATATAATAGGATATTCAAGCGAGTTGGAACTTTCGTCAAGAGCTTCCCATCAATGAATTAAAGCAACACGAATTCTGAACAATACAAAAAATTACTTTGACACGCAAAGTGTACCAGATATGATCATGATCATGATCATTGGTCATGAGCAACCAATGATAAGAACCTTGGTGGATATAGTGAGATAAGAAACTCCTTGAGACGAGACCATATTAAATATGGTTTATAGCATAATTATAAGAGTTGGCAACATGATTTTGAACTTATCATGACCTCCAGAGATTGAATTAGTCATTTCCCTTCGAACCAAAAGTGAAGCAAATTCTGATTCCAACCAAAATCATTAATGAGCAGGAACGTCCACTCATTTCAAATGATGGACTCATTGAAAGCATCCTAATTCATGAATGGGCAAGAGCTTGAATGAATGGAAGCTTGAAATTTGTATGAATTGGTTTGCCTTGTTTCTGTGAACCAGGTTTCTTTCAAGTTTGATATCATGGAAAGCGCATTACACTTTCCATCAGCTAATTCTACTCCTATCATAGCCTACCTTTATTTCTACAGGAACAGTAAGATATAGATAAAGTAGACGAATCATCAGCTGATGAAAAGTGTTTGTGGCGCATTTTCTGTACGCACCTTCAGACATTTCATATTAGAACTCGTGTTCCTAACTTTTCCCTCTATCTATGATATTTGTTGTCTGAACCAATGATATTAAATTATATTCCAGCTCATGTAATTATCGCGACAGACTTTGTCAAACAAATATATAGGAATCTATAGAGTCAGTTCTATAAATTCTTGTTTGCAGAATTCAGAATATTGAAAATATAATGGATGAAAAATAAAATCACACACAGAAATATTCAAACAGACTTAGTGGGATGACTAAATACAAAATTATGGAGCTCTTGGTCTCATGGAAACTGTATCGATTTCTTGTTTGTAAAGTTCAGAAATAATTCATAATCGAAATAATATTGACAATATAATTAATGCGGAATAAAATCACACATGGAAATATTCAAACAGACTCGTGGAATGGATGAATACATAATTATAAAGTTCCTGGTATCTGGGAATGAACTGTATCGAATTCCTGTTCATAAAAGTCAGAAAAAACTCCGAATCGAGATAATATTGGAAACATAAAATTGTTGCAAAATAAAATTCCACATGTTAAAATTGCATCAATTATACTTCGTGGAATGAATAAATACAAAATTATAAAGTTCCTGGTATCTGGGAATGAACTGTATCGAAGTCCTGTTCATAAAAGTCAGAAAAATCTCCGAATCGAGATAATATGGAAATATAAAATTGTTGCAAAATAAAATTCCACATGAAAAATTGCATTAATTATACTTTTTCTTCGTGGAATGAATAAATACAAAATTATGAAGCTTCTGGTATCTGAAGAACTGTATCGGATTATTGTTTGTGGAAATTTGAGATAATTCAGAATCGGAATAATATTGAAAATATAATTAATGCTAGATAAAATTATACATGGAAATATTGAAACAGACTTCGTGGAATTACCAAATACAAAATCATGAAGCCCTGGTATCTGGGAAACTGTATGGAATTCCTGTTCATAGAAGTCAGAAATAATCCCGAATCGAAATAATATTGGAACTATGATTATCGCAAAATAAAACTTCACATGGAAATATTGGAAAAGAGTTCATGGAATGAATAAATAAAAAATTTTGAAGCTCCTGGTCTCTGGAAAATTGTATAGAATTCTTGTTTATAGAAGTCAGGAATAATTTTCTAAGTCGAAACAGTATTGAAATTATAATTATCTCAGGTTGAAATCACACATGGAAATATTGAAACAGAGTTCGTGGAATGAATAAATTCAAAATTATGAAGCTTCATGGTCTCTTCATGAGAAACTAGACTACATCCCATTGAATTCCTGGTCATGAAAGTAATAATTTCAGATGGCATTCAGCAAATGGCAGAGCAGAGTTCATTGAACACTCACTGCATTCCCGGCAACAGGCAGCAGCTTGTTGCATTCACGGCAGAATCATTTCCCCACTCACTGGAAAACACAATTTTCCGCGAAGAAAAACAGAAAATTCTCGTCCGGTAATTTATTAGGAAGTGCTCCAGAAAAAAAGGCGACACGCTTTCAATTCATTGCTCAGTTTTCAGCCGAGTGGTGGGTGTTTATGAATGACGGAAAGTGGAGAGAGAATCAAGAGTGAGAAAGATAATTAAGATAAAGAGAGAGAGAGAGCGATGATGGAGGAGGAGAGAAGATGGGAGTTGAATCAGAGAGTGATAGAGTTATGGAATGATAGAGTGAGAGAGAGTGAGATTGAATATATTGGGAGAAGAGAGAGGATAAAGAAGGAAAGAAGATAGGGATTGAATGTAATTGAGTGTAATAGAGTAATAGAATGTGAAGGAAAGAGGGATATATATATATATATATATATATAGAGTGAGAGAGAGAGATAGAGAGAGAGAGAGAGAGAGAGAGAGTATAGGGTGAAAGTGTAAGAGAGCGAAAGAAATAGAATAGATGAGGAGCAGGAGAGAGGAGATATAGAAACTGGGAGAGTGATAAATACCTGGAAGCAGGTGGAGAACGAAAGAAGAAAGGATAAGCTGAGAGGAAGGAAGAAATAATGATAGATAAAAAGCAGGAGAAAGAAAAGAATGAAATAAGAGAGGAATGGCGAAAAAGAGTAATTTATGTAATGTGGATTGAATGAAAGAGACAGATAGACAAAGAAATAGAGTGAGAGATTGAATTAGAGATTATAGTTCTTTCTTTATGTATGTCACAATATTTACTGGATAAAAACTTATTTACATCAAATGAGAGGATAGAGGGAGGACGATAGGAGTGAGTGATTGAAAGAGAACAAGTGAGTGAGTGAGAGAGGTTAAAGAGAGTGAAATTGGTATATAGTAAAAAGAAAAAGGGGTAAGACGAGCACAGAGAGAGACGAATAAGAAAGGAAGAAGAAGAGGATTGGAGCAGAGAGAGAAGAAGAGAAGAAATGTGATTGAATATGAAAAGCGGGATGACGAGGGAAGAGAGAGAGAGAGAGAGTAATTCATGTTGAAAGAAAGAGACAGAGTAGCAAAGAAAAAGATGGAGAGAGAGAAAGAGAAAGAGTGAGTGAGTGAGAGAGGATGGAGAGTGAAATGAGTGTATAGTAAAAAGAGAGAGGGTTAGCAAGAGAATAGAGAGACGAATAAGAAAGAATGAAGAAGAGGATTGAAGCAGAGAGAAGAAATGTGATTGAATCTGAAAAACGGGATGACGGGAGAAGAGAGAGAAAGTGTGTGTGTGAGAGAGAGAGTTAGTGAATGAGTAAGAGAGAGTGAAAGTGAGTGTGAATGTAAGTTCGAAAAGCAGAAGTATTGAATGGAAGATCAAAAAGCAAAAAAAGAGGCGATGATGAAGGAGTAGGAGAAGAAGAAGTTGCGAGAAGGTGGTGCAGAAGTAGAGAGAGAGACGAGCGTGAGAAAAGAGGAGTGAGTGAAAGAGTGAAGTAGTGAGAACACAACAAAACCAAAACCATTTTATAAGCTCATTGATCCTATATTAAATTGACATGGATTTGACGCACTTTTGTCTCTTTAAAACCTTCCTTCCCCTCTTTTCCCATCCCATTCTCCTCCTTATCTTCCACCTCCTCCACCTCCTTTATCACCAGATAATCATCAGCGACGGTTTTAGAAGGTACTTAATACCGGAAGCCCCGTATGACCAATAGCCGAAACACGGCTTATTAGGCTCAACCATAATTTGCCATCACGTGATTTGCTAATACCTGCCTATGTCCTATATCGGGATCCACGTTATAATGGCAGTATTTTATCAACATTGGTGCTACTATCCTTGTCTATCATTCGACAGAACAGATAGCTCTGTCATTTTCTAGCTCCGCAACGTTGCTATATCGGTTTTAACAATGCAGAAATATCATCAACTACAAAAATATATATAATCCAGTTTTCCGTGAATACTGGTTTTTTAAATTTTAATATTTCAAACTACAAGTTTTAAATGCTCTGAAGTGGACTGTATAAAACGAATCAAATCATTGAGTTGAATAATAGGCTATATCCATTCAGGAAAACTACAACATATATAGAACATAGAAAATCAGAAAATGTACTCACCAAATTCCAAATCCAATATGTCATAGATCAAATTGTTTGCCTACTTTTATTCGAGGTAAAAGGTGGATAGTTGGATAGGATAGATGAGAGGAAACGATGGGTGGAACTATGCAAACCGAAAGTGCGACTATTAGAGTTGGTTTTTTGCTGTTTCCCGGTTCTAAGATGAAATTTACTGACTGGATGTTTAACACTAAGATTTGAATAGGAATAGAAACAAAAACTAAACTTGCGTTCTGACATTCACTTTACACTAATACGAAACGTGAGTAACTTTTCACTTAAAACGAAAATGTAATTTCTGTTCACGAATAAATGTATAGGCCGGATTTCCTATGATATTAAATGACACGAATATCTAGGCAGATTAAGGAAGAATTTTCTGATTCTTAAAGCCTCTACAGGGAGTGCTAGCGGTACGAGAGCTGATTTCACACTGACTCTCAAACCGGCCGATGTCTAAGCGATAAATTGATGAGTAATAGTTATTATAAAATTATAGAAACTCTCCTGCCATCTGGCAGTCAATGAGCGAATGAATACAATTTAAAATGGCCTCAACACTCAGATATGAGAATTCATTATTCAATCATTCAAAATATATTTTTCTTGACAAAAAAATAGAATATAATTCTTCACTTCAAATAAGAATGCACAGTTAACATTACATCAGATATACCGATATCAGTTTATCCTCTAGCAAGGCAGAGAATCGGCAAAACTGTTCCCCATCCTACTCCACTGCCATTATAACGTGGACCTCACTATATTATGTCTGTTGCAATAAGCTGGCTCAGCGTTTTGCAATTGGCTCTGGGATTTGGGCGTTTTGAGTGATGCAGTACTTGTCAATTAATTATTGTTACCGGTGTGTAACGGTCGGTTAAATCCACTCTAAACTGTCCGTATTTCCGACAGCAACATTAATACTTCACATTCAACCGATGGTCACAGTTTAATAAGAATTTTATCATAGCTATTGTTTTGTTATTCAATATTTGTTGTTTTGTTATATTTTTGCTGTGGCAGAAAAGAGAATCAATTTCGAATGAATAGTTTTTCAAAATTGTCAGACATGTGATATGTTATAATCTCAATCCTATTATATCAAGCAAGCAATTTCAGTATATTTATATCTGGTAATTCATGTTCAACGGATCTCCAAAACGGTTCTAACGATTTTCACGAAATTTGGAACATACTAGGTTTATGATATAATAATTTGATTGCACAAGGTCTCATCCTCGCGAAAACTCGCTGAACGACATTAGAAGGATAATTCATCCTTGGCTGAAACAGCTGAGACTTTCCTCGTCTGTGGATAGATAGTAAAAGTGAGCGAGTGACTCTGTGGAGAATCAAAATATCGCATCCCGAAATTCATAAGCTGACGTATAGCCAGCTGTGAAATATAAACACGATCATTTTAGAGAATTGTGTTCTGTTTATCAATGAAGAAAATAACGAGCGAAGCGCGGTGCCTCGATATTATAGGTAAAACAATCTTAATATTGGAAAGATTGTAGAATACGAAATTGAGTTATTACAATCATCTTTGAATACACTTTTTGACATGTAAAAGCTAAAATGATTTTAATTATTTTATGAAATCAACGATTCAGTCTACTTACCTACTTACCTACTTACCAAATTACATAGTTCAAGTTATAGTTCAACTAAATCTCATCAGTTGAATGAATCAGATATTCTAAGTGGAAATATTTGAGGACTGAAAAGTTTTGGAATTGAAAAACTACAAGACTACCTAGTTCGGACTATGTGTTAAGCCTCGCACACACACATCGATTCTTGTTCGTACGATATTGTGCCGTTCATAACCCTCTTACCCTTCAAAACACAGTAAAAATCGACAGTAATCAGCTTGAGATAACAGTAAAGGTTGCGACATAAACGCCCTATACCATGGGATATCTACTTACGCTATTGTTTCTCTATGGTACTGTCTTGGACGGGTGAGTGTGTATGAACGGCACAGTGAGAGACTATCAATATTACACTGCTTTACTAGAAACAACCACTGTATTTAGATGAAAATAAAATCTCCTTCTATATACTGTGGAAACTATCGGCTTGAAAAAATAGTGAAATTTGGAACACATACACATATGATATCTTTTCTCCATTTAAAAGTAAGCAATGTACATGAATATTATGAAAGTAAATGAATATCTTATAGATCATGATGAATGAATATCTATTCAATTTTTAAAACATTATTAAAGTATCTAAATAGTGGATAGGATTCCTCAATAATTGTATAACTCTCATGAAGCACACATCTTTCACCAAATAATATGAATGAGGTAGTCTGTTCCAGTAGGTTTACAAATTATAGTTAATTTCAGTGAGAAATAGCTTCCTTCAGAATACTCTTCAGGATATATTGTGAGATATATTAAAATAAATAATTGTATGAATTATGAGCGAGAGTGGGAGAAATTGAAGAGAGAAACTAGAAAGGGGATGAGAGAGGAACTAAAGAAGTGAAAAGTGAAAGATAATGACGACGGAGAGAGGGAGAAGATAGGAATAGAACAGGAGAGAAAGAGAGTAAGAGTATCTAAGAACTGAATGGGAGAAGTGTGAAAGGAAGAATGGAAATTTAGAGCATGATGAAGAGAGAGAGACGAGCGTGAGAGAAGAGGAGTGAGTGGAAGAGTGAAGTAGTGAGGAGAACACAACCCAAAACCATTTTATAAGCTCATTGATCCTATATTAAATTGACATGGATTTGACGCACTTTTGTCTCTTTAAAACCTTCCTTCCCCTCTTTTCCCATCCCATTCTCCTCCTCATCCTCCACCTCTTCATCATCCTCCTCCTCCTCCACCTCCTTTATCACCACATAATCATCAGCGATGGTTTTAGAAGGTACTTAATACCGGAAGCCCCGTATGACCAATAGCCGAAACACGGCTTATTAGGCTCAACCATAATTTGCCATCACGTGATTTGCTAATACCTGCCTATGTCCTATATCGTGATCCACGTTATAATGGCAGTATTCAATCAACATTGGTGCTACTATCCTTGTCTATCATTCGACAAAGCAGATAGTGCTATCATTTTCTAGCTCCGCGACGTTGCTATATCGGTTTTAACAATGCAGAAATATCATCAACTACAAAAATATATATAATCTCAGTGTTACGTAAATACTGGTTTTTTAAATTTGAATATTTCAAACTACAAGTTTCAAATGCTCTGGAGTGGACTGTACAAAACGAATCAAATCTTTGAGTTGAATAATAGGCTATATCCATTCAGGAAAACTACATACATAGAACATAGAAAATCAGAAAACGTACTCACCAAATCCCAAATCCAATATGTCATAAATCAAATTGTTTGCCTACTTTTATTCGAGGTAAAAGGTGGATAGTTGGATAGGATAGATGAGAGGAGACGATAGGTGGAATTATGCAAACCGAAAGTGCGACTATTAAAGTTGGTTTTTTGCTGTTTCCCGGTTCTAAGATGAAATTTACTGACTGGATGTTTAACACTAAGATTTGAATAGGAATAGAAACAAAAACTAAACTTGCGTTCTGGCATTCACTTTTTACTAATACGAAACGTGAGTAACTTTTCACTTAAAACGAAAATGTAATTTATGTTCACGAATAAATGTATAGGCCGGATTTCCTATGATATTAAATGACACGAATATTTAGGCAGATTAAGGACGAATTTTCTGATTCTTAAAGCCTCGACAGGGAGTGCTAGCGGTACGAGAGTTGATTTCACACTGACTCTCAAACCGGCCGATGTCTAAGCGATAAATTGATGAGTAATAGTTATTATAAAATTATAGAAACTCTCCTGCCATCTGGCAGTCAATGAGCGAATGAATACAATTTAAAATGGCCTCAACACTCAGATATGAGAATTCATTATTTAATCATTCAAAATATATTTTTTCTTAACAAATAGAATATAATTCTCCACTTCAAATAAGAATGCACAGTTAACATTACATCAGATATACCGATATCAGTTTATCCTTTAGCAAGGCAGAGAATCGGCAAAACTGTACCCCATCTTACTCCACTGCCATTATAACGTGGACCTCACTATATTATGTCTGTTGCAATAAGCTGGCTCAGCGTTTTGCAATTGGCTCTGGGATTTGGGCGTTTTGAGTGATGCAGTTTAAACCGTACTTGTCAATTAATTATTGTTACCGATGTGTAACGGTCGATTAAATCCACCTCAAACTGTCCATATTTCCGACAGCAACATTAATACTTCACATTCAACCGATGGTCACAGTTTAATATGAATTTTATCATAGCTATTGTTTCGTTATTCAATATTTGTTGTTTTGTTATATTTTTGCTGTGGCAGAAAAGAGAATCAATTTCGAATGGATAGTTTTTCAATATTGTCAGACATGTGACATGTTATAACCTTAATCCTATTATATTAAGCGAGCAATTTCAGTATATTTATATCTGGTTATTCATGTTCAACGGATCTCCAAAACGGTTCTAACGATTTTCACGAAATTTGGAACATACTAGGTTTATGATATAATAATTTGATTGCACAAGGTCTCATCCTCGCGAAAACTCGCTGAACGACATTAGAAGGATAATTCATCCTTGGCTGAAACAGCTGAGACTTTCCTCGTCTGTGGATAGATAGTAAAAAGTGAGCGAGTGACTCTGTGGAGAATCAAAATATCGCATCCCGAAATTCATAAGCTGACGTATAGCCAGCTGTGAAATATAAACACGATCATTTTAGAGAATTGTGTTCTGTTTATCAATGAAGAAAAATAACGAGCGAAGCTCGGTGCCTCGATATTATAGGTAAAACAATCTTAATATTGGAAAGATTGTAGAATACGAAATTGAGTTATTACAATCATCTTTGAATACACTTTTTGACATGTAAAAGCTAAAATGATTTTAATTATTTTATGAAATCAACGATTCAGTCTACTTACCTACTTACCAAATTACATAGTTCAAGTTATAGTTCAACTATAGTCTCATCAGTTGAATGACTCAGATATTCTAAGTGGAAATATTTGAGGACTGAAAAGTTTTGGAATTGAAAAACTACAAGACTTAACCTAGTTCGGACTATGTGTTAAGCCTCGCACACACACATCGATTCTTGTTCGTACGATATTTTGCCGTTCTTATGAATTCTATTAAATCAAACGTAACTTGACAAACATAATCCGTTCGAAATCATCTGTTCAATCTAATAGAATTTATATGGACGGCAAAATACCGCACGAACAAGAATCGATTTGTGTATGCGGGGGTTTACGTTATCTAAATTTGGGAGAGAAATAGCAAAAGGTTAACTTATTTTTTCTCTTCTTATCATTTCGATAATGTACTTATTGTATGAATCAATAGGGAATAAAGAGAGAAACTGATTCGACAATCGAATAAAGGGAGAGGGATTATATATAGGGAATAAAGGGACTATTTATGTCGTCGATGTTTCAATACATTGCAGCTTGGAATGGATAAAGAAACCATGATTCCTTTCTATGAACGATATCATACTATAATACTGGATTTCAAATGTGGATAATATTCTAATGTTCTTAAAGTATACCAACCTTATCATACAGCAACAAAGAAACTATAGTCTCAACCATTTCCAGGATTTATAGGATTATCAGCAAGAACATACCTGTGGAGAAAAAAATTAACCGATTAATAAGAAGCAAAAACTTTTTTTTGGACATGTTATTCATCATCAAAATTTGGGAATAGAATAGTTCCAGGCCAAGCCTGTTGTTCGTTCCCGATCATATTTATATGATTTGTAATAATTGTATTCACAATTAAATACTGAATTCCAGTAAGACCCGTATGTAGATACTTGGTTCAAACGGATAAATGTCAGCTGTTCGTCTGAACCCCGTATTAAACATATTATGATAAATGCAACCATATCTACAAGTAAGAGTAGTTTAGCGTTAAACTTGGTTACAGCATATTCCTTAAATATCTTCATTATTGAGAGGCTGGAACTACAGGCCTATTGATAGAGATATCATGAGATGCTCAGCCATCACTATAACATTGTGATGAATGATCTCCAAGATCCGGTTTCCGAGCTCGAGATTCAGCTAAGTTCTAGACTTTAAACAGCTGGAGTGAGAAAATTTGCTTTCCGGAACGGGGCGTACTCGTAGTCCACGTTTAATTCAAATTTCGAAAACTAGAAAATTGAACACAAAATAAAATGAAGAGAAAATAGAGTCAAGTTTCAGCTATTTTGAATTATTTAGGAATGTTTCATTTCGTCAAGGAAAAACGTTTCCAATCATAGAAATAAGAAAATAAATATTATCATAGAAACTTTACGACTACGCCCCATTTCGGAAAGCCAATTTTCTGACTCCAGCTGTTTGAAGTCTAGAACTTAGTCAAATCCCGAGCTCGGAAACCGGCCCTAAATGATTTCCTAGATCATTTAAAGAGTACCAAGTCCATAGTTTTTAAAAAATCAAGTTTTTTATAAATGGTTTTCTCCAGGGTATGAATATAATACAAAATATTTGAGATATATCTGATAAAGCCATAAACAAAATGGAGACATTGGCAGCCGCACAGAAACCGGAAGTGAGGCAACCTTATCAGGAAACGGGTTTGGCACTAGACGCAAGTAGACAACGGAAGTGAAAAAGATTTAAGGAGCAGATTAGACAGAGAAGGAGGATAGAACATGAAAAAGGAGAAGAACGATAGAAGAAAAGGAGGAAGAAGATGGAGAAGGAAGGAAGTAACGCATAAAGTTGATATGTAACTGCCAAAAGAGAAACCGTTGAGTCAGCAGTTCTTGAGGCGGCAACATTTATATCAGTTACTTTTCGCACACCCTGGCTAAATGTTACGTTGGGGAGAAATTTGGGCACTGCGTGATATTATTATGGCTTCTTTCAGTTACTCCTAACATATACGCCTCAGTAGCACATACGCTATCTTCTCATTTTGGTTACTCTACATTTTTCCACATCTATTCCATCTCTTTTATTCTCCATCAATTCAAATTTTTCTTCTTTTTCTTTGTGTAGTCTTCAGCATCTTCGAGATCTCTAGTTGAATTTCAATTTATTTACATCAATTTAATGCCTCAATTGATCTTCCATTATTTTGTCTAATTAGTTGATCTCTCCCATTTCTTTCCCACTAATTTGATAACTAATTGACCGAAGGTCTATAATTCAACCGGATTTGGTTTTGTCTGTCTGTCTATAACGAGATTACAGCCAAACGCGTTGATAGAATTCGATGAGATTTGGCAGGAATATTCCTTTTTCTACTGTGCGTCGATGTATACACAAGGTTTTTTTAAAATTTTTCATTTTAAGGATAATATGAAAAGAAAAGGGATTCCTACATACTCTGATATCACTATTTTATATATCATATACTTTAATGATAGGATCGATCAGACTATAGAATTATTCATAATCAATCAGCTGACAAGTGGATTATTCATTGTATGCATAACACAGATGTCTATTACAATATTCTTCATTCTATTTTGTTCCTTTTTCTCGTATCGTTCCTCAATTATACTACATTAACTCTCTCCTGTTCTGTATCTCATTCATCTTTCTCCTCATTGTATCTCTCTGTCTTGTTCCTTCTTCTTCTTCCCTTTTACTCTTCCACTTCTTACCTTCCTATTTTCTCCCTCAACTTTACAATATTTCTCTCTATTCACTTTCATTTTCTTGAATCATGTTTCTCTTCTTCTTCTTCTTCTTCTTCTTATTATTATTAATCATCATCATCATCATCATCATCATCATCATCATCATCATCATCATCTTCATCTTCTTCTTCTTATCATTCTTTTTCTTCCTCTCCTTCTCCTTTTCTCCTGGATTCGACTCCTCCTTCTCTACCACCTACACCTTCTTTACCTGATTTCCATACTTCATTCCTCTCATTATTGCTCATGATTTTCTTATACTTCTTCCCCACTTCCTTCTCCTCTTTGTTGTCTTCTTTCTCCGATTCTCCTCCACACCTTCATAATTCTCTTCTTTGTCTTATGATTCTCGTGATCTTTCTCCTACTCTGCAAACTAATCTGACATTTTTCTTTTTGAATGCGTTTCTCCAAAAATATACCAACAGCCAATCCTCCATTTTTTGTTTCTTCTCCTCATCCTTTCTTATCTCTCTATCCTTCTTCTTCCTTTTTATGTCCTCTATTTTCTCCAACCTTTTTTCTCCTCTCATCCCTCACCATCTCCATCTTCAGTTTTTCGCATCTCTTGCCCTCATATCTCATTCTTAGTAAAATCAATCTCTATTCTTCCTTTTCAACCTTGTTTTTCTCCTTCTTCCTCTTCCTTATCCATTTTCTTCCTCTCATCTTACTTCTTTTTCTGCTCCCTCTTCACGCTATTTTCTCCACTCTCCTTTCCCTCAATTCTTATGAACTCTCCTCTCCTGCTCTGTATCTCATTCATCTTATTCTTCTCTCTCTCCTCACTCTACATCTCTGTCTTGTTCCTTGTTCTCACTCCTTTTTGATCTTTCATTTCTCATCTTCTCATTTCTTCCCTCAACTTTACAATAATTCTTCACTTTATTCAAGTTCTTATCTCTCATCCTCTCCCTAAACTTAACAGTCTTCCCTCTATTCACTCTCTCTTTTTCTTGGGTCATTCTGGCTTTCTCACTCCAGCCAAGCCGTTAAAGGCATAATATTATGCGTTACTGGCTTTGGATGAACGTTCATTGCCGTTGATACGTCGTTAAGCCCAGATTTATCCTCTGCTCTCCTTGCAATTCTAATATATTTAATCGCGCTGGCTTCAGATTTTAGGGACTTCTTCCCTTAACAAATCTTCCATCATTTTCAATTCGTTTCAATAGTGAGGTTAACGTTATAGTGGGAGTGGAGATCAGCGTTGCCGTTTCTCCGTCTTGCCACTGCCTTCCATAGAAGATAGCTGATAAAGAGATATCTAAAGTAAAATCAATTCTTGTTCAAAATGATCAACCATATTTCATTCGTCAAAGAAATAATAATTTTCAATTCGTTCTAATAGTAAAGTCCACGTTATAATGACAGTGGAGAAAGAGGGGAATTTTCTCCCATCTTTCTCCACTGCCATTATAACGTGGACCTCACTATAGCTTCAATCAGAGAGCTATTAGAATCAAGAAATATTAAGATATTCTTGTAGAAAAATGTATGGACCATCAAATTTTAGGGTTTGATACCATACATGACTTGCTCCGCCGATTGTGTGTCCGGTAAAAAGGATGGTTTCGAGTTATAATATTATAAACTAATATAAATTCAATATTATTCAATTGGAATATCATCAGGATATTCTTGGGGGAGAATGTATAGACAATCAAATTTGAGGGTAGAGAACTATACATGTGTAGATACACCAATTGAGTGTCCCTTTAAGAGGGTGGTTTCGGGTGTGAATATTATAAGGATAAACTATTTTAAGTTTTATATTATCAAATTGGAATATTATAAGGATATTCTTGTGAAGAAAATGAACAGACCATCCAATTTTAGGGTTAAAAACCACCATACATGACTGGCTTGGCCAATTGAGTTTGGCGTGAAAAGGGTGGTTTTCGAGTAAGAATATTTCAAGGATGAAATATTATAAACTATTATGAATTTGTTATTATTTAATTGGAATATTATCAGGATATTCTTGTGGAAAAATGTATACACCATCATATTTGAGGGTTGAAAACCATACATGACTGGCTCCGCCAATTGAGTGTCGAGTAATAAGGGTGGTTTTCGAGTAGCATGAATATTTGTCTCCGAGGAAATCATCGCGTCTGCTGTTCGGGTGTCATATTCAGGGCACGTTTCAAACCCCCCCCCCCCACCAACCAACTACCCTCTCAACACTGAGTCTCCACCCCCCTGAATAGAAGGGACAAGATCCACGGGGGAGATAAGACGAGAGGGAATGAATAGACTCTGTATTTCTCAGGTCACTTCCTTAGGAAGTATATTATAGAGTGGAATTGACTTCAAATACTGTCAGCATTTGAAGATACAAGATCTATTTTTTCAAAGAAGAACAAGACGACAGGAGAAAAAAAGGAAGGAGGACGAGAAGGAGAAGAAGAAGGAATACAACAACAACAACAGGAAAAACTAAGATAGAAGAGAATTTAGAAGAAAACGGTGGATAAATAGAAGAAGAAGAGCGACGAAGAAGAATAGAATGATAGAAAGAAGAAGGAGAAATAGGACTTGATGAGCTCCAAACCGTGTCTTCAATCTTCTTGTTTATGAAAATGACAAGTGAAATTTTGGAGAGAAGAAGAGGAAGGAGGGCAAGAAAAAAAAGAAGAAGAAGAAGAAGAAGAAGAAGAAGAAAAACAAACGACAAGGAAGAAGGAGATAGATGAGAATAAGAAAGAAAACGAAAAAGAAAAAGAAGAGAGAGGAAGCAGAAGAAGATAGAAGAAGAAGACAGAGAAAGCAGAAGATGAAAGAAGAAGAAGAGAAAGGAATAAGAAGGAGAGAAAGAAAGAAGAAGAATAGGGGAGAGAGAAATATGAAATAGGAGTTGATAATCTCCTAACATCGTTGCCAATCTTGTAGTTTATGAAAATGGCGACTGAAATTTTGGAGAGAAGAATAGAAGCTCGGGAGGAAAAGGAACAACTTTGTTGAATCGAAAAAGACAGAATGATTCAAGGTAGAGGATAGAATGAAAAATTGCAGAGTTAAAAGAGAAGATGAGAAGGAGATTAGTTGAAAAACGATAAAGGTTGAGGAAGGAATGAGAAGGAAAAGTATTAAGTAAGTAATAAGTAAAGTAATACGGAGCAGGTGAAGAGAGTTGATAAGGATAATTGAGGAGAGAAAGAGAGTGGACGAGATAGGGTGATGAACGAACAGAAAAAGGATTGATTGATTGATTGATTGAATACTTTATTCATGTAGATTACAATATATACTGGCTTATACACTTATATACAATAGCTAACAATACAGCAAAATATTATAGATTGAATTTACATGATATAGGCTAAGAAAATAATTATTGAACTGTATATGATATGAAAAAGCAATTTGTAATATAATAACTATAGATAATAACTATATTGTTATGCATCTACATAAATTGGCGGAGCTTTGGACATATCAATGTCCATTCTTCGGAAAGAATATTAAAAATATCCTCCCCACTAACTCTCTACCAAACAAGGAATGGAAACAAAGGAATGGGAGAGGAAGAAGAAAAAGAAGTAGAAAAAAAGAAGGGAAACAACAATCACAGCAACAACGGCAAGAAAGAAGAAGAGATAAGAGAATGAAGAATAAAATGAAGAAGGAGAAGAAGAAGAAGAAGAAGAAGAAGAGGAAGAGGAAGATGAAGAAGAAGAAGAAGAAGAAGTTGATGAGATCCTAACAGCGTCTCCAATCTTCTGGTTTATGAAAATGGCGAGTGAAATTTTGGAGACAAGAAGAGATGCTTGGTGAGTCTGAGAGCACTGAGAGAGAGAGAGTGAGAGAGTGTGATAGAGTGAGGGAGTGCGAGAGAAAAAGAGAGTGTGTGAGAGTGGGAGTAGCTTGAAAATTGGCTTGATGAAGGTGGTTGTGTGCCACTTGAGGCTAAGCACGATTTTGTCGACTCGGCAAATGTGTTATAAGAGGCGGTTAAGCTTTTACAATATGAGATTGTGCCCAAAAGTTTTCATAAAAGAGGAAAAATTCTTGTAAAGACCGTTTTTCCACCCATGTTCTGTAGTAACCTCCTACAGGTTTAGTAAGCCTTTAGTATTTTATGCTTCCTGAGAACGTAACACTTGATTGACTCATATCTCGTACTGATTGATCAAGGATTATCGGGAATCCTCTTCAATGAATTGGAAAAAATATATATATAATTACTAGCAATCAGGCTCGCTTCGCTCGCCATATCCGTCTAGCCAGGGGCCCCCGCCCCCTGGACCCCCGACTGGATAGTCCAAGAATGAGATCAGCCTGCATTTTTCATTTGATCATTTTTATCATATGTTGGGACGATCCAGTCGGGGGTCCAGACTAAACATCTGGCTAAACGGATATTGCGAGCGAAGCGAGCCAAACGGCTACTAATATAATATTCCCAGGAATAGCTCCGATTGAAGTAGCAGTGCCCAATCAATTTTTCCGCGATAAATGCATTTCAATCTCCAACTTGGTGCCAACCTAACAAAGTCAACTCAACTTAATGCCAACCTGACAAAATTATTAATTTAGTTACCAGTTAACAACTGTTTCAAAGAAGTACTCTCTCTAGATTATAGTTCTATATTAACAAATGGTATGGACATTTTTCAATTATAATTATGAGAATAAGAAGAATATACATGCTAAAAGATGAACTTTAAACCCTTAAAAACCACCCTTAGAGTTAAAATATTGCCGAAAGATTTCTTAGTGCGCCTCTAAAGGGCCAACTGAACTATACCTACCAAATTTGAACGTTTTTGGTCCGGTAGATTTTTAGTTCTGCGAGTGAGTGAGTCAGTCAGTGAGTGAGTGAGTGCCATTTCGCTTTTATATATATAGATGATGAATTTCGGTAAATTTTATAAATTTTGTCGACTCGGCAATTGTGTCAAAAATGGCGGTAAAGCTTCTACAATATGATATTGTGTCCAAAAGTTTATAAAAGTGGAAGAAGTCTTGTAAATATCGTTTCTACAACCTTGTTATCACCATACAGGCAAAGTCGTCCATGCTTCCTAAGAGCATTTTGCTAAGATTGATTCATTTCTCGTAATGATACTCAGTTAAGTGGTGTTCACATTAATAAATTTTCCTTCATTTTCCACATCGATTTTTGGACATACGATTCCAATAGATATAAATTCTATCAGATGAAACAGATGTTGTTTGTATAGAATTCATAAGGGAAAATATCATACCAACGAAAATGGATGTGGTTGTAGCTAACCTTCTTCAAAAATTTAGCAGAGATGGATCAATTATTGCAGGATTCATCCATTGATGAAATGTCTGATAATCTCAGTGAGAAGTCAACTGATTTCTACAAACCTTTAGTCATGTAAGTAATTTTTGGTATAACCTTCCGGTGGGCGCGTAATTCTTCTCATAATTAGAATGGCATTCATTTTACAAAGTTGGGAACATTGGTAATACAATTCACATGCTAGATGTTGTTTACATTCATTGTTTCAGTCGTGAGTTGAAGACAAACACATAGACACGTCCTACAGGCAGCACTCTGTGCTCCTAATTTTCAAATATTCATATATGTTATTTTCTGAGAGACTATCCCATTTCTTTCAAGTTCCATTATCAATTATTATAAGTGCCTTGTATGATGTTTTTTGATATTTGAGGATAGCTGGAATAAAATTACTCTTCTAATGTGGTCAGTCTCTGTATTCAATTCAGTGAGTAACAATTTCCAGTATATTATTATTAAAAAATAGTATAACATGTTCAAGATATGACTATAATCATTCAAATTGATTATAAAATTACTTTTTCGCCACACTGCACAGAAAGCAGCTGTTTTCCAGTCCCTACGTAGATCTGAAAGACCTCGTTTGCAGATGACTCTCGTCTGATGTCAGAAAAAGGTTTCTTTCCGGCCTAGACCGGGAAACGTACTCTTTCTAGCCTCTAACATGGAAGTCCGTAGTTAATAAGTCATCCGCTGGATCGGGCGAGTGTCAACATTCTTCACCTGAAGTTGCAATTATTCCAGTTCGAGTTTCGAATCAAACTAATTCAGCATTCGCTTTGCAACCATTCTTATTCAATTATTTATTGTTGATAAGCGCATTCTGAATTTTCAAAAATGCTTGAAGATGACGACGCCTGTAATATTCCAAGTGAGATTTTAAAAGAATCTGAAATCCTGACTGCAAATCTTCTACCACTAGAATCAAGAGATAGGTACGATAACTTAACAAGTATTCTTTATTTATTTTGTCAGCAATACCTGTAGTGTGGTGAAGAATATCGTTCGCACCACGGGCAAAAATGTTTTTCTGGCTCTCAATCTTTTCTAGTCCTCGTCCTACGGCCTCGGACTTGAAAACCGATTTCGAGCCGGAAAAATCTCATTTTCTGCTCTAGGTGCGAAATATACTATTTATGATATAAACATCCTTTTTCTTCTAGCCTGAGCTGTATGATGTATGAGGCTTAGAAACTGGGATATTTCAGAGGTGCTGCTACGCGCCCACTCATGTAAGTTTCAAGGACGCGCCCACCGGAAGGATAATACAAACAAATATCAGTTGAGAAAGGAACAAATAGTAGTGGTGAAAGGGAAAAGACTGAAAAAAGGAAGCAAGAAGTACCCAAAAATAAGAAGATGCAGTGAAAACTTGGTTGGGAAAACCAGTAGCTTAAACGGGAGTGATAAGTTTACATTTGGCAAGCAGTGAGCTCTTAATGGCTAGTGGTTTCATTTGGCCGAGTGAGTGGTAAAGTGGGATAGACCAATGCTTGGAACGTGGAAGTAGGGAAGAAAAGAGAGAGAAACTAGATAGTAGAGAGAGAGTTTAAGAGGCTGGTACCAGCTAAGACAGTTCAGTGTTTGTGATATAGAACTGTGGTGGTATAAGGGAAGCAAAGCAAGAGAGAGAGTGGGAGAGAGATGGAACTGTGGTGGAGTAGGCAAAGGAAAGAGAGAGTGAAAGAGAGTGAGAGGAAGAGAGAGTGAGAAAGAGACAGTGTAAGAAACAGAGAGTCTCTGGCTAGAGAAGTGGAGCACTGAAATGTGTATTGAGAATTATTATGAAGAAGAAAAAGATGTGAAAAATGGAGGAAAGAAATTAGGGGGAAGAACAATGGTGGAAAGAGCAAAAGACGAGAAAGAAGGAGAAAAAGAGAAGGAAAGGAAGAGGAAGAAGAAAAATAAGAGGATGGAGGAGAAGAAAGGAAAGAGGAAGAGGAAGAAATGAGAATATGGAGAAGGAGTAGAAGAAAGGGGCTTAGAAAATTATTGGGGAGAAGAGAAATAAAAGAGGAGAGGAAAGGAATTGTGAGAGGAAGAAACGGAGAAAACGACGAGAAATGGATCAATCCAAAATTTTGGAAATAGCAGAGGATAGTGTGGATTGGTAACAAGGTGAGAGGAAGAGAGAGGAGAAAACAGAATACAGAAAAAGAAAATAGATTGAAAAAATAATCAGAGAAAATAGGAGAGCAGAGAAGTGAAGAATACAATAAAATAACAAGGTGGGGGAGAACTAGAAGATGGAGGCGGGAAGGAATTGATTGATTGATTGATTGAGTACTTTATTCATGTAGATTACAATATATACTGGCTTATACACTAATATACAATAGCTTACAATATAGCAAAATTATAGATGAATTTACAAAATATAAACTAAGAAAATAATTATTGAGCTGTATATGATATGAAAAGAAACAATTTGAAATAAACTATATATAAAATAGATAATATTGTTATGCATCTACATAAATTGGCGGAGCTTTGGACATATCAATGTCCATTCTTCGGAAAGAATATTCGAAGTATCCTTCCCACTAACTCTCTACCAAAATATAGGAATAAGAGAGAAGATTGGAAGAATAACAAGAGGAAGGACAAGAAGGTAGTGAAAAGATCGAAAAAGGAAGGAGATGTAGAAAATTGGGGAAAAAGCAGAATAAATAACATGAGAAGGAGAATGAGAGGGTGAGAAAGAGTAGTAGGAACAGTTTGGGAGGGGGGGAGGTAGAAGAAGTAGGAGAAGAAGGAGGAGAAGGAGGAGGAGAAGAAGAATAGGAAAAGGAGAAAAAGAAGACGAAAAGGAGAAGAATGTGTAGTTCTTGAAAGAGTGGAGAGATTTAAACGTGACATAGAGCTCATTGCTGGGATCAGTAATGGTTCGATTAATAAGGGCGTCACGCGTGCTCTCTTTTCTTCTTCTTTCCCTTCTTTTTCTTCTTCTTCTTCTTCTTCTTCTTCTTCTTCTTCTTCTTCTTCTTCTTCTTCTTCTTCTTCTTCTTCTTCTTCTTTTTCTTCTTCTTCTTCTTCTTCTTCTTCTTTTTCTTCTTCTTCTTCTTCCCCTTCTTCAACCTCTTCCAGCCCCCCCACTCCATCTTCTTTCTTTACTCTCCACATGCTTCTCCGGTCACTCTATCTCTCTTGCTCTCTCTCTACCCTCATTACACACGTGCTCTATTATCCCAGTGCACACTTCACACTTTCCATTTTTATGGCACTTGATCCCCCATGCTGGGGCTGGGCTAGCTTCTTTGCTCCCCTATAATATCTCCTAAGTCATTTCCCTCTTCATTTTCGGCAAACTATGATAATGACTGCTTCCTGCTCAATGGCGCCTTCAAACGTGCCTAAATATAGGCTTTTTTGTGTTCTGTATCCTCCTGTATTGTATTGCAAAAACATGAATAAGTTTGATAATAGAGGAAAGATAGTATGAGAAGATATTCCATGGTTTGTAGAATTTATTTAGAGTTTGGAAGGTTTGTATTAAATTATGGTCTAGTGTATCAAGTTGAGATGATACTGTATCATATTGTGTTGACATAGGTTTTTATTTGTGTTCTGTATCCTCCTGACTTGTATTGCAAAAACGTGAATTAGTTTGATATTGGAGGAAATATAGTATGAGAAGATATCCCATGATTTGTAGGATTCATTTAGAGTTTGGAAGGTTTGTATCAAATTATGGTGTTGTGTATCAAGTTGAGATGATACTGTATCATGTTGTGTCACAATATAGGTTTTTATTTGTGTTTCGTTCTCCTGTATTCCATAATCGTGAATAAGTTTGATATTGGAGGGAAGATAGTATAAGAAGTTATCCCATGGTTTGTAGAATTCATTTAGAGTTTGGAAAGTTTGTATCAAATTATGGTGTTGTGTATCAAGTTGAGATGATACTGTATCATGTTGTGTCACAATATAGGTTTTTATTTGTGTTTCGTTCTCCTGTACTGCATAAACGTTGATAATAGAGGAATGATAGTATGAGAAGATATCCAATGGTTTGTAGATTTTATTCACAGTTTGGGAGTTTTGTATCGAATTATGGTGTTGTGTTTCGAGTTAAGATGATACTGTATCATATTGTGTTATAATATAGGTTTTTATTCGTGCTCTGTATCCTCCTGACTTGTATTGCAAAAACGTGAATAAGTTTGACAATAGAGGAAAGAAAGATAGAATGAGAAGATATCCAATGGTTTGTAGAATTCATTCACAGTTTCGGAGTTCTGTATCAAATTATGGTGTTGTGTATCAAGTTGAGATGATACTGTATCATGTTGTGTCACAATATAGGTTTTTATTTGTGTTTCGTTCTCCTGTATTCCATAATCGTGAATAAGTTTGATATTGGAGGGAAGATAGTATAAGAAGATATCCCATGGTTTGTAGAATTCATTTGGAATTTGGGAGTTTTGTATCAGATTATGGTGTTGTGTATCGAGTTTAGATGATGCTGTATCATATGTGTTACAATATGGGCTTTTATTCGTGTTCTGTATCCTCCTGACTTGTATTGCGAAAACGTGATAAGTTTGATAATAGAGGAAAGATAGTATGAGAAGATATCCAATGGTTTGTAGAATTCATTCAAACTTTAGAAGTTTTGTATCAAATTATGGTCTTGTGTATCAAGTTGAGATGATACTGTATCATATTGTGTTACAATATAGGTTTTTATTTGTGTTCTGTATCCTCCTGACTTGTATTGCAAAAACGTGAATAAGTTTGATATTGGAGGAAAGATAGTATGAGAAGATATTCAATGGTTTGTAGATTTTATTCACAGTTTGGGAGTTTTGAATCAAATTATGAGTTTGTGTATCAAGTTGAGATGATACTGTATCATATTTCGTTGGAAATGTATCTTGGCTTTGTGCATCAAGTTGAGATGATACTGTATCATATTGCGTTAAAACTGTATCATGTTGTTGTGTATCATCGACATCAAATTTCTATCTTCTGTATCTTGAATCTTCCAATCTGTATCTTTTGGAAATACCGTAGATCCTCCACGTCAGTCTGAGAGAGGAAAAAAGGGATAAATCCAAGAGAGGAAGAAGGATAGACTATAGGAGACATTGTGAATAGAGTGGATCACTCCACTTGATAGAGAGAGATCAGACTCAATCCAGCCTCTCTATACAACTCTTCAAACTTGAGTTGACTCCACCACTACATTACATTCTCTCTCTCACTACTCTCTCTCTGTTCTTCCCCCTCTCAATTGTATTCCCCTTTCCTCTCTGTACCTCATTCCCATGTCTAGTCCCTTTCCCGTTCCTGTTCCTGTTTCAGTTTCCGATGGGAAGACACTATCATCATCTGCTCCAGAGTTCATTGAACCGTTTCTCCAATCAATATGACCGAATCACTCAATGCTCTTTCTTCAGTTCAGTATTGGTTGAGTGGGAAGCATTAATGCTATTCATTGAGGATGCTGACAGTTTAGAGTGGATTCAAGTAAAGTCTGTGTCATCAAGTAATGTTGGCAGGCTTACGAATCACTTAACTTGCATTAGAAATTTGGGGATCACTGAAATCGGAGATTCTGGAAATCAGGGATTTTGTTACTTTCCTTGCCCTATTACCATAGGTAAGGAAAGTATTGCTTTCCTAAAAAAATTTAGGTACACCAATTTCTAAACTTCTATACGTTTCAAGGTCCCCCGAGTCCAAAGAAGTGGTTTTTGGGTATTGGTCTGTATGTTTGTGTGTGTGGGTGTGTTGAGTGTGAGTGTGTATGTGTGTGTGTGTATGTGTGTGTGTGTATGAGTGTATGTCGTTTGTGTACACGATATCTCATCTCCTAATTAACCGAATGACTTGAAATTTGGAACACAAGGTCTTTACAATATAAGGATCCTATACGAACAATTTCGATCAAATGCAATTCAAGATGGTGGCTAAAATGACAAAAATGCTGTCAAAAACCGGATTTATCAAGATTTATCTCGAAAACGGCTCAAACGATTTTGATTAAATTCATTCCTCGAATTGTCATTGATAAGCTCTAACAACTACCACAAGTCCCATTTCTGTGAAAATTTCAGGAGCTCCGCCCCATCTATGTGAAGTTTGATTTTAGATTCCCAATTATCAGGATTCATATAAAATTTGAACAGAAAAATTCAAGTGTAAAAGATCGAGCATGAAAATCCCTACAATTAATGTTTCGTATCATTTTCACCTAAAATTTAAAATAAGCTCGAAATTCGAGAAAATGTGATTATTCAATTGCAAACTGTTGATTCCATTGAATCATTCGATATGAAGAACTCGTGTGTCTCCAGCATCATTGTTCTGTCACCAGCTGGTTCAGATTTTTGAATAGTAGACTTCAGATGCGCGTGAACTAGCGCAGGTGATCAATTTTCATAACGGCAAGGAAGTTGTGTGAGTGCGCCACACCAGAATTTTGTTGATTGAAGAGAGGGCTTTAATGGTATTTTCACTTTCAAATTCATTGGACAAAAAGCAAAAGAGCTAAAATAGTAGCTCATATTGAGCTTGGGCTACTGGTTTTTCGAGCTCAGACTACTGTTCTGCTACTTTTCCATGAATTGTCGCTCATATTAAGCTTGGGCTATTGGTTTTTCGAGCTCAGACTACTGTTCTGCTACTTTTCCATGAATTGTCACTCATATTAAGCTTGGGCTATTGGTTTTTCGAGCTCAGACTACTGTTCTGCTACTTTTCCATGAATTGACACTCATATTAAGCTCGGTCTACTGGTTTTTCGAGCTCAGACTACTGTTCTGCTACTTTTTCATGAATTGACACTCATATTAAGCTAGGTCTACTGTTTTTTCGAGCTTAGACTCCTGTTCTGCTACTTTTTCATGAATTGTCACTCATATTAAGCTAGGTCTACTGGTTTTTCGAGCTTAGACTCCTGTTCTGCTACTTTTTCATGAATTGACACTCATATTAAGCTCGGTCTACTGGTTTTTCGAGCTTAGATTCCTGTTCTGCTACTTTTTCATAAAGTTTTCAAGGAGCTAGTATTGTTTGTTACCTATTATTTATTTATTTATTTATGGACCCACAGATACAATATCATTTACAAAATACATTCTCAACTCAACGAAACAGTATTACATGAGAGCTCCACAATTCATTCAAAGCTGATGTTCCACAATTATCCATATTCACTTCCACAATATTTTACAACTCAAATGATAGAATCATATGAAATCAAAACAATAATTCGTATTTCAATTCCAGTAGCGAAGCACGGGTGCCCTGTTAGTGATTCATAAGTCTACAGCTTGGGCTAACGATATAATCAAATTAAATCAATACAATAATTCATATTCCAATTCCCGTAGCGAAGCACGGGGCCTTGCTAATGATTCATAACTCTACAACTTGGTCAAACCAAATTAATCAAATTAAATCAAAACAAATTTCATATTTCCATTCCCGTAGCCATTCGGCTTGTTGTAACGAAGAGATTTAGACCATTTGCAAGTCTCTATCTTGAAGTGATCATGAAAAAATCAATTTTATAGTTCTAGCTTGTTACCTCATGCGTATGAAAAAACGCACCAGAAACCGTGAAGGATTTTCTTTGGAGGGCTCTGGAGAACTCATTACTTGATGTACAGCGCTTAAAGGTATATCGTTGAAAAGTTGAAAAACGCTCTGAATTTCATAGATTCAAAATTTCTCTGTACCTCTTGCAAGAAGAACGTTAGCCTATAATGAAATGAAATTTGAAAAAGTTAGAAAAAACGTTTTTTTGGCTTATGACAAAAAAATATGCGTTCAGAGAAAAATTTTATAAACAAATAATATTGTAGAGGAAGATTTTCAAAATATTTTCGTCTAGAGAAACGGTCGAATATCTTGAACGGTTATTGAAATACAAGCGATATAGCAAAACCCTGAAAATTCTGGCAGTGTTTGCTTGTGATTTCGACTTATCATCATCACGATCCTTATTATGCTAAACTTAAAAAAATTGAGACATCTTCCATGGCTGTTACCCAAAAATGACCACGGAATGACATTTGCGCCCGGACTTGGTACAAATTTGAAATCTACATCTGGAGCCGTTTAGGCGTATCATGGGAACATGCTGTCAAATTCCATCTCTTGTATCAATGAGAAGTTGAGAAGTAACAGAACAAAGTACAAATTGATATCCACATCTGTGAAATGAAATGGAAATAAATTAATCAAACTACAAAACCAACCTTGTTAGAACAGACGATCACGCAAGACTGGTTCGCAAATTTCAGTAAACACATCACTTCGTAATGAATATTATTCAAAAAATACTATTGCATCTTGAAAAACCACAATAAACGAATCATTTACACCATTCACTCAACAATATTGGCGTAAAAACAACGATAATCCACTAATTTTAACACGCGACACGCAAAATTTAAGGTTAACCGACTCTGACTTGCACAAACTGGTTGATGACTGCCGAAACAAAGACGGATGGCTGACGTCACGGCGTCGGTGATATGTCGTCGACGCTGTAGTCAGTGCTTCCCAGACTTTGTCGTCGCTCCCCTCACTCCGCGACGGCCCACGTCAGCCTTGGTGTGTACCAGGATTTGTCATTGAGAATCTTTACAGACTTTCCATGATTCCTTGCAAATTTCCTGGAAGTTCTGGCTTTTAAAGGAAAATGACTGTTGAACACATCCATAAAAGACTCAAAGAAAACACCAAATGCGTTCTCTGGCTGATAACAGTTCAGAACATTGCTCCAGTCAACACCATCAACAGCAGCCTTGAAGAGAGGCAGTCGGTCCGCCCTGATAGTACGATATGTGATTGGTCCAGTATCAGGCTGCCCAGCTCCAGAATCACTCACCAGCCCCAGGTGCAGGTCCATCACAACTGCATCATGGTCAGCAATAACTGGATCAACAACAGTCACTTCATATTCCCAGGTGTTCAAGGATGTTGCAATTGTGTCCAAGCAGGAGCTACCACGAGTCGGTTCACGGTTTGTGATAAATAGACCATGACTCTGGAGAAGATACTTGAATATGGAGTACTTTTCATCCTCAACTTGCAGATGTATGTTCATGTCTCCTCCCAGTATCATCCGCCTGCCCAGCCTAGACAAGAACACCAAGCATCCATCCAACAAATCGAAGAATTTATCCAGGTTTCCACTTGGAGCACGGTAGACAGAGACCACTATAATGGACAAAGCACTGAGTTCCACACAAGCCAATTCAATTTCAAATTCAACACAGTATTGTGTTACATCAATAGGTTTGTAATCCAAATTTTTGTTAACATAAATAGCAGCACCACCATTTTTGTGATTTGTCCTAGCATAAACAGCTGCCAGACTCAAATGAGAAATGGAGTTGTAGTGATTGGTTTCAGACTGCACCAAATGATGCTCACTCAAACACAAAATATCAGGACATACATTGTCAACAAATAGAGACACTAATTAAATTTGGTTCTGAGACATTGAACATTCACATAGACAAACTTGAGAATTTTATTTACAATTTGTACAGTTTTCAAGTCAGATCCGTTTGTACTAGCTAGCTGACTGTCTTCTTGGAGTCTCTCCTGAATAAAAAACGCTTCAAGACTAGGTTTTTTGGCCAAACAGAGCTAGTCATGATTTCCGCCCTCTTATCAAAATTATTCCAAATTTGAAACTTGCATTTACACCTTTGCTTGGTAATTTTTCAACTACTGGGTCTGATCCCGGAAAGGATTTCACAATAAACTCTCTTACTGTGTCAACACTAACATCACTTTTCACTCTACCTACATAAAACCATGCTCTCTTATTACCTGCTGACAGGAGACTAGATTCATGCTCAGATGTACCTATAATCATACCTTTTTTAGCAAGCCTACTTGCAGTTTTTGATTTACAGCAATTGAATTTTTAGTAATCGAATTCTTACTTACGTCACATTTCAATTGGCACTCGTGGACGGTTGTCCTGTACTTACAGGAATAGTCATTTTAGCTTTCCTTGATCTCTTTACAACATCAGACCATGCGTTGTTGTTTGTCACATTAAAATCAATATTTACAGTCACCGTAGGTGTGAAATCACGCCTAACCTCAACAGCCGAATTGTCAAAGTCAACTTGTTCAGTAAGTCGATTGTTTGAAGTGTCAACAGTATCAACATCGATAGTAGAAGTCGATTTTACCCACTTGTTCGATCCGTTTGTGTCGTTAACTTTTACCCACTGTGCCTGCACTTTTTTAAAGATGATAAAAAAGACAATTTTGAATAAAATTTAGAATTTAGAAATAGGCCGACACATCTAGAAAATACCTGAGTCTATACCTAATTCATGCAGGTGAACGGGCTAGAGTCAAGAAAACTTCAATTAATCTTGCCATGCCTGATTTAATAGGTTTATACTATAGAATAACATTACAATTTGAAATAATAGAAAAATACAAACAGCTTCAATAAACATTGGCAGCTAAAATCGAACAACAGAAACAACAATATCATGTTACTTTGTTGACATTCTTCATCTGATTCGGGGGCGCATTACTATCCCCGTTTAGATAGCAATACGTCACAAAACCAAACAAGATCAGTCATAAAATAACCAATCAATTTCAACATGAAATTACTCAAGAAAGAAAAAAACCCGTTGAACCCAAATTTCGTCGATAGTAACCCATATAACCCATTTCATAATAATTTTGAATCCCCACCTTTTATTGACATTCTCGAATGAACCTTTGTTTCACTACACTGCACTTTCGTTGGTTTGTACGTTGCTTTATCGTCGGGGTTACAGTACCTTGTTTTTGCGGTGAGCTTTTACCGGTTGAATTTGGCTTGACGGCGACGTCCTCTTACGTCCCTAGACCTGTCGTCTGAACGGGTGTCTTGAAGCGGTTTTACATAAAGTTGCGGAACCAAAGGGGTGGTAGTACAAGAAGTTGGTTTGGGGACACACATGAACCGCTGTAAATAAATGTATTACAGCATTAATTTCTAACTCTTCCTACAATTCATCAAAAGCTAAAACAGGAGTTTATTCTGTTATTTAATTTAGATTTTATCTTGACGTTCTGATTTCCTTCTCAAAATTTAACAGATTTAAAACAAATTTACTTGCCAGAGTGTCATTAATCTACAATGCAACTTTATGAAAACACTCGTAATAAATTAATATAATGCTTTTAGAAAAATGAATACTTCATTAATTATGATGTTAACTTTTATGATATTTTTCGTTTGGTTTGCAAAATCAAATATAATTTTTCATATAGTAGCTCGGCTAGTATTGTTGGAAACTTGTGCGCTAGCCAACATTTATTTTATTTATTATTTATGAACTTTAGGACGCAATCCAAGTGTAATAACGGGCATTTGCCCAAAACTGCTCAGAACCTTAATTAAAAATGAACATTCCAGGTTTATGATTTGATTTACCTACAAATACAAGTCCAAAAACTAGTATCAACTGAAATTATGAATTTATCACCTAATAAAACAAGACACTTTATAACACAATAAAAGAAAAAAATATTGAAATTTGAACATTCATTAATATTAATTTCCTGGAGAAGAAAAACTTTCTTCTTCATCTATTAAGATTTCTATCATAAAAAATTTACTAAATCATTCAAAAGCCTTAATGACATAAGAAAACAGTCTGAAAAATATAAATTAAAAAATGTCATAAACTCAATATGAACAATTCTTAAAAGTTTCATTCCAATTTAAAGGCTATCTTCCTGACTTGCAGCAATACTCTACGATAATATATCTCCAGAAACAATAACTCAAATGTAACGTAACTGAAAACTTTCCATACTTCTGTAGAAAAAAATTTATAAGTATCTTCCATCACTAATAAAATCAAAAGGATTATTCTCAATCAATATTATTAACTTGAAAAATAACAGGCTTAATTAATTCAATACTCTTATGGAAGTTTCAAAATTGATTGAAAATTCCCTAAATTATATTTTAACCTTATTTTACGTACCTTAGCGGTTATTTGAAGAAACAATTATTCGTACATGATGAAGAAACACAATTAAACCTTTCAGGACATGGCACTACCAGTAAATTTAAACATTAATAAAAAATAAACTTGCTCCCACATTAACTACTGAAATAAACTTATAAACCTGCCCAAAAAGGGGGAAACATAGTGACTACATCTTTACTCTCGTAGTGCTCCTAGCAAAGTGTCCTCCGGAACGTAATCTGGTCTGTCGGCTGGGGAATCGCCCCACTACTGTATTTAGAAACAGGACTCCTATTGGGCGAACGGAATCAATTTGACCAATCGTCGCGTGGCTTCTACAGCCTTTGGACCAAATAGTAACTGCAAAATCGGTAGTTTGTTATAATTTCAATGCTTGCTGTTTTCCAACTTATCGCATTTTATGTCGCGACAAGAAGGCTAAGTTTTAGAGATAATTCCATAATCTACATTCCTCGACGACTCGGAGCCACAATTTTTAAATATCTATCATGGGAAACTCGAAGTCATGGCCGTTCATAATAGAGAGAGAAAATAATTTATTTCGCTAACTCACTTACAATAATGGCTCTAGTCTATTGCGTATTAAATTTACTATTATAACTTGGGAAAAGGCCTGAATTAAAGAGAGTGCCCGGCACACTCCCCTTCATTCCGGTGTGAAACACGCAAAAAGAAATCTAATCAGGATATGTTACCATAGAGGCATTCTGTATGATTTGGAGAGTCGAATTTCTGGATTGATAGTAGGATCCAATTTGAAGCGGGCCCTCTTCAAAAGAAATCTCTTTAATCATTCCGAAATTCAGCAAAATGTATAACTAATAGAGATTTGTGGCAAGAGTCTTTAAAACTGTGGCAAGAGTCAGGACAAAACAATATGGAAGTGTCCACCTTTTAAGTAGGTACTAAAGACGGACCGAGTATAATAATCTTGAATACTTCAATCACTTTATTGAGTCCCTGGTTATTTTCTTGGCAAACTCTAACAAGGGAAAACATTTAAAAGACATCATAGTTTTAATTGGTTCTATGTTACTCTGCTGTTGTAAAATATGAAGTACGTTTGATCATAATAGTAAAGGATGAAACTTTTTCACTCAGCTGAATGTATTGAAATCTAACTATCATTACTATAGAGTTGAGAGTGCAATATATTTTTAACAATATAAAGCAATTCAGTAGGCAATACTATTCTACATAGACTACGATTCAAAGATAATAATGGTTGAAACTGCAACGCTAGCGAGTCATCGGAGAGCAATGACACACGCTTGATGTACATTCCGTAGCTATGAAACTTTTCTATCCATTATTGTATTCCAGCCGGAAATCTCTACCACTGAATTATATTAGTGAACTAAAATGGATTCAGTTGAACTGAATAAACCTAAGATAAGATTATAATTGTATAATCACGGAAGGTAAACTAATAAAAATAGGGATATCAACAAAATAATATGAAATATAAAGCGAATAGAATATAAAATATGAGGCCTTAGACATTATTCTTATTATTTTATGATTGGAATATATATTATCTATATGTACTAACTCCTAACTATGTGAATGTATAATTCTTAACTATGAATGGATGAGTATTAAGCTATTGAAAATGGGTATAGTATAGAATATTATGATAAATCGTCTTATGCTAAATAACTTATTATTATTATTATTATTAGAGACATCATTTACATACATAGTATTATGACTGTTGATGACTTCAAAAATTGATCATCACCCGATTTACCAAACAATCAATTATCTACTACCGTGGGAAAACTGTACAATCATTTACCACGAGTATGCAGCCGATCAATGAAATAAAATTAAACCTAATTCACCTACCTAAATATATTAATATTACGAAGTAATAACATAATTTAATGACTAATCTAGTTGCGCAAGTTATTTACATTCCGGAATTTCTTCTATATACATTATATTGTCACGTAACAAAATCTTTGACTAACCCTTCCTGAACCCATAATGAATCCTTTCTAACAAATACGGTAAATATCTTTATCATAACTCCTTTTTCTCTTTTCTCCTTCTCATTCATTAGGAATCATCTCGTTGAGTGTATAGAGACAAGGCTATAGAGTGGCGCCATACTCACAAAAACTTATCCAATTATAACTCACGACAAAAATCTTGTCTTCAATAGACTGATCTGTTTCCTATTTTTCCTGATCTGTTTCGGATCTTTTTTCAACATGACTCAAGCGTGATTTTGCATTATAATATTCCAGTAGGAAACCTTCACGACAGAACGCTAGTCAAAACAAACTATGATCAAGTGCCAGGCTTAATCGACAATAATAATTCTGTATTTCGCTTCTCACTAGAGTACGTGACATTTTCTCTAAACACTGGAAGCATACTTTTCATCGCATGATTTAATAATATGAAAGTTCAGCTCTAACTTAGCATTGATGAACTGCTACTGCTTGCCTTCTGATTACCAACATTATGAAATTTACCAATACATTAACACATTAATAGACTACTATTACACTATTACTGATTCTCAAGTTCACTGACATTTCCAACCTTACTGGAGCCTCACATAATTATTTCTCAACAATAAACTTCATATCCAACTAGTTTCAATTACTCTACTAGATCTCAAAATATCTCAACTTATTCACATGGAAAACTTGATTGCAATTTTACTATTCATCATTAAAAATTTATCATTTCATTAAAGATTTTCCTATTTTTTTTTATTTATTAATTCTTTTTGACTACTTATCTCTAAAGGGTCCTACTACTGTTAATTACCTCAATTTAATTTTCCCAACAAAAATTCTATTTCCTTTTTGACACGAATTTTCCTACCTATTTCTACCTTATATCCCCATTTAAATTTTTAATCAACCTTTCAACTCTCAACTACAGAATAATTTAAACTCATGCTTAACTCAAGAGATTTTTCCCTTTTCATTTCAAATTCAACTAGAAGAATTTCACTGTTAATTTTATTTTAATTTAACCCGTTCATTAGTGTTCCAATATTTATTTCTACTTTCACTGATAACCATTTTAACATTACCTAGGTACTCGAAAAAGTTCTCTGTTATTTTATTTGTATACCTTAACTAATCACTTTAAATATTCATTGTCTAAAACCTTCAATTTTCGTTACCATACCAAATTTCTAAGCAACTTTAAACTCAATAATACCCCTTTTTTTTACTAATTATTACTTGTGTTTTTGCGGCTGACTTTCCTACCAAACATTAACGAACCTTTTGACTGGGCTTCCCTAAACTGCATTACGCTGATTGCTTTCCTTACAATCACTACGAAGACTCACTAAATATTCTAGATTTCGGTTTACGTTATTCTACTGACGAGCCCCATAACTCTCGAATGAACCAGACCGTTTACTAGATACAAAAAATCTTAGCTCACACCATCTTCGGTGCCTTACGCTAAAATTAAACAATTCCACCGTACAAATTTGCAAGGTTAGTCACAGCTAAATTCCTTGATTTGTTACATGGACAACTTTCGGACAGTGCTCCGTTCTCTCTGGACACGGACCTACACTCGCGCCGATTACCTAAATTCAACAACACACACACAGGCAGGACATTCCCGTATTCTCCTCTAAATCTTGAGTCTCAACTAAACAAACAAAAAAATTCCCCACAGTCTACAGGAAACGTCACCAACACAACGGATCTTTACTCTATCACTACGCATGCCTACCGCAAAAATCACACAAAAAAAAAATTTCCAATAATAAAACTGATTCACCTTTTCGAGAATAAACATTACTGATAAAGGGACTTAACAACCTCAACTCAATCAACTTATTTTTATACAAATTCCCAATGATTTGATCATCGGTTCAACTTTAATCTACAATATCTAATTATTTAGTTTAAACATCTCAAGGCTAAAACTACTCATCAACTTTTCAAAACTACATATCAACAATAACTAATAAAACAGTTTCCTATTTATTCTCTGATTACCTTCGATCTACCTAAACTTATCAAAAAAAATTTCCTATTTTCCTCAAACATTCTCCCATAATAATTTCCGCATTTTCCTAATTTCATTGAGTTGACTTTTAAAATCTCAATATTCACTTTCACTACTACTATAATGATATTCAACCACCAGACGTGAGACCAGAATACGTACGTTGACATTACAATAATTTCTATCATCATTCACGGAATTACAGGATGCAAAAAATTTATTCAGCACTTAGAATCAGTTGTTTTTGCTATGCTAGTTTCTTCTACTAATTTTTATTCTACCGTTAAACCTATTTGTCAATAATCAATTTCAATTTGAAGTTTCAGAATACTTTCAACTTAAG
The DNA here is from genome assembly GCF_014356525.2 of Nilaparvata lugens. Taxonomy (NCBI): domain Eukaryota; kingdom Metazoa; phylum Arthropoda; class Insecta; order Hemiptera; family Delphacidae; genus Nilaparvata; species Nilaparvata lugens. The sequence goes on along the minus strand of NC_052509.1, from coordinate 11,366,390 downwards.
CTTTCAATGATACCTGACTTTATCTTCAAGCACTTCAAAAGATTATCATTTTAATGGTTTAACATAACTGAATAACTTTCCTGTTTCATCTACAATTATTTGAACTTCAGAAAAATTGGAGTAGCAACTATAAATTATTCATTCAACTCCAAACCTAAAATATTGACAGTTTACACGTTCACAGTATGAATTATTAAGTATAGACTCAGAAAAATTGATCTAGTATTATTAGAGTAAGTTATGAAAAATTTAATTTTTTAGAAAATTTGAATTCCAGAGATTTATATATCTCTAGACAGCAGAGTGGCGCAGTTGTGTGCCAAAGAAGATAAAAAAAGACAATTTTGAATAAAATTTAGAATTTATAAATAGGCCGACACATCTAGAAAATACCTGAGTCTATACCTAATTCATGCAGGTGAACGGGCTAGAGTCAAGAAAACTTCAATTAATCTTGCCATGCCTGATTTAATAGGTTTATACTATAGAATAACATTACAATTTGAAATAATAGAAAAATACAAACAGCTTCAATAAACATTGGCAGCTAAAATCGAACAACAGAAACAACAATATCATGTTACTTTGTTGACATTCTTCATCTGATTCGGGGGCGCATTACTATCCCCGTTTAGATAGCAATACGTCACAAAACCAAACAAGATCAGTCATAAAATAACCAATCAATTTCAACATGAAATTACTCAAGAAAGAAAAAAACCCGTTGAACCCAAATTTCGTCGATAGTAACCCATATAACCCATTTCATAATAATTTTGAATCCCCACCTTTTATTGACATTCTCGAATGAACCTTTGTTTCACTACACTGCACTTTCGTTGGTTTGTACGTTGCTTTATCGTCGGGGTTACAGTACCTTGTTTTTGGCGGTGAGCTTTTACCGGTTGAATTTGGCTTGACGGCGACGTCCTCTTACGTCCCTAGACCTGTCGTCTGAACGGGTGTCTTGAAGCGGTTTTACATAAAGTTGCGGAACCAAAGGGGTGGTAGTACAAGAAGTTGGTTTGGGGACACACATGAACCGCTGTAAATAAATGTATTACAGCATTAATTTCTAACTCTTCCTACAATTCATCAAAAGCTAAAACAGGAGTTTATTCTGTTATTTAATTTAGATTTTATCTTGACGTTCTGATTTCCTTCTCAAAATTAACAGATTTAAAACAATTTACTTGCCAGAGTGTCATTAATCTACAATGCAACTTTATGAAAACACTCGTAATAAATTAATATAATGCTTTTAGAAAAATGAATACTTCATTAATTATGATGTTAACTTTTATGATATTTTTCGTTTGGTTTGCAAAATCAAATATAATTTTTCATATAGTAGCTCGGCTAGTATTGTTGGAAACTTGTGCGCTAGCCAACATTTATTTTATTTATTATTTATGAACTTTAGGACGCAATCCAAGTGTAAATAACGGGCATTTGCCCAAAACTGCTCAGAACCTTAATTAAAAATGAACATTCCAGAGTTTATGATTTGATTTACCTACAAATACAAGTCCAAAAACTAGTATCAACTGAAATTATGAATTTATCACCTAATAAAACAAGACACTTTATAACACAATAAAAGAAAAAAAATATTGAAATTGAACATTCATTAATATTAATTTCCTGGAGAAGAAAAACTTTCTTCTTCATCTATTAAGATTTCTATCATAAAAATTTACTAAATCATTCAAAAGCCTTAATGACATAAGAAAACAGTCTGAAAAATATAAATTAAAAAATGTCATAAACTCAATATGAACAATTCTTAAAAGTTTCATTCCAATTTAAAGGCTATCTTCCTGACTTGCAGCAATACTCTACGATAATATATCTCCAGAAACAATAACTCAAATGTAACGTAACTGAAAACTTTCCATACTTCTGTAGAAAAAAATTTATAAGTATCTTCCATCACTAATAAAATCAAAAGGATTATCTCAATCAATATTATTAACTTGAAAAATAACAGGCTTAATTAATTCAATACTCTTATGGAAGTTTCAAAATTGATTGAAAATTCCCTAAATTATATTTTAACCTTATTTTACGTACCTTAGCGGTTATTTGAAGAAACAATTATTCGTACATGATGAAGAAACACAATTAAACCTTTCAGGACATGGCACTACTAGTAAATTTAAACATTAATAAAAAATAAACTTGCTCCTACATTAACTACTGAAATAAACTTATAACCTGCCCAAAAAGGGGGAAACATAGTGACTACATCTTTACTCTCGTAGTGCTCCTAGCAAAGTGTCCTCCGAACGTAATCTGGTCTGTCGGCTGGGGAATCGCCCCACTACTGTATTTAGAAACAGGACTCCTATTGGGCGAACGGAATCAATTTGACCAATCGTCGCGTGGCTTCTACAGCCTTTGGACCAATAGTAACTGCAAAATCGGTAGTTTGTTATAATTTCAATGCTTGCTGTTTTCCAACTTATCGCATTTTATGTCGCGACAAGAAGGCTAAGTTTTAGAGATAATTCCATAATCTACATTCCTCGACGACTCGGAGCCACAATTTTTAAATATCTATCATGGGAAACTCGAAGTCATGGCCGTTCATAATAGAGAGAGAAAATAATTTATTTCGCTAACTCACTTACAATAATGGCTCTAGTCTATTGCGTATTAAATTTACTATTATAACTTGGGAAAAGGCCTGAATTAAAGAGAGTGCCCGGCACACCACTTGGTCAAACTATTAGAGTTTTTGTCATTGATTTTAGAATGAGTTTGAACATTATCAATGCTATCATTCACGTTACAAGAATTTACATTGCTAGATCTATTTAGATTTACTAAAGTCAGGTCTTCAGCCTGATTGACACTTGGTCGCTGATTCTCAAGTTGATTCACAGTATCGCAGACAGATTGATCATTGTCAGAAAGATCGACAGTATCTGTCGACTTTTTCCAGCCAGTCGATCGGCCTGGTCTCGATGTTTGTCGACCCGAGCTTACCGGCACCGGCAGGCGCTGCTTAGAATTCGAAAAGCCAACAACACGGTCACAATCAACATGCAAGTTCTTGTTATCTATTGAGCTAGAATGATACGGATCACATTTAATGTTATTCAAAACTGACAGAATATTATCCAACTTTACATGAAGTTTGAGATTATCCAGTTCCACTACACTCAACTTTTCAGAGACTTGCAGGCTCAGCAAGTTTTTGACGATGCCAAGCAGTGGTTTGAGAGAAACAGACTCTGCTTGAATGAGGGGAAGACTCAGCAACTGGTTTGTGGACTTCGCAGCCTTGCTGACTCTGCCCATAAATCAGTGGTGAAACTCCTGGGATTTGTCATTGACTCAAAATTGACATGGGCTGGCCATATTGATGGAGTTTGCACCAGGCTGGCACGAGTAATCTACTTGCTGCGTAGACTCAGAGCCCTTCTCAGCAGGAAAGATATGGTGATGGTATACTTTGCCCTTTTCCATTCCCATCGGCTGTATGGACTTCTGCTGTGGGGGCATGCAGCGGGCTGCAGGAGTGTGCTGATGCTCCAGAAGAAAGCACTTCGAGTGATCACCTCAGCAGGGCATCGTGAGCACTGTAGGCCTATCTTCATTGACCTGGGCATCCTTACGGTTTTCAACCAGTACATACTGTTGAGTCTGTTGCATGTTAAGGACACCGAGGGCAGTCATGTGCTGAGGGCTGATCGTCATGTGCACGCTACAAGGAGGAGACTTGACATTGACATACCTCGCTGCAGAACCAACAAGAGAAAAGACTCCTTCCCAATATTTGCACTGCGCCTATACAATGACCTGCCTGCTGGTGTGAAGAACCTGCAGGGTATTGCTTTTAAAAACCGAGTTGAGATCTGGCTGAAGAGGAACCCATTCTACTCAGTCAATGAGTATTTTAATGCTCACAAGGACAATATAGTTTGACCTGTCATCTTACCATTCGACGCCATCTATCCAGTTCCCTGGTCATGGATGTAGAAGGAGGAATTAAGGAATTAAGAATTAAGGTCAGCTCACGTCATTCTATCGTTATGCCAGCGTCACACTCTCTTCAAGTCGCTTGCCCTCGCTGTATACATGTATGGTGAGGTCCATGGAGTCGGCAATGAAGAAAGATATGGAAACATAGTTGCCGATTGTCTGTGTTAACACTGCCTCCTATAGAGGATAACTGATAACGGTATATCTGATTTAATATTATTAACTGTTCATTCTTGTATGGAATGATCAATTATATTTTTTATTCGTAAAAAACATATTTTTAGATGATTAAAAATAAATGATTTCTATGATTGGGATTAATATTTCGTTAATTAATAATATTTCTAATCTAGCCGGCAGGCTCGCTTCGCTTGCCTTATCCGTCTATTCAGGAGGCTCAGTCCCCTGAACCCCAGCAAAAACATTCAGGGATGAGAACTGCAGACTCGCGTCGCTCGCCGTTTCGCAATTTCTCATAGAAGCTTGCTTCCAACCGTCAAATACAGATTTTCAGGCTCGATTTGATTACCAATTTGATTCTATGATATGAGATTCTGTGTTATTCCTCCATACTTGAAAGTGGTATTTATTCATTTTATTCACAATCACAAATCATAATAAAAATATGATTGGGGGAAGACAACAGGCATAGCCCAAAACTGTCTTCTCCCAGATTTTTACAAATAAAAGTTTCAAAAAAAGAATGAGGTTAGATTTCACTTATCACTTCAAAAAGTCCAATTTACACTTCAAAACTAATAGCAACATGAACGTATTATTCTTTCAATCCATTCAGTTACCAGTTGACCACACAGGAAATCGCTGGAAAACGCCGATTTTGGACGGATTGCTGGAGATATTTTAAGGCTCTTTCAATTTGAGATTTGAAACCTATGGTGAGGTCCACGTTATAATGGCAGTGGAGAGAGATAGCAAAAGGTAACTTTTCATCACCGTTCCAATCAAATTAATTTTCTCGATAAACCCCAAAGGGAAATTTCCCTCTTCTGAGACAAGGTACAGAACAGTTTGTCCCTTTTTCTGCCAGGGTGGCCAACCTGTTCATTTGTCAGTATTATAGCGTTGTTTGCTTGAGCCGCTGTTTAATTGATATAGGACTTGAAGGATATATACATAGTGTGACATTTATAGCGGTATACATATATTTATATATATATATATATATATATTATATATATATATATATATATATATATATATATATATATATATATATATATTGTAAATATATACATAGTGATATGGTGGATATATATAATTTGTGACATTTATAGTGGTATATATATGCTAGATGTATATACATAGTAATATATTCACTTGGCAGGGAGGAATTAGCGAGGGATATTGTACAAACAAACTGTCAGACGTCGTTTAGAAAAGCTTGACGTTTTTAGGTTTTCCCTACCGAACTGTCCAGTTGGTGGTAGTTATTTGGCTGGTGTAAGGGGGACTTTTTTGTCAAGAGTGCCTTGTGTGGAGGTGGCCGCTTTTTCTAACAGAATTTAACTGGTGGATTTGTGAAGCAAAGCTGTATCGTAGTTTATATGTATCTAGTGAGTTGAATTTTTAGGGAATTTGATTTGAAAAAATGTTTACAAATAAAATAGGACTATGTATTTATATGAGCTATTGCAAAGCATACTGCAGGGCAAAATAGAAGGCAGGAGAGCCCCAGGTCAAAGAAGAATATCCTGGCTGGCCTACCTGAGAGCCTAGTTTGGAAAAACCTCAATATCCAATTGTTCCGGAGCGCAACTATGAAAGTCATCATAGCCAATATGATTGCCAACGTTGGAAACGGACAGGCACTCTGAGAAGAAGAATGTACTTATCAGAGTGATTCGCACGGAAAAAGTCCGATGGAAACTAGACTACCTCCTCGCCCCCCCCACCAAAGAACCCATAGACTTTGCCAATTCGTCAGGTGTATTAAAAAAATAGCAATTATTGATTTTCATTTATCATCAGCTGTTGACAACATCGATCAGATCTTCGTTGCACCCATTTCTTCCAATTTCCAACGTACTATTTTTGTGTGGTTGACTATAGTTCAAATAATAATAATAATTATGACAATGATGTTGGGTCGGTTTCCGAGCTCGGAATTCAGCTAAGTTCTAGACTTTAAACAGCTGGAGTCAGAAAATTGGCTTTCCGAAACGGGGCGTAGTCATAGTCATAGTCAAAGACCTTAAAGAGATATAGACCCTCAATGCCTATGCCTTCCGAATGATAGCTCTTACTTGAAATTGAAGGCCGTTATTGGGGTATTTTAGCACGAGATTTTATATTTATATATTTGTAATACTATAGATCACAAAGGCATTGGTATGTAATAATCTTATGGTGTAGTGGATAGAGTGCTTGCGTAGCAGCATAGAGATCCCGGGTTCAAACCCTCTCACAACCAAAAGTTTTTTAACCAGATCACTCCCGTGTTATCGGATGGGCACGTTAAACTGTCGGTCCCGACTGAAGTATGACAGTCGTAAGGCCCATTGACGGCTTAAATTATATATTCAGGCGGTGGGACCTTCCCGAAAGGGACTCCCCACCAACAAAAGCCATACCAATTTACTTTCAATCTCACAGGTTGCCCCCTCAATGGCCGATTTCAATTCCAAGTACGACACTAGCGCTGCATGTGAGTCTATGCATCTTTAAGTCTTTGGTCATAGTCATGATCACGTTTAAATTCAATTACGAAAAATTAGAAAATTTAACACAAAAAAAAGAAAATAGTGTAAGGTTTCAGCTATTTTGAATTTTTTAGGAATATTATAAGGAAAAGCGTTCCCAATTATAGAAATGAGAAAATAAAGATTAGCCTATAATAGAAGCTGGGACTACGCCCCGTTCCGGAAAGCCAATTTTCTGACTTCAGCTGCTTAAAGTCAGGAACTTAGCTGAATCCCGAGCTCGGAAACCGGTCCTTGAGTATGTTCTGTCCATCACGCTATATTCTTCATTGTTCAAAATTAAAGCTCAGAGAGCCACTTCCAAATTATTCCAATGAAAGCTCCAGGATGGTGGATTGAGAACTCGATACTCAACTCTTTGCAATATTGGAAATTTGTGAATCTATATAATATATAAAAGCGAAATGGCACTCACCCACTGACTGACTGACTGACTCACTCACTCGCAGAACTGAAAATCTACCGGACCAAAAAACGTTCAAATTTGGTAGGTATGTTCAGTTGGCCCTTTAGAGGCGCACTAAGAAATCTTTTGGCAATATTTTCACTCTAAGGGTGGTATTCAAGGGTTTAAAGTTCGTCTTTTAGCATGTATGTTCTTCTTATTCTCTTAATTTATGATTGAAAAATGTCCATACCATATGTTAATATAGAACTATAATCTAGAGAGAGTACCTCTTCGAAACAGTTGTTAACTGGAAACTAAATAATTTTGTCAGGTTGGCATTAAGTTGAGTTGACTTTGTTTGGTTGGCACCAAGTTGAACATTGAAATGGATTTATCGCGGAAAAATTGATTGGGCACTGCTACTTTAATCAGAGCTATTCCTGGGAATATTATATTACTAGCCGTCAGGCTCGCTTCGCTCGCCATATCCGTTTAGTCTGGACCCCCGACTGGATCGTCCTAACATATGATAAAAATGCTCAAATGAAAAATGCAGCTGCTGATCTCATTCTTGGACGATCCAATCGGGGGTCCAGGGGGCGGAGCCCCCTCGCTAGACGGATATGGCGAGCGAAGCGAGCCTGACGGCTAGTTTTATCATAATTTATATCATAATTATAAGGTATATAATTTTGTCAATATGATATTAAGAGCAAGAAATAGATTGTTGGAAATTAATGCTCACTTCCAAAATATTCTTCAAGAGAACATCTTGTAAATTTTTTATTGGGGTATATATTCTGGCTATGTGTTATACAATGTTTTTCAAATCGACATAACAGAACATTTATAGAGAACAAGAAATTGACTGTTGAAAGTTGAAGCTCAGATAGCAACCTCCAAAATATTTATCGTGAGAACTTCTAGGTGGAATATCGAAGACTCGTATTCAATATTGTTGAGAAACGGCAAGAAAATAAATTTCTGATGGAAGCGTTTTGTGCGACCGAATATCGGCGACCAAAATTTTCCAATCACCAAAATAATAATTGCGTTCGCGTCGCCTTCACCCCCACCCACCACCATTACCAACACCTGAACGAGACCAGCGCTAATAGCAAAGAAACCTGACTTTTCCAACCTAATGAGGTGATATTGGAAATACTCGCTCGTCGGGTGTCGAACTCTTATCACCAACAAAATTGGAGAAAGTGGGCTGAGAAAGAAGAAATAAGTAGGAAGAGAGAGGAAGAGACGGTGAAATTTGTGCCAGCGAAAAAGAAAAAGAATAGAGAGGACAGGAGATGAAGAATTTTAGGAAGGGAGGGTTTGTACAGAAGATTGTGAAAGAGAGAGGAACACAGGAGAGAAGATTAGAACACAAGAGAGAGTCGAGTTTCATTCATCAATAATCTGGAGAAAGTGGGAGAAGGTTGAGAGGAAGGGAGAGAGAGAAATGATAATATTGTGTCAATGAAAGAGAGAAATAATAAGGATGTGAGGAGAAGAAAAAATGGGGAGTTTTAGCAGAAGATTTTTGTGATGGCGAAAGAAAGAAAGAAAACAAAAGAGGAGATTAGAATGATAAGAGACGCAAGAGGGAGAGAAATTTCAATAGCAGAAGATATTAATTGAAATTGGTGGGAATATCTAAGAAGCTTAGGAAAAGAAAAAATCATGAACAAGATTATAAAAAATAAGAATTATAGAATTTTTTGAATCATAATTTAAAAAAGACAATCAAAAGTTATTGCAGAAGGAAGAGTTGACAACTCTTCAAATTTCAGTCGAAATTGAGGAAATACCTGAGCAGATGAGAAACAGGGAAAATTCATTAACAAGATAATAAAAGATAGAAAATCATAAAATATTATCAATTTTAAATTGGAAAAGACGCTGAAAGAATACAGTAGAAGGAATAGTTGATAACAAACATTGAGAAGGAAAATAAGAAATATTAGTTGAATAGAAAAGCTTTTCTATTTGATGACGTAGCTGAGTTTGGACAGTAGTGTCCACTCTATCAATAGACTACGAACATACACAATAAATACTTGGATACTTGAATAAATGAAGAATACTAAATACTTGGATAATTGAAGAAATAGGTGGAAAGACCAAATTCGAAAAAAAAACTTAGAAGGATACTGAGCCAAGGAGAAAATGGACGGGAAATGGAGGTAGATGAGAGAGAAAATCAAAGTGAGAAGAAAACGAGGTAGAAGAAGCGATATAATCACGTGACAAGCAATAACAGTAAGCGCGAAAGCAACAAGGTGTTAGATCTTAGGTTCTGGTGAATGGGTAGGAAGGTGAGGAGTGAGAAGTATGGAGGGTGAAGAGGAGGAGATGATGAGGGGAAGAGAGAGAGAATGATGAGGAGTGAAGGAGAGGGAAGAACCAATCAACCAGCTGGTAACAAGCTGCTTGAGACTTCTCATACCAGTCTTTCAATTCCTACTTATTTCCTCCTCACAATATTTCCACCTTCTTTCTCGTTTCCTTCTTCTTCTTCTTCTTCTTCTTCTTCTCCTTCTTCTTCTTTTTCGAAGCCTATCGAAGGACACAATCTCCCGAGAGAGGTTGACATCCTTCTGCTTCTCCACTGATTCTTCTTCTTCTTCTTCTTCTTCTTCTTCTTCTTCTTCTTCTTCTTCTTCTTCTTCTTCTTCTTCTTCTTCTTCTTCTGCTGACTGCTGCTTCTTCTTCTCCTCCGGCTTCTCTTCTCGTCGGGAAAGTCGTTCATTTATTTTCTCACTATTGGAAAACCTATTTCTTTGCGATATATATTGTCGCCTCCACTTCTGTTCCTGTTGCTACTATCTTAACTTATATTCCTGCCTCTTTATTACTGTCTACTTGCTCCGTGTCTCCAGTTGTTTCCTCTCTCTTTCTCTTTCTCTGGTCTTGGTTGTTTTCTCTCTTTCTCTTTTTGATTTCAGTTGTTTTCCTATCTGGTCATTTCCTCTGATAGTTCATCACTATTTATATCATATCAGTTACGTTAAAATTCCTGTCGAATGGTTTTTTTAGCATTGATTCCATCCTAATATTTCAGAATGATTATTTCTATGGATTCTCAACATCAGCTACGGAATTGAAAAAATTGTTTGGCGGCCAAGACAATCAGTGACTTTTAATAATCATTGATAATACCAATTTATGTCGAATGAGTTTCTAACACTCATTCTAGTTTATAATTCTCGACTGATTTCTTTTGTCTAATATTCTCGAATAATTCTCTTCTATCAGTTTCCAACACTAAATATGGAATAAATATTGAAAGAATTCAAGATTCAAGATTCGTTTTATTGACCATCAGGCTACAATTATAGCATTAGGCAAGTCATAATACATACTTTTAAAAAATAGGCTACACACAATTGAACAGAAAATCGATACAAATTGAACAGATGAGGCATATCTACATTACATTCAATTCAGGTATTCAGGTATTCCTCGAGTGAGTAAAAGGCATTATTTTTAGATTAAAGCATATATAAAATGCATTATATTAAAGCATATCTACATTACATTCAATTCAGGTATTCAGGTATTCCTCGAATCATTTGAAGGCGAAGACAATCAGTTACTTATGATCAGTATCAGTGATACTACAAATTTATGTCGAATGATTTTTTAACACTGATTTCAGTCTACGATTCTTGACTCATTTTTCCTATAAATTTTCAACATGGAGGCTAGAATTGAAAGAATTGATGAAAACCGAAACTACATATAAGAAATAGTGCAGGCTCATCCTAGTTTTTCTTTAAATGTCATAATTATATTATGGTTGTAGTGATTTGTACAATAATAATCAAATAGATGTATGATAATTGATAATACAAAGAGCTCTAATCACTGATTTTACGATAATAAAGGACCAAGTGAATGTCATATTTGAATAATCTGAGTGAAAGTCTGAAGACAAAAAAGTATAATTAGAAGCGAATAAAACTTGAAAGATAATTATAACTTATCTTCAATATCAATACATGGATTTCATTATATATTCCTGAATGAGCCTCATGGATCCGAGTTCTGATTATTCTACTAGCGAATATTAATATCTAACGAATAATTAATCACTGATACATGAATCCATGTCTGGTTCATTCTAGTAGATTTATAATGAAACTGACTTATTAATATTGAGGAAGACGTTCTTCTCTACATAATTTGAATAGAGTTATTAATAGTGGTTAAAGTTGGTTTTCTCAATGTCTCCTATGACACAATCATATATCATTTTATTTTTAATCATTTTATGAATTAGTTGTTTCGTCATTGCTGTTAAATTAATAAATGAATAAATGACACAGGTTGGAAGGCATTGTCATACGTTTTCTCACATTTCAACGTATGTAATTAGTTATCTCTCTTCTATACTAGTACGTTAATTTGATCTAGTATGCTGCTATAAATCCACGAGGAATACGATACACTTCAATACATCCAAATATAATCTATAACCTATAAATACTGCCATTATAACGTGGACCTCTCTATAGACTAAACTCAATTAGCACAGGAGAGCTGAACAATTTGCATCTCCCTCAGAGTTGAAAGCTCAGTTTGCCTCTTAGGCTAATAGCTGGGCTTACTCTCCTGTCAAGAGTCATTAGGATGCAGTGCTTAAATTTAAGATGGTGTGAACGGGACTTAGAATATCTACTTCAAACTTTCGGTTGTTACACCTTTACCAATCTCTGGTAAACTAAATCTGCAAGTGTAGAGAAAAAGTATAATTATACTATATACTGTTTTATACTGAACTATATACTCAATTTCTGGTAAAATAAATCTGCAAGTGAAGAGAAACAGTATATAGTATACTTTACTATACTATATAGTATTATACTGAACTATATACTATTAAAACAGCCATATTTATAGCTTATTGATACCAATGGTCGAACATAGCTTTTTCATTAATCAACATGATAATTATATGTTTTTGCCAGGTCTTATAAGACCCATTGCATTCCAACACTACATTTATATTTTATAAAGAATTACAAAATTAACTTCATCAGAATAGATTGGACTTAGCTATTTTTTTGTATAAGTCTCTCATTGGCCTAGACAAGCCACTCCACTTGACATCAACCGCTAATGGGGGAGGAGCTTGTCTCGGTCAATGACAGACGGTTCACCTTGATAAGTCAGTCATTCCTACCACCTATATCGGAGCTTATTCTACTCTTTTACTGGTGATTATTTTCAAAGCTGGAACATAAGTTGAATTTTGTTTTGTTGAAAACATAAATAAAGGAACCTGAATCTGAAAACAAGACTCTGTAGCCCACAATACAAAAATGCAAAAGTTAAAAAATGTTCATCGACAAGAAAATTATTATTAAAAAAAAAACAAAGAAGCTCATCGATGAAAATATTATTGTTACAGCATGGAGAGCGACAGGATTCCCACGGCAGTCATGTTGTATAACCCGGTTGGAAGGAGAAGTGTGGGCACACCCCGTAAAAGATGGATGTGATGGTGAGTTTGAAGTCGGAACAGGCAAATTTCCTAATCCTTGTAGGAAGACGACGACGATGACGTTTAATAATAATCATAGAAAATATTTGGGAAGCCAAGCTTTTATTGTCACTGCCGCCTGCCTCAACGATAAAAATGTACTATTACTTGTGTAAAACAATTTTCCCCTTTTCCTTATTATTTCATTCCTTTCTAATAAATTTTCATTTTTCCCTTTCTTTATTAATTCTGTATCAAAATCTGATGTATATTTCTTATTTTATTTTGCATTTTGTATTAGTTTTTTTTTCATTTTTTACTATATATTAAAATGATATTAATATTTATTTTGTCCAAGTTTATTTATCTTTTGTAACTCATTTTTTTCCTGTAACTGGGCACCCGCCGAAAAACCTTTTGGTTTGGCAGGACCATCAACTGTTTGTATTGTGAATAAAAATTTTGATTTGATTTGATTTTAGCACAATACCACTGACAACTGACGATACCTCCCTTCTATTTGATATTGGATCAAAGCTGATATTCCATATTTGTGAAAATCCAGCTCAGTATCGGGAAACATTGAATAAAAAACAGAGATCAAAGCATGAGATGGAACGCGATGATGCTGCATAGAAAGGTATCTACCGTCTACTGCCAGAGATTATAGAATATATAGAGTATAGAAATGTACGTAGAGTACAGAATAGAATGTTTTCTAGGTAACAGATGAAAATAAATTGGAAGTTGCATTTGTTACTAATTAATAAACAATTATTATCAAACAAAAATGTTTTCCAAGTACATTGAAGTATAGTATTTCATTCCATTATCTCTGTCTACTGCAGAGGTAGAATGAAATTTTATTCTATACTTTCTGGTCTACTGTCATCAAAGAGTATAGAATGATATTCTATACTGTAATTTTATACTCCCTGTCTATCATCAAACTCTTCCAATTAAAGCAAGAGAGTATAAGTCAAAAAATGTGGAATGTAGCTTACTGAAGAATATAGAATGTAGCTGACTAGCAATAACTGTATTATTCATTTGAAGTATTGGAAAGACAACACCATGGAATTGAGCTGACCAGAATAATTGTTAGAATTCGAACGCTGGGATTACGAGTGAAATTGGAATGGATCGGAATGGAATCTTGAAATGTACGATGATACAATGACATACTAGTAAATGAATAATAAAGTCATGAAAGTCTTCAGAAGGCTATTGGAGATTAAGAAGTCCTGGAAATGAAGATGATAATTTCTTGATCCACTCCGAACTGCGGATGTACTGTTTCAATGCTCAATGCTTGACTCATCATTCTAAGGATCAAGATTATAGAAAGTGAATCATATTGTCGGTTAAACTGTTTATTACAAACTGTAATAATTATTAATAGAAAATATACTGATATTGATAGAAAATGTATTAGAATAATAGTTAAAAAACTACTGTCGAAAATGGACGCTTACCGTTCGAAAATACTTCAGGCAGTAAGTTATTAAGAGAATATTAAATAAAATTTCTCATTCACTCGAATAATTGAATGCATGTCGTTGTATGAAACATTGAACATTGTAATAGTGAATCGCAGTTCGGAGTGGATCAAGAGAACATTATCTATATTCCCAGGACTTATATCAATTTCCAAAACCCTTCTGAGGACTTTCATGATGATTATTCCAATTGGAAAAAGATGAAAGAATTCGTTATCAAATAACCAAAATTCACAAGTCAATGAAACATAACCTATTTTTGGACTGGTGTATGAGTCAAAATTCGGGGAGAGAACAGTTTTGGGCTGTGACTGTTGGTCCTACCCCAATCATTTTAATGATTTGTTCTTTGTATCTAAATCTGAATAAATGAACTACATATTATTGTGTGGGAGGTTAGGATGATTCATGAATATTACAATCCTCATAAATTCAATGAAACTAGTAAGATTAACTCCTACAAAGTTCCAAAAAAACGACCCCAAGTAACTTCAATGGTTTCTTTTCCAGCACCCTTCCAACGGTTCTTATAATGACATCATTGCTCCATTCACCACCTGTTCAGATCCTTAACAAGGGTATGAAGTGAAGTGCTTAGGGTTTCATATCTAGAGCATAATATATATATATATAATAAGGTCCACATTTTAATGGCAGTAGAGAAAGATAGAAGAACAACGCTACCGATTCTCTGCCTTCTATAGAAGATAGATGATGCCTGTATATCTGATGTAATATTAACTGTTCATTCATGATTCAAAATAATCAATTATATTCTATTCAACAATATAATGAATTTTCAAATCGGAGAATGTTGAATTTTCGAATATGAAGGGAGCTAGGAGACAGCGTAGCCGATTCTCTACCTTGCCACTGCCTTCTATACAGGATAGCTGATAATAGTGTAATCTTAACTGTTAAAAATATATTTTCCAATGATTCAATACCAGATTTTCATAAATTGAGAGTGGATTTTTTTTAATCAATTAAATTTCTACATTGTTAAGGGAACAGTCTGGCAACTTCGCGTAGCTAGAAAATGATAGCGCCATCTACTTTGTGGAATGATAGACAAGGATAGCAACACCAATGTTAATCAAATACTGTCATTATAACGTGGACCTCACTACATGGGCGAGCCTCCTTGGTCACAAGTCATGTGCCATGATGATGTCACGTGATACCTTCGGATGAGACGTCTGGAAGGAAGCCTATCCTATTACCGAGCGGGGTGACTAATTTGAACTCCTTGCCTTTCACTTATGACGTCACGTAGTAAGCCCATAATCCACTCTCTCACCTTTTACCTTTCCACCTTCTTCTTCTTCTTCTTTATCATCATCTTCTTCTTCTTCTTCTGCTTCTTCATGCTCCATTTCTTCTTTATCTTTAATTAAGACCTAATCATTAACTTCATACATACTGTGTTTCCTGTTTTTTCTTTCCATTCCACTTATCTTCATTCTTCTGTCTTCTGTTTTCTTCTTCTCCCGTCTTCTTCTCTCTACTCTTCTTCTCCCTACTCTTCTTCTTTCCTCCTCCGTTTACATCGTCCTTCTCTATAACATCTCTCTTCATTCAGTAAACATCTCCCCATTCAAATTATTATCCTGCCTATTCTATAGCCCTCTTTCCTTTCTCTTTCTCTTTCTTCTTCGTTTTCGACCTCAGAATTATTTTCTCCTCCTTTTCCCACTTTTTCTTTTTTTCTTCTTCTTCTTTCTCTTCTTCCTTTTTTCTTGTTGTTGTTGTTCTTCTTCTCCTCCTTCTTCTTCTTCTCTTCTTCTTCTTCTTCTTCTCTTCTTCTTCTTCTTCTTCTTCTTCTCTTCTTTTTCTTCTCCTTGTCCATCATTATCTTCTTCTCCTTCTTTTCAATCTTCATTTTCCTTTTCTAATAGCTGCCAGCATGATACGCTAGCACTGTGAGTTGATATCATTATATGCTATGCTTTAAACTCATTATAATTTTTGAAACAGAGAAGTCAGTTCAACAATGACCTCTTCACTCTCAATATCTATTCATAGTTCAAAACATATACAGTTGAAATTCGATGAAATTATTTTCATGTTTCGAAAAAAGTCACCTTCCAGAATGTTCGACATCGTCTCCTATTTGGGATGGCGTACGGCGTATCAAGTAGTGTCAACGGCTCGCGTATACATTTGGCATCTATGAATTTGATTTAAATCCTTCGACTCCTAGTTGTAAATAATTATGTCTCATCTATTCTTCTCTTTCAATCATTATAATGCATGATTAGTGCTTTAATAAATGAATTGAACTGATAATTTGTTGTTCAACTTCCCATCCAAATGCATTGAGAATTATAATAGTTTGCAATAAATCAAACTCACACATTCGAGATTCTATTCATAAACCAGTTCTAGGTAATCTCACATCCTTACACGTTTCTTGAACTTTGTCAGCATCTTAATATAAAAAACAACATCTCCTGATGGAAAATGGAGGAAAGAGGAGAAAAATTAGAAGAGAAATTAATTAAAAACTGAACTTTCTACTTAAAATATAATATATAGTTTAATATAATAGTTTCAATATATAGTTTTATATAATATAATAGTTTGCAATGGATTCAATCCACAGATACGAGATTCTATTCATGATCCAGCTCCTGTTCTACTCACACCCTTACACGTTCTTTCAAACTAAGTCAGCATACTGACAAAAAACAACATCCTCTGATGGAAAATGGTGGAATAAGGAGGGAGAGTATAAGAGGAAAAGGACATGAAAGTGAATGAGGTGAAGGAAGAAGGAGTGGATGAAGAATAGGAATGAAAATAGTGGAAGGACGGGGAAAGAAAAGGAAGGATAAATGGATGCAGAAAAAGGAGTGAGAGTGAATGGAGAAAAGGAAGAAAAAGAGAGAAATAACGAGGGAAGAAAAAGAAGGAAACTTGATGAAGAAAAGCGTAGTGGTGTTGGTAGAACAGAATTTAATTTTCACCAAGATGGAGGCTTTCAGTGGAGAGACAAGCAAGATGTAATTAAATTTGCAACCGTCAGAGGTCGCGCCAGTCATAGCGTCACGCAACGGCGGATTAAGTTGCGGTTTGACGCCGTTAAACGCGGTTTAGCGTCGGAACCTGACGTTGAACCGCGTTTAGTTGCTGATCCCTGACGCCTTCTGACATTTAGCTCAATTTATTGTAGCAGCTACTCCAATTCACAGAAGCCCACGTGCCAATATGGAGTGATTAATCTGGTGTTGAGTCTGAAGAACTAGGTTCTTAAACTTTGGTAGATGATTATAGCAGAGACAAACAATATACTCACGCTTATATCTATGATTATAGACAGTGAATGTAGAAATGGAGAGTTACAGTGCTTATCATTGAGTCACTTGAATCAATAAATGGATAAACAGATAAATAAATGAATAAACTAAATCAACTTCCAAGCAATTTCTTCAATATCTTATTTTCTGTTTTCTTCGCAATACATCATTCCATTATTAGGCTAGTTTCACACTCATTCGGTTCGTCTCGTTTTCGGCAAATTCCGATGAGTGTGAAACGATGATTCGGTTTGCATTCGGTACCAAATAGCAACCGCATAGCACCGAACGCCCCCTCGACACGAATAGGTTTCATCATATTCGAATTCGTTGCTAGGGAAACAGAAAAAAACGAAGTCTTCTACACACGCTTGCCTTTTTGTTTTTATTTTAACCTGATATCGTGATTATCTGTTTCAAAATTTTACAAGACAAAATCATATGGTCAGTTCATTTCTGTTAGTTCACAGGAACATTTTTTTCTCAATGAATAGTTTGCTAAAAAAATATGAAAGATATAAATTAAAACTCAGGAAGCATTTTTATTTTTTTTTCACGAAAATTACATGATTTCATCAATGGAGAGAAGAGATGAAGTTTATATACCATGTGTCAAAACAAGGAACAAATTTTCAATTTGAAAAAAAATCTCTCTGAACATCCAAAATTAACATAATCAAAAAGAAACTATTCAAATAATTCACAATTTTTGATTAATAATCAGATAATAATTTGAGGGCTACTCGCTTGCAGATCTGTGGTCGTTCAGGTTTTTGAAAATAAAAACAAATAAATTATTATTTAAAATTATAGGTCTGGGAAAATAATGTATAATGAACTATTATCTGACCGTTACCTTGAAAATTGTCCCTTTGCCTGATCCTCAAGGTCCGGTTGAACCACTCCCGACTTTAAATAGATAAATATATATAAAGAAAAACTTCTGCCAGCTGATTGAATCAGAGCACCAGCTTTCCCCATAAGATTCAAATCTCGGAAACACTATTATGCAGGTTCAAACTGCCCGAACTGTGACAGCCTATAGTTGAATTCTCAAGACAGAATCCTTCAGGTAACCAATGCCTTAACTCAACAACTATACTTCACAAACGGTTCAAAGAATACGGGCCTCGAAAGAAAAATTCAAAATCTATATAATTTTGTGAAAAAAACATGCAGCCTTGATTCACAGACCAAAAGTCGACTCACCCTTGTTTGTATAGCATGGGGCTAAAAATCATAATATTGCCTTCACGAAACGTGATAAGACACACGTTTCATCTTTGCACATTGGAGATCTTCTCGCTTCATCAATCACATTTGATAATTAAATCCGCGATCAGATTACCAACTTACAAAATAATATTATAATAAAATTGAATGGGTTTTGATGTCATGTATGACACATAATAAAAAGCACTTGTAGCCAATGACTTTCCTTCTAAATTCACTGCTTATAAGTCGCTATAGATTGAGAATGTATCATAAATTATGTTCTTGATTTTCTGTGTTGTAGTGGAGATGAGTTTGTTGTGATATTTCTATCGAATGATATGTAACAATAGCCTATCTACCAGGGAATATATAACCTGTTTCTGCTTGCTACATGATTTCCAAATTTTAGGTCTGTGACCTAAAAGCTCGAAAAGATATCAGCAGAGTACATTGTGCAGATGGCGCTTTAGTACTGGTAGTTCGTGACCTATCAAGGTAACAGTCTGCTATTGGCCGAGACAAGACACGCCCACGAATGGCCGAGTATTTAAATCATAGCCATGAGACTATTATTAATAGTGTAGAACTCCAAACACAACTGTCAAGCTACTGAAATTCTTTCCTTTTTTCCATCATGATACTGTTTCTTTATAATAATTGCATTGTGAAAATATTTCTAAAACATGTCAGTGTACTGCATTATCAATCCTCAGTGAATTGAAAGCATAGTAGCTATAGCATACCAGCAGAATGTAGAGCACACTGATAATAGACGAACGATGGTGAATCAGAGACACTAAAAAAATTATTTCTTCAATTTTCAGAAACTTCAAAATTACTGAAGATTCATGATGATTTGACAAACTAGAAGACCCACCTCAATTTTGGAATGAATGAATTAATACTTATCGATTGTTATAATCAATTTCTAGTCATTACATCTAGCAATTCCCATCACCAAACTGGTACTTCACATTAAAATTTTTACTTTCTCTGTTCGATGACAGGAACAACCTATCAATATTGAGACCTGCTAGAAGAAAGATGTCAAAGCATCCTCTCCTTTCTTCACTTTCACTACTCGTCCTCACCACCACCTCCTCATCATTCTCACTCATCTTCTCCTTCAACTCCTCCCTCTTCTTCTTATCCTATACCTCTTCCTCCTTCTTCTTCTTCTATTCCTCCTCAACATCCTCCTCTTCCGAGCGACTTGAGCCCAATCTTGTGGAATAAAGAGATGATTCTTAGATCTCTATGCTCTGCTCTATGAGGCAACGGAGCAGCTCGGGGGATCAACAATATGAATACTAATTTCAAAGCTCCTCTGTCTAGACTTTGAAACGTGACTTGTTTCGTCTCCCTTGTATGAGAAGAATATCTATAAATTCACTGAAATTTAGCCTCAATATACGCGAATATATCTTTATATGTGTATGCTTCTCACACGTGACTATTATAGTCTCTAATGTAGAAGTATATCCATATATTAACTGAAATATAGCCTCAATATACGCGAATATATCTTTATATGTGTATGCTTCTCACACGTGACTATCATAGTCTCTAATGTAGAAGTATATCTATATATTCATTGGAATATAGTCTTAATATAGGTGAATATTTATCTTTACATTGTGTATGATTTTCACGCATGATTCGTGTCATCTTCCATGTGGAAGTATATCTATATATGAACTGGAATATAGTCTTCAAATTCATATCTATATCTATATATATAAAAGCGAAATGGCACTCACTCACTGACTGACTCACTCACTCACTCACTCGCAGAACTGAAAATCTACCGGACCAAAAACGTTCAAATTTGGTAGGTATGTTCAGTTGGCCCTTTAGAGGCGCACTAAGGAATCTTTTGGCGATATTCCAACTCTAAGGGTGGTTTTTAAGGGTTTAAAGTTCTTTTAGCATGTATATTCTTCTCATTCCAATATCTTAAAATTATAATTTGAAATTGCCATACCATATGTTAATGAAGAACTATAATCTAGAGAGAGTACTTTTTCGAAGCAGTTGTTCTGGTAACTAAATTGAAATTTTGTCAGGTTGGCATTAAGTTGAGTTGACTTTGTTGGGTTGGGACCAAGTTTAAGATTGAAATGCATTTATCGCGGAAAAATTGATTGGGCACTGCTACTTCAATCAGAGCTATTCCTGGGAATATTATATTACTAGCCGTCAGGCTCGCTTCGCTCGCCATATCCGTTTAGCCAGACGTTTAGTCTGGACCCCCGACTGGAACGTCCTAACATATGATAAAAATGCTCAAATGAAAAATGCAGGCGAGCGAAGCGAGCTCTATACCAACATATGGCGAGCGAAGCGAGCCCGCTGATCTCATTTTTGGACGATACAGTCGGGGGTGCAGGGGGCGGAGCCCCCTGGCTAGACGGATATGGCGAGCGAAGCGAGCCTGACGGCTAGTATCTGTATATTTGTTTGCTTCTCACACATGACTATTAAAGAGTCTCATGTAGAAGTATATCTATATATTAACTGGAATATAGTCTTCAAATTCATAACTATATTCTAATATGAAGGTGAGAATAATGGTTCTATAATGAAAGAAAAAATTGGCTTGTACACGACGGGGATAGAAAATTCAGGAATGACGCATCATCACGTCTGAACTACTCAACTGATTAACTTTTGCATATCGATTCTCAAATTACCGAGGATTGTTATAGGCCTATTTTAAATAACAGATGGAAATAGATTTATACAGTGAGTACATCCTAAAAATGATAGGGAGAGAAAAAATATGGTAACCTTGAAAACAAAATGGATGAAGTCCATAGATAAGATAGAATAGGAATTCCATTCTTTAAGGTGATTAACAGCATTTGATGAGGATTTTATTCTGATAATATGTATTTCAAATTCTTCAAGATTTTCTGTAGGTCAAGTTTACAGTTTGTCAAGTTTTTGATGAGATCCTTGCGGAGCACGTGTTACCTGCTATAGTGAGGTCCGCGTTATAATGTCATTGGTTGATTAGCAATGGTATTGCTATCCTTGTCTATCATCCAACAAAGCGGATAGCACTATTTCTTTCTCGTTTTGCTCTGTTTCCAGATCGTCTTTCAACAATGTAGAATTATTAATTAATCAACAAAATATTTCATCTCAATCATGGAAATTCATTATAAATTTTTGAAAAATATAATTCCTTGCTTAATAAATATAAATTGCCAAATTCATATAAATGATTCACGAATACATGGATAACAAAATTCAGTTTTATACATTAGAAATTACAGAAGCTTTCATTGGAACTAAATGAGAATCTGATATTAATATGGGCGTTGCCAGCAAACTTGATTTGCTTCAAATGAAACTTGAATTTGATTTAAATGGAGCAAAATGAAATAGAATTGATTATTTCAAATGAGAATAAACTGTTAATATTACATCAATAAACCTGTATCAGCTATCGTCTATAGAAGGCATTGACAAGACAAGGATCGGCAACATTGATATCCTATCTTTCTCTACAGCCATTATAACATAGACCTCACTATAGTCAATTATAATCTTTACTAATGATTATTTATAACACGATTGATATTTTATATCATATCATTCATTATAGTTCATTACTTATTCTACAAGAACTGACTAATAGAAGAAGAATAATCTCCTAAGAACTTCCTAGAAAGATTTTCAGAAGTGGATTATGTCAATCTTTGATAATCTGTGTCTAAGGATTATGTTAATCTTTACTTATGATTATTATTTATAACACCATTGAAATATCATATTATATCATCCATTATAGTTCATTACGTATTCTACTAGAGCTGACAAATAGATCAAGAATAATCTCCTAAGAACTTGCCAGGAATATTTTCAGAATAGGATCAAGTCAATCTATGGGAGAATCCACCCATTATACCATCCATTCAAATTCTCTTCAAACTGACAGCATTGTTTAAAAGGAGAGTATCCATGTCATGAACAAGGAATACTTACAGTTTAAAGTGTATCTAGCAAGTATAATGGCGACAAGTCAGCTTTACATTCTCATGAAAATTCATGCAACGGATCAAGGACTTGCTAAGCCTTGTCTCACTGTTGAGTCTTCGAGATTGAAGCGGGCTCGAACACTGTCTCATGGCTCTTGAACTCTATACGCACCTTCATATTACTAGTAGTTCTGTGAACAGTGGACCTCGCGCTCAGTAAGTTACATTGACCTGTTGTTATGTTTTCTCAAAAATTAATAAATAATTCATCAATTCAAAATGTCTAGAAAAAATCCTAAATAAACATAGTGCTTTCTGTCCTATCGTACCGTGACGACCGTGTCGTCCCGGAATGTGAGTGTGAGCGCTGTTATCAGGTCTGTTTGCAACTGTCTACAACGTTGATGGAAAGATACATTTTCAAGATGTTCGTGGTTTTTGAACGGGTAGTATTATAGTCAACTGTCTACTAACGTTGATGGGAAAATACATTTTCAAAATGTTCGGTGTTTTTGAACGGTAGTATTATAGTCCACTAGACAGCTGATTTATGATGAATAGTTATTCTGAAGTATGATTTTTACTTTCCTTGCCCTATCACCATAGGTAAAGAAAGTATTGCTTTCCGAAAAAAATTAAGGTACCCCAATTTCTAAATTTCTATACGTTTCAAGGTCCCCTGAGTCCAAAAAAGTGGTTTTTGGCTATTGGTCTGTATGTGTGTGTGTGTGTGTGTGTGTGTGTTTTTGTGTATGAGTGTATGTGCGTCTGTGTACACGATATCTCATCTCCCAATTAACAGAACGACTTGAAATTTAGAACTTAAGATCCTTACACTATAAGGATCCGACACGAACATGGCGAAAATGTTGTCAAAAACCAGGTTTTCGCGATTCTCTCGAAAACG
The DNA here is from genome assembly GCF_014356525.2 of Nilaparvata lugens. Lineage (NCBI taxonomy): Eukaryota > Metazoa > Arthropoda > Insecta > Hemiptera > Delphacidae > Nilaparvata > Nilaparvata lugens. Next base: position 11,342,904 of record NC_052509.1, on the reverse strand, counting down.
GCTTCAACGATTTCAATTAAAGTTATACCTAGAATAGTAGACTTGAGATGCGCGGGAACACTAACGTCAGGTGATCAATTTTCATAACGGCAAGGAAAGTTGTGTGAGTGCTCCACACCAGATTTTTACGGTAATATTGGCGTACAAAGGAGACACATTTTCCTTTTGTATTATCCTTAAAATACAAAATTTCAAAAAACCGTATGTATACGTCGCCGCGAGATTCAAAGAGGAAAATTCCTGTCAAATTTCATAAAAATCTATTGCTACGTTTTGCTGTAAAAGCGGAACATATGAACATAAATATGAACAAAATTTATAAACATATAAACATGAAGAGAAATGCAAAACCGTCAACTTGAATCTTAGACCTCACTTCGCTCAATCAATAATACTTGAGATTCCATACATACATACTTGAGATTCTACCAATTCATATACCTTTATACCTTGGTCTTTCTATTGAATATGAATAATCACCACAATATCAACTTTTCAGCTAGAGAATCAACTTTAATGAAAGAGTTTTCCATTCCAACAGTATGATTGTACTATTCAATGTACATTTTGCCGAAAGCTGTTTCCTTGAAAGTTCAGCAGAGTTCATGAGTTGGCCAGGGGATGATAGAACGGACGCCCCAAGGGTGGCAAAAGACCCAGGGATAATCCTGAGGGAACCTGTGCGTGTGGAGGTGGTCCACTTCTCTTTGGTTTACGACTGTTTGCATTTTTCGTGTAGGCTATTTCTTGGAAGAATAGTGTGGGAGAAGATGATCAAGAAGAGAAACTAGGAATAGAGGTTGGAAGAAGATGAGGAGGGGAAAAAAGTGTTTGAGGAATGAGAGAAGGAGAAGGAGAAGGAGGAGGAGATGTAGGAGGAGAAGAAGGAGGTGGAAGAAGAGAAGGAGGAGATGGAAGGGAAAAAGAAGGAGGTGGAAGAAGAGAAGGAGGAGATAAAGGAGATGTAGGAGAAGAAGAAGGAGGTGGAAGAAGAGAAGGAGGAGATGTAGGAGAAGAAGAAGGAGGTGGAAACAGAGGAGAAGGAGATTGAGGTAAAGAAGAAGGAGGTGGAAGAAGAGAAGGAGGAGATGTAGGAGAAGAAGAAGGAGGTGGAAAAAGAGAAGGAGCTTCTTCTCTTTTTCCACCTCCTACAGTGAAACAGTGAAACTTTTCCTGAGAGAAGTTTCACTGTTAACTCAAGCCGATAGTCCTAGTAGTTATGAAGCTATGTGACGCTGGTAGTCTCTCATATTGTGCCGTTCATACACTCTCACCCCAACAAAACAGTCATAATAGACAATAGTCGACAGTAATCTGCTCGAATCAACAAAACATCAGCCTGAAATTTGGAACATGAACTACCATGGGATATCTTCTTATTTACCAAATGTAGTGAGGTCTATGTTTTAACTCGGATTCTCTTTTGTCTCTCTGTATGTAACGCGATTACGGCGAAACGCGTTGATAGAATTCGATGAGATTTTGGCAGGAATATTCCTTTTTGAACTGCGCGTCGATGTATACACAAGGTTTTTCGAAATTTTGCATTTTAAGGATAATATGAAAAGAAAAGTAACTCTTCCATACTCTGATATCACTTTATATATATATATATATATATATATATATATATATATAATCCCTTTCAATCAGCTGACAAGTGGATTATTCATTGCATGCATTACACCCAGATTGCTGGCCGTGTCTATTTCTCTAAGGTAGGGTTTCAATATTTTTATGATGCGTGCCCATCAGTATCAATATTCTCACATTTGAAAACAAATAATAGGTGATTGACCATAAAATGACGATGATTAAATGAACTAGATAATGCTGAAGAAATTAATATTCTTGATTGAAAAAAAATAATTTTAAAATAGTAGAAATATTTCAATCAGGTGGAAAGATTATCAGGAAACTGGATAAATTATCATATGGTATACAAATTGAACATGAACTGAGTAAATTAACCGTTGGCCGTAGTCCGAGGCCGTAGGCCGAGGACTAGAAAAGATTGAGAGCCGGAAAACATTTTGCCCGTGGTGCGAACGCTATTTTTTCGCCACACACAAAAATAAACTATATATCTATATTTATATGAGAATAGTTGTTTACTAAGCACTTCCGAAAGCAGGAGTGGAAGGTGATAGCTCTAGCAAATCTGATGTAATCCGAATATCAGGAAATTATCCAAGTATTTTTATTTTTTATTCTGATTTGTCTAAATAACCTGAAAGATGATGTTCAATTATGTGGGAGGTCGAGTTTATACTTTTACATTCTTTCAAATGACAATAAGATGATATTATTATAAATGTTTTGATTATTGAATAATGAAAAGTTTTTTGATCAGCTGTTTTTTTGATCACCTTTCTTAATTCCATGTTAGCGGCTGGAAAGGGTACTCTTTCCGGCCAAGGCCGGAAAGAAACCTGTTCTGACGTCAGACGAGAGTCGTCCGCAAACAATGTCTTCCAGATCTACGTAGGGACTGGAAAACAGCTGCTTCCTGTGCAGTGTGGCGAAAATAAAGTGTTGAATCAACTTGTTTAAATAATATTATGTGATTGGTATTCATCCTAAATATTGTGGTGAACTGGTGGAATAAACGTACTTTGTTCGATATAGTTTTTCATTTGATAAGGATTGTGTTTCCATGAAGAGGTCCACGTTATAATGACAAATTCGATTAACATTGGTGCTGCTATTCTTGTCTATCATCCACAAAGCAGTTAAATTTACAAAATATAAAATCCCAATAATGATATTCTATTATCCAACCAATGAAAAATATAATCTTTTTTGACAGATGAAATATGATTGATCATTCTAAACAAGAATTAACCGTATTTGTTAAATCAGATATATACCAGTCTCAGCTATCATCTTGGGAAGAGCAGTAACAAGACAGAGAAACGGCAACGCTGTCCTCCCATCTTTCATGACTTCCATTATAGCATTGACCTCACTTATAACATAGAGAAACAATAGCATAAATAGATATCCCATGGTATAGGGCGTTTATGTCGTGACGTTTACTGTTATCTCAAGCCGATAGTCCACGTAGTTCTTTCCTGTGAAGCTTTATGACGCTGGTAGTCTCTCATATTGTGCCGTTCATGCACTCTTACCCGGTCAAAACAGTAAAAATCTACAATAATCGACAGTAATCGGCTCGAGATAACAGTAAAGTTGCGACATAAACGCCCTATACCATGGGATATCTATTTATGCTATTGTTTCTCTATGCATATAGTTACTTGCGGAGGGAAGATGTAATGGCCAGTATTATAGGAGTGACGTGTTATCTCGAAGGACAAAAGGACAGGGAGACTTTTGGTCAAAGCGCCATTGTTATAAATAAGAGTATACGTCATGAATAAGATAGAGTGACACAAAATTTGGCAACACGCAGACAATGAATAGCGTTTCATGGAGAGTACTTTAGAGAGTAATTGGAGGGGGCACAAGTAGACCCCCTGTTACATCTTATCCTTCTTCTCCTTCTTATTCTTCTTCTCCTCCTCCAATCTTCTTGTTCTTATTCTTCTTCTAGTACCCATTTTCATTCTCCTTATTCTTCTTCTTCTTCGTCTGCTTCCATTTCTTCTTTTCTTTCTTCTCTTTATTTTCTTCTCCTCCTTCCCTTTTTCTTCATCAATTTCTTTTTCATTTTCTTCTTCTCTTCTCTTCTTCTATTCTCTTCTTCTTCTTCTTGCTATTATCTTAGCCATAATTTTTCTTTTTTCTGTATTATTTCTTCTCATATATCCTCACAACTTTCTCCTCCTGAATCCTTTTTCATCCTCTTCCTGTCCTACTTTATTATCTTGTTCTCTACTTCTTCTCGAATTACATTCATCAACATTTTATTGCTTGCTTTGATTTTCACCACATTATCCATCACATTCGCTTACTCTTTCTGTTCCTAATCAAGTATTTATCACTGTCTCACTCTCTCTCTTTTCTCGTGTTTTCTCTCTCCCTGTTCAACAGACTCTCTCACTCATTTATACACACTAAATATCACTCTCTCTCCTCTCCTTCTCCTCACACTCTCTCTTTCCCTTCTGAAGTTCAAAGTTCAGATGAACCGCTAGACTACAACGAAGTACTTGGCGCCACCTACTTGCAGAATTGAGAACTACACCAGTAGGCGTTCCAATCCACCAATCAGAAGAGAGTATGGGGCGCTGAGAGGCGTGGCTTGCTGCCATTGGTCCTTTATTCTGAAAAGAAATAAAAGTTCTCAAGGGCAATTTATGATCCAACTGTGAATTTTGATTCGAGTGAATCAACTAGAACAGGTGACATCAGATACTTGTGGTTGAGAAAACTGCGTGAGGTCTACTGTTTACAGAACTACTGGTACGTCTATGGTCATACTCAGCGTGAATGTGAGGGTGATAATCATTGAAAAATCAAATAATTCTGTAGAGATGAAGAGGTGAGTCTGTAAGAACAAGGAGAGAAGAACAAGAGATAAACGAAGGAAGACGCGAAGAACAAGAGAGAGAATACGAGATGAACGAAAAAAGACGAACAACAAGAGAGAGAAGGAAGAAAATAACGGAAGGAGACAAGATGTGGACTTGTTTGACGAAGTTAGGACAAGGTTTTAGTGGTAGGTCCCACGTATATCGTTGCTCATATATTGTGCGTGTACAGAGATGCTACAGATATCCACTGCTTCTCAGTTCGGCAAAGTTTTATGTGTCACAAACCAACAAACAACTGTTCGCCATTCCCACGGCACACACACCACACTACTATAATTTTTCCTCTACTCTTTCTCTTACTTCTTTTTCTCTTCCCACTCCTTCTCGTTCTGCTCCTCCATCTTCTTCTTCTTGTAGCTTTAGGCTATTCTGGAAATGCTAACAAACTACAGAACATGGACACCGCAACATGTCATGACACTTTCTCTTTCCTTACTTCTTCCTCTTCTTCTTCTTCTTCTTCTTCTGCTTCTTCTTCTTCTTCTTCTGCTTCTTCTTCTTCTTGTTCTTCTGCTTCTCCTTCTTCTTCTCCTTTTTCTTCCCCTTGTTCTTCTTCCGTTGCTCATCATCTTCAGCTAACAAACTAGATGGAGTGACACATCACCGCAACATTCAACATGTCGTGACATTTATACCGACTTTGGAGACATTCTACCTGCCACATCGGTGATATCTTCTTTTGTCTTCCTACTTGAATAATATCCTCTGCAAATTCCAGAGTTTATTTTAGACTTGGTGGTGAAGCTAGAGAGAATATAAATAGTCTGTTTCTCATTCCATACTGGTATAGGAGTAGATGATGAGGGTTGCTTTTTTGGGTTTTATTTTGTGAGAAGTCGTAGTTTCTAGTGAAAGTGAAGTTTGTCGTTGGAATACACGTGTTTTTCTATCTTAAACGTGAACTAGTGTAAGTATATTATGTTGTGCTTTGTTTTATTTCCAGTTTTATTGTTGAAAGAGCTTTTTCGCCACACTGCAAAGAAAGCAGCTGTTTTCCAGTTCCTACATAGATCTGAAAGACCTTGTTTGCAGACGACTCTCGTCTGACGTAAGAAACAGGTTTCTTTTCCGGTCTAGGCCAGAAAGTGTTCTCTTTCCAGCCGCTTGGAAGTCCGTAGTTGATAAGTCATCCGCTAGATCGGGCGAGTGTCCACTTTCTTCATCAAAGTCGCCATGATTTCAGTTCGTATTTCGAATCAAACTAATTCAGCATTCGCTTTGCAACCATTTTTATTCAATTATTTATTGTTGATTAGCGCATTCGAAATTTTCAAAAATGCTTGAAGATGACGACGCCCATGATATTCCAAGTGAAATTTTAAAAGAATCTGAAATCCTGACAACAAATCTTCTACCACTAAAATCAAGAGATAGGTACGATATAACCAGTATTCTTTATTTACTATTCTTTATTTACTATTCTTTATTTACTTTGTCAGCAATACCTGTAGTGTGGCAAAAAATATCGTTCGCACCACGGGCATAAATGTTTTTCCGGTTCTCAATCTTTTCAGTTTCTCTTGGAAACTGATTTCGAGCCGGAAAAATCTCATTTTCTGCTCTAGGTGCGAAATATACTATCTCTAGAGAAAATATTCTAAACTGGGAACGCGAAACTGCTGAGGGAAATGAGGTGTTGAATTGACTAGTTTGAATAATTTGTGATTAGTATTTCTTCTTAATCTTGTTAGTATGGTGGGAATAGACTATATTATG